>NC_092717.1:247001613-247331739 GCF_047496885.1 Scyliorhinus torazame
ATCAGACAGTGAGGAGTCCCAGTGAGACTCGGTACTGTGATCAGAGAGTGAGGAGTCCCAGTGTGACTCACTACTGTGATCAGAGAGTGAGAGCCCCAGTGTGACTCAGTACTGTGATCAGAGTGTGAGGAGTCCCAGTGTGGCTCAGTACTGTGATCAGAGAGTGAGGAGTCCCAGTGTGACTCAGTGCTGTGATCAGAGAGTGAGGAGTCCCAGTGTGGCTCAGTGCTGTAATCAGAGAGTGAGGAGTCCCAGTGCGACTCAGTACTGTGATCAGAGAGTGAGGAGTCCCAGTGCGACTCAGTACTGTGATCAGAGAGTGAGGAGTCCCAGTGTGACTCAGTGCTGTGATCAGAGAGTGATGAGTCCCAGTGTGACTCAGTACAGTGATCAGAGAGTGAGGAGTCCCAGTGTGACTCAGTACTGTGATCAGAGAGTGAGGAACCCCAGTGTGACTCACTACTGTGATCAGACAGTGAGGAGTCCCAGTGAGACTCGGTACTGTGATCAGAGAGTGAGGAGTCCCAGTGTGACTCACTACTGTGATCAGAGAGTGAGAGCCCCAGTGTGACTCAGTACTGTGATCAGAGTGTGAGGAGTCCCAGTGTGACTCAGTACTGTGATCAGAGAGTGAGGAGTCCCAGTGCGACTCAGTGCTGTGATCAGAGAGTGATGAGTCCCAGTGTGACTCAGTACTGTGATCAGAGAGTGAGGAGACCCAGTGTGACTCAGTACTGTGATCAGAGAGTGAGGAGTCCCAGTGTGACTCAGTACTGTGATCAGAGAGTGAGGAGTCCCAGTGTGACTCAGTACTGTGATCAGAGAGTGAGGAGTCCCAGTGTGACTCAGTACTGTGATCAGAGGGTGAGGAGTCCCAGTGTGACTCAGTACTGTGATCAGAGAGTGAGGAGTCCCAGTGTGACTCAGTGCTGTGATCAGAGAGTGAGGAGTCCCAGTGTGGCTCAGTACTGTGATCAGAGAGTGAGGAACCCCAGTGTGGCTCAGTACTGTGATCAGAGAGTGAGGAGTCCCAGTGTGACTCAGTACTGTGATCAGAGAGTGAGGAGTCCCAGTGTGACTCAGTACTGTGATCAGAGAATGAGGAGTCCCAGTGTGACTCAGTACTGTAATCAGAGAGTGAGGAGTCCCAGTGTGACTCAGTACTGTGATCAGAGAGTGAGGAGTCCCAGTGTGACTCAGTACTGTGATCAGAGAATGAGGAGTCCCAGTGTGACTCAGTACTGTGATCAGAGAGTGATGAGTCCCAGTGCGACTCAGTACTCTGATCAGAGAGTGAGGAGCCCCAGTGTGACTCAGTACTGTGATCAGAGAGTGGGGAGTCCCAGTGTGACTCAGTGCTGTGATCAGAGAATGAGGAGTCCCAGTGTGACTCAGTACTGTGATCAGAGAATGAGAGACCCAGTGTGACTCAGTGCTGTGATCAGAGAGTGAGGAGTCCCAGTGTGACTCAGTACTGTGATCAGAGAGTGAGGAGTCCCAGTGTGACTCAGTACTGTAATCAGAGAGTGAGGAGTCCCAGTGTGGCTCAGTACTGTGATCAGAGAGTGAGGAGTCCCAGTGTGACTCAGTACTGTGATCAGAGAGTGAGGAGTCGCAGTGTGACTCAGTACTGTGATCAGAGAGCGAGGAGTCCCAGTGTGACTCAGTGCTGTGATCAGAGAGTGAGGAGTCCGAGTGAGACTCAGTACTGTGATCAGAGAGTGAGGAGTCCCAGTGTGGCTCAGTACTGTGATCAGAGAGCGAGGAGTCCCAGTGTGACTCAGTGCTGTGATCAGAGAGTGAGGAGTCCCAGTGTGACTCAGTACTGTGATCAGAGAGTGAGGAGTCCCAGTGTGACTCAGTACTCTGATCAGAGAGCGAGGAGTCCCAGTGTGACTCAGTGCTGTGATCAGAGGGTGAGGAGTCCCAGTGTGACTCAGTACTCTGATCAGAGAGCGAGGAGTCCCAGTGTGACTCAGTCCTGTGATCAGAGAGCGAGGAGTCCCAGTGCGACTCAGTGCTGTGATCAGAGAGTGAGGAACCCCAGTGTGACTCAGTACTGTGATCAGAGAGTGAGGAGTCCCAGTGTGACTCAGTACAGTGATCAGAGAGTGAGGAGTCCCAGTGTGGCTCAGTACTGTGATCAGAGAATGAGGAGTCCCAGTGTGACTCAGTACAGTGATCAGATAGTGAGGAGTCCCAGTGTGGCTCAGTGCTGTGATCAGAGAGTGAGGAATCCCAGTGTGGCTCAGTACTGTGATCAGAGAGTGAGGAGTCCCAGTGTGACTCAGTGCTGTGATCAGAGAGTGAGGAGTCCCAGTGTGGCTCAGTGCTGTAATCAGAGAGTGAGGAGTCCCAGTGTGACTCACTACTGTGATCAGAGAGTGAGGAGTTCCAGTGTGACTCAGTACTGTGCTCAGAGAGTGAGGAATCACAGTGTGACTCAGTACTGTGATCAGACAGTGAGGATTCCCAGTGTGACTCAGTACTGTGATCAGAGAGTGAGGAACCCCAGTGTGACTCACTACTGTGATCAGACAGTGAGGAGTCCCAGTGAGACTCGGTACTGTGATCAGAGAGTGAGGAGTCCCAGTGTGACTCACTACTGTGATCAGAGAGTGAGAGCCCCAGTGTGACTCAGTACTGTGATCAGAGTGTGAGGAGTCCCAGTGTGACTCAGTACTGTGATCAGAGAGTGAGGAGTCCCAGTGCGACTCAGTACTGTGATCAGAGAGTGAGGAGTCCCAGTGCGACTCAGTACTGTGATCAGAGAGTGAGGAGTCCCAGTGTGACTCAGTGCTGTGATCAGAGAGTGATGAGTCCCAGTGTGACTCAGTACAGTGATCAGAGAGTGAGGAGTCCCAGTGTGACTCAGTACTGTGATCAGAGAGTGAGGAGCCCCAGTGTGGCTCAGTACTGTAATCAGAGAGTGAGGAGTCCCAGCTTGACTCAGTGCTGTGATCAGAGAGTGAGGAGTCCCAGTGTGACTCAGTACTGTGATCAGAGAGTGAGGAGTCGCAGTGTGACTCAGTACTGTGATCAGAGAGCGAGGAGTCCCAGTTTGACTCAGTACTGTGATCAGAGAGCGAGGAGTCCCAGTGTGACTCAGTGCTGTGATCAGAGAGTGAGGAGTCCGAGTGAGACTCAGTACTGTGATCAGAGAGTGAGGAGTCCCAGTGTGGCTCAGTACTGTGATCAGAGAGCGAGGAGTCCCAGTGTGACTCAGTGCTGTGATCAGAGAGTGAGGAGTCCCAGTGTGACTCAGTACTGTGATCAGAGAGTGAGGAGTCCCAGTGTGACTCAGTACTCTGATCAGAGAGCGAGGAGTCCCAGTGTGACTCAGTGCTGTGATCAGAGGGTGAGGAATCCCAGTGTGACTCAGTACTCTGATCAGAGAGCGAGGAGTCCCAGTGTGACTCAGTCCTGTGATCAGAGAGCGAGGAGTCCCAGTGCGACTCAGTGCTGTGATCAGAGAGTGAGGAACCCCAGTGTGACTCAGTACTGTGATCAGAGAGTGAGGAGTCCCAGTGTGACTCAGTACAGTGATCAGAGAGTGAGGAGTCCCAGTGTGGCTCAGTACTGTGATCAGAGAATGAGGAGTCCCAGTGTGACTCAGTACAGTGATCAGAGAGTGAGGAGTCCCAGTGTGGCTCAGTGCTGTGATCAGAGAGTGAGGAATCCCAGTGTGGCTCAGTACTGTGATCAGAGAGTGAGGAGTCCCAGTGTGACTCAGTGCTGTGATCAGAGAGTGAGGAGTCCCAGTGTGGCTCAGTGCTGTAATCAGAGAGTGAGGAGTCCCAGTGTGACTCACTACTGTGATCAGAGAGTGAGGAGTTCCAGTGTGACTCAGTACTGTGCTCAGAGAGTGAGGAATCACAGTGTGACTCAGCACTGTGATCAGACAGTGAGGATTCCCAGTGTGACTCAGTACTGTGATCAGAGAGTGAGGAACCCCAGTGTGACTCACTACTGTGATCAGACAGTGAGGAGTCCCAGTGAGACTCGGTACTGTGATCAGAGAGTGAGGAGTCCCAGTGTGACTCACTACTGTGATCAGAGAGTGAGAGCCCCAGTGTGACTCAGTACTGTGATCAGAGTGTGAGGAGTCCCAGTGTGACTCAGTACTGTGATCAGAGAGTGAGGAGTCCCAGTGCGACTCAGTACTGTGATCAGAGAGTGAGGAGTCCCAGTGCGACTCAGTACTGTGATCAGAGAGTGAGGAGTCCCAGTGTGACTCAGTGCTGTGATCAGAGAGTGATGAGTCCCAGTGTGACTCAGTACAGTGATCAGAGAGTGAGGAGTCCCAGTGTGACTCAGTACTGTGATCAGAGAGTGAGGAGCCCCAGTGTGGCTCAGTACTGTAATCAGAGAGTGAGGAGTCCCAGCTTGACTCAGTGCTGTGATCAGAGAGTGAGGAGTCCCAGTGTGACTCAATACTGTGATCAGAGAGTGAGGAGTCGCAGTGTGACTCAGTACTGTGATCAGAGAGCGAGGAGTCCCAGTTTGACTCAGTGCTGTGATCAGAGAGTGAGGAGTCCCAGTGTGACTCAGTACTGTGATCAGAGAGTGAGGAGTCCCAGTGTGACTCAGTACTGTGATCAGAGAGCGAGGAGTCGCAGTGTGACTCAGTACTGTGATCAGAGAGCGAGGAGTCCCAGTGTGACTCAGTGCTGTGATCAGAGAGCGAGGAGTCCCAGTGTGACTCAGTGCTGTGATCAGAGAGTGAGGAGTCCCAGTGTGACTCAGTACTGTGATCAGAGAGTGAGGAGTCCCAGTGTGACTCAGTACTGTGATCAGAGAGCGAGGAGTCCCAGTGTGACTCAGTGCTGTGATCAGAGAGTGAGGAGTCCCAGTGTGACTCAGTGCTGTGATCAGAGAGTGAGGAGTCCCAGTGTGGCTCAGTACTGTGATCAGAATGCGAGGTGTCGCAGTGTGACTCAGTGCTGTGATCAGAGAGTGAGGAGTCCCAGTGTGACTCAGTACTGTGATCAGAGAGTGAGGAGTCCCAGTGTGACTCAGTGCTGTGATCAGAGAGCGAGGAGTCCCAGTGTGACTCAGTACTGTGATCAGAGAGTGAGGAGTCCCAGTGTGACTCAGTACTCTGATCAGAGAGCGAGGAGTCCCAGTGTGACTCAGTGCTGTGATCAGAGGGTGAGGAACAAAGAACAAACAAAGAACAAAGAAATGTACAGCACAGGAACAGGCCCTTCGGCCCTCCAAGCCCGTGCCGACCATACTGCCCGACTAAACTACAATCTTCTACACTTCCTGGGTCCGTATCCTTCTATTCCCATCCTATTCATATATTTGTCAAGATGCCCCTTAAATGTCCCTATCGTCCCTGCCTCCACTACCTCCTCCGGTAGTGAGTTCCAGGCACCCACTACCCTCTGCGTAAAAAACTTGCCTCGTACATCTACTCTAAACTTTGCCCCTCTCACCTTAAAGCTATGCCCCCTAGTAATTGACCCCTCTACCCTGGGGAAAAGCCTCTGACTATCCACTCTGTCTATGCCCCTCATAATTTTGTATACCTCTATCAGGTCGCCCCTCAACCTCCTTCGTTCCAGTGAGAACAAACCGAGTTTATTCAATCGCTCCTCATAGCTTATGCCCTCCATACCAGGCAACATTCTGGTAAATCTCTTCTGCACCCTCTCTAAAGCCTCCACATCCTTCTGGTAGTGTGGCGACCAGAATTGAACACTATACTCCAAGTGTGGCCTAACTAAGGTTCTATACAGCTGCAACATGACTTGCCAATTCTTATACTCAATGCCCCGGCCAATGAAGGCAAGCATGCCGTATGCCTTCTTGACTACCTTCTCCACCTGTGTAGCCCCTTTCAGTGATCTGTGGACCTGTACTCCTAGATCTCTTTGACTTTCAATACTCTTGAGGGTTCTACCATTCACTGTATATTCCCTACCTGCATTAGCCCTTCCAAAATGCATTACCTCACATTTGTCCAGGTTAAACTCCATCTGCCATCTCTCCGCCCAAGTCTCCAGACAATCTAAATCCTGCTGTATCCTCAGACAGTCCTCATCGCTATCCGCAATTCCACCAACCTTTGTGTCGTCTGCAAACTTACTAATCAGACCAGTTACATTTTCCTCCAAATCATTTATATATACTACAAAGAGCAAAGGTCCCAGCACTGATCCCTGTGGAACACCACTGGTCACAGCCCTCCAATTAGAAAAGCATCCCTCCATTGCTACCCTCTGCCTTCTATGGCCTAGCCAGTTCTGTATCCACCTTGCCAGTTCACCCCTGATCCCGTGTGACTTCACCTTTTGTACTAGTCTACCATGAGGGACCTTGTCAAAGGCCTTACTGAAGTCCATATAGACAACATCTACTGCCCTACCTGCATCAATCATCTTAGTGACCTCCTCGAAAAACTCTATCAAGTTAGTGAGACTCAGTATGACTCAGTATGACCCAGTGTGACTCAGTACTCTGATCAGAGAGCGAGGAATCCCAGTGTGACTCAGTACTGTGATCAGAGAGCGAGGAGTCCCAGTGCGACTCAGTGCTGTGATCAGAGAGCGAGGAGTCCTAGTGTGACTCAGTACTGTGATCAGAGAGTGAGGAGTCACAGTGTGACTCAGTACTGTGATCAGAGAGTGAGGCGTCCCAGTGTGACTCAGTGCTGTGATCAGAGAGTGAGGAACTCCAGTGTGACTCAGTACTGTGATCAGAGAGTGAGGCGTCCCAGTGTGACTCAGTGCTGTGATCAGAGAGTGAGGAGTCCCAGTGTGGCTCAGTACTGTGATCAGAGAGTGAGGAGTCCCAGTGTGACTCAGTGCTGTGATCAGAGAGTGAGGAGTCCCAGTGTGACTCAGTACTGTGCTCAGAGATTGAGGAGTCCCAGTGTGGCTCAGTACTGTGATCAGAGAGTGAGGAGTCCCAGTGTGACTCAGTACTGTGATCAGAGAGTGAGGAGTCCCAGTGTGACTCAGTGCTCTGATCAGAGAGTGAGGAGTCCCAGTGTGACTCAGTGCTGTGATCAGAGAGTGAGGAGTCCCAGTGTGACTCAGTACTGTGATCAGAGAGTTAGGAGTCCCAGTGTGACTCAGTCCTGTGATCAGAGAGTGAGGAGTCCCAGTGTGACTCAGTACTGTGATCAGACAGTGAGGAGTCCCAGTGTGACTCAGTACTGTGATCAGACAGTGAGGAGTCCCAGTGTGACTCAGTACAGTGATCAGAGAGTGAGGAGTCCCAGTGTGGCTCAGTGCTGTGATCAGAGAGTGAGGAATCCCAGTGTGGCTCAGTACTGTGATCAGAGAGTAAGGAGTCCCAGTGGTACTCAGTACTGTGATCAGAGAGTGAGGAGTCCCAGTGTGACTCACTGCTGTGATCAGAGAGTGAGGAGTCCCAGTGAGACTCAGTACTGTGATCAGAGAGTGAGGAGGCCCAGTGTGACTCACTACTGTGATCAGAGAGTGAGGAGTTCCAGTGTGACTCAGTACTGTGCTCAGACAGTGAGGAGTCCCAATGTGACTCAGTACTGTGATCAGAGAGTGAGAGTCCCAGTGTGACTCAGTACTGTGATCAGAGAGTGAGGAGTCCCAGTGTGACTCAGTGCTGTGATCAGAGAGTGAGGAGTCCCAGTGTGACTCAGTACTGTGATCAGAGAGTGAGGAGTCTCAGTGTGACTCAGTACTGTGATCAGAGAGTGAGGAGTCCCAGTGTGACTCAGTACTGTGATCAGAGAGTGAGGAACCACAGTGCGAGTCAGTACTGTGATCAGAGAGTGAGGAGTCCCAGTGTGACTCAGTACTGTGATCAGACAGTGAGGAGTCCCAGTGTGACTCAGTACTGTGATCAGAGAGCGAGGAGTCCCAGTGTGACTCAGTACTGTGATCAGAGAGTGAGGAGTCCCAGTGTGACTCAGTACTGTGATCAGAGAGTGAGGAGTCCCAGTGTGGCTCAGTACTGTGATCAGAGAGCAAGGAGTCCCAGTGTGACTCAGTGCTGTGATCAGAGAGTGAGGAGTCCCAGTGTGACTCAGTACTGTGATCAGAGAGTGAGGAGTCCCAGTGTGACTCAGTACTCTGATCAGAGAGCGAGGAGTCCCAGTGTGACTCAGTGCTGTGATCAGAGGGTGAGGAGTCCCAGTGTGACTCAGTACTCTGATCAGAGAGCGAGGAGTCCCAGTGTGACTCAGTACTGTGATCAGAGAGCGAGGAGTCCCAGTGCGACTCAGTGCTGTGATCAGAGAGTGAGGAGTCCTAGTGTGACTCAGTGCTGTGATCAGAGAGTGAGGAGTCCCAGTGTGACTCAGTACTGTGATCAGAGAGTGAGGAGTCCCAGTGTGACTCAGTGCTGTGATCAGAGAGTGAGGAGTCCCAGTGTGACTCAGTACTGTGATCAGAGAGTGAGGAGTCCCAGTGTGACTCAGTACTGTGATCAGAGAGTGAGGAGTCCCAGTGTGACTCAGTACTGTGATCAGAGAGTGAGGAGTCTCAGTGTGACTCAGTGCTGTGATCAGAGAGTGAGGAGTCCCAGTGTGACTCAGTACTGTGATCAGAGAGTGAGGAGTCCCAGTGTAACTCAGTACTGTGATCAGAGAGTGAGGAGTCCCAGTGTGACTCAGTGCTGTGATCAGAGAGTGAGGAGTCCCAGTGTGGCTCAGTACTGTGATCAGAGAGTGAGGAGTCCCAGTGCGACTCAGTACTGTGATCAGAGAGTGAAAGTTAAAACATTTTACTCGTTCACTGAGAAAGGACATATTGGCACTGGAGGGAGTGCAGCGGAGATTCACTAGGTTGATCCCAGAGTCGAGGGGATTATCATAGAATATCATTGAATTGACAGTGCAGAAGGAGGCCATTCGGCCCATCGAGTCTGCACCGGCTCTTGGAAAGAGCACCCTACCCTATCCCCATAACACAGTATCCCCACCCAACACTAAGGGCAATTTTGGACACTAAGGGCTATTTATCACGGCCAATCCACCTAACCTGCACATCTTTGGACTGTGGGAGGAAAGCGGAGCACCCGGAGGAAACCCACGCACACACGGGGGGAACGTGCAGACTCCGTTCTCCGTGCAGCTACAAGTAGGCTTACATTGCATTGAAGTTACTGTTAAAAGCTCCTTGCCGCCATGTACCAGCGCCTGTTCGGGTGCATGGAGGGAGAATTCAAAATATCGAAATTACCGAACAGCACATCTTTCGGGACGAGTGGGAGGAAACCGAAGAATCCGGAGGAAACTCACGCGGACACGGGGAGAAGATGCAGACTCCGCACAGACAGTGACCCAGCCAGAAATCGAACCTGGGACCCTGGCACTGTGAAGCCACACTGCTAACCAAGGTGCTGACATATGGCAGAAACAGTTAGATATAGCACTTAGGGCGAAGGCGATCAAAGGATATGGACGGGAAAGCGGGATTAGGCTATTGAATTGGAGACAAGCCATGATCATGATGAATGGTGGAGCAGGCTCGAAGGGCCAAATGGCCTCTTCCTGCTCCTATATTCTATTTTTCCATGTAATCCCTTCCGCAGACTGGATAACTGTATGAATGACTTCGCCCCAGTGTGAATCCGCTGATGTTTCCGCAGGGTGGATGAATCAATAAATCCCTTCCCTCACTGATTAGATTATGACGAGAGGTTGAGTAGACTGGGACTGTACTCATTGGAGTTTAGAAGGATGCGGGGGGGGGGGGGGATCTTTCGAAACATATAAGATTATGAAGGGAATAGATAGGATAGATGCGGGCAGGTTGTTTCCACTGGCGGGTGAAAGCAGAACTAGGGGGCATAGCCTCAAAATAAGGGGAAGTAGATTTAGGACCGAGTTTAGGAGGAACTTCTTCACCCAAAGGGTTGTGAATCTCTGGAATTCCTTGCCCAGTGAAGCAGTTGAGGCTCCTTCTTTAAACGTTTTTAAGAAAAAGATAGATACCCTTTGAAAGAATAAAGGGATTCGGGGATATGGTGTACGGGCCGGAGAGTGGAGCTGAGTCCACAAAGATCAGCCATGATCTCATTAAATGGCGGAGCGGGCTCGAGGGGCCAGATGGCCTACTCCTGTTCCTAGTTCTTATGTTCTCATGTTCTTATGTTCATGGGATGTGGATGTCGCTGGCATTATTTCCCATCCTTGAGCGAATTTAAGAGTTAACCACACTGCTGTAGTTCTGGAATCTCATGGAGGCCGGACCAGGTAAGGATGACAGATTTCCTTCCCTAATGGATATCAGTGAATCAGATGGATACTTGTGATGAATGATATCTGTGTACACATGTACCTTTAATGCGTAGGCCCCTTTAAGACCGGGTTTGGAACCCTGGGGGACTCCGCCTCCGGCTCCGCCCCCAGGGAACTGTATATAAGGTTACGTTCAGTAGGCAGCGTGCAGTGAGCACACTTCTCGGCAGCTGTCTGGTTCTCTAGTAATTAAAGCCTTCGAATTATCAATCTTTGGGGCTAGTTTAGCACAGTGGGCTAAATCGCTGGCTTGTAATGCAGAACACAGCCAGTAGTGCGGGTTCAATTCCTGTACCAGCCTCCCCGAACAGGCGCCGGAATGTGGCGACTTGGGGCTTTTCACAGTAACTTCATTGAAGCCAACTTGTGACAATAAGTTATTATTATTATTATTCTCTCCTGAGTCGTAATTGAGGGTATCTCAATGTTTATGACAATCGACAATGTTTTCATGACCATCATTAGATTTTTTAATTCCAGATTGTTATTGAATTCAAATCTCACTGACTGCCATGGTGGAATTTGAACCCAGGTCCGTAGAGAATTACCCTGGATCTCGATTATTCGTCTAGTGACAATACCACTACGCACTGCCTCCCGCCCCCCCAACTCTGGAGTTTCCATTCCATCCTATCAGTTTCCTGATGGACAGGTTATGTTAGAAATACCCGCTGTTTAATCTGCTTGCAAACTTTGGGAAACAAGAGCAGGACTAAGGCATATGGCCCCTTGAGCCTGCTCTACCATTCAATTACATCATAGAGTCGTCAGGTTTTACAGCACAGAAAGAGGTGCTTCAGTGCATTATATCTGCGCTGGCCATCAAGCATCAATCTTTTCCAGCACTTGCATGCTATGGCAGCATGGTAGCACAGGGGTTAGCATTGTTGCTTCACAACGCCAGGGTCCCAGGTTCGATTCCCGGCTTGGGTCACTGTCTGTGTGGAGTCTGCACGTTCTCTCCGTGTCTGCGTGGGTTTCCTCCGGGTGCTCCGGTTTCCTCCCACAAGTCCCGAAAGACATGCTTGTTAGGTGAATTGGACATTCTGAATTCTCCTTCTGTGTACCCGAGCAGGCGCCAGAATGTGGCAACTAAGGGATTTTCACAGTAACTTCTTCGCAGTGTTAAAGTAAGCCTACTTGTGGCAATAATAAAGATTATTATTATAAGTGCTCATCTAAATACTTCTTAATTGTTGTGAGGGTTCCTGCCTCTACCACCCTTTCAGGCAGCGAGTTCCAGATTCCCAACACCCTCTGAGTGAAATAGTTTTTCCTCACATGCCCTCTAAATCTGCGGCCTATTACCGTAAATCTATGTTGGCTGGTTGTTGACCCCTCTAATAATGGGAAAAGTACCTTCCTATCAAACCCTAACCTGCACATAATTTTGTACACCTCAGTCAGGGCCCCCTCAGTCTTCTCTGCTCGAAGGAAAAGCTCGAAGCCCGAGCTTAAGCTGCCTCTCGACATAGCTGAAATTCTATCTCAAGGTCATTTACTCACGTATTTCTTCACATATACTCACACATCCCTTAATGTCTTTAATATCGAGAAATCTCTCAATCTCTGTCTCAAACATACTCAATAACTGAGCGTCCACTGCCATGGAGGATTCCATCGCTTCTACTAAATGCATATCAATCAGATGTTTCTGTGAGTTTGTGAATAAACTCGGGATTTCAAAGAGAATTCGACGTGATTAACATGATTGCTGTACAATCACTCCATTTTGTTTCAGATTTAATGGATTTTCCCCCTCATTTTTGTGTTCATTAAGGTATAGAACTGGGGACATTTTCCCATTTCAACCACTCGGTGTCATCATCAAGTGCGCTGAGATTAATTATAACATGTTTAGATGTAAGGAAAATATTTCTCTATTTTATCTCAAAAATGTATCTCTTCACCATCCACAGAGAAGTACTCCGACTGTGCAGCCTGTGAATTTTCTATTGTGTCGAGTTTGACCCTCTCTCCGGGTGGGATTCTCTGACTATCCCACTGGCGGGATCCTTTGGCCCGGCCAAAGTGAATGGGGATTTAAATGGATCGCTGCACACTGTGGGAAAAGCGGCCACATCGAGGGCCAGAGAGTCTCGGCATCAGTTAAATCACAGCTGTAAGGGTATATTTTATAGATTTGCACTCCTGCCATAGAATTTTATCTGCTGGGACTAAATATTGGGAAACAAGGCATTATGCTCAATGGAGTGTCTAGGATTTTGTGCCAGGAACATACATATGTAAACAGCACCTTTCTGTGCCAAAATAAGGATAATTTTCGGCTGCTAGTCTGATTAAAACTGCATTGAGACAGCGAGAAAACCAGGATTTTCTAAAAAGCCTGCACATTGTACTTTCCACAGCCTGTTAACCTTGGAAGAAGAAATAAAATGGCTCTGATCCTTTTCTCACAACTGGAGACCGATAGGGGCTGTTTAGCACAGGGCTAAATCGCTGCTTTTAAAACAGACCAAGGCAGGCCAGCAGCACGGTTCAATTCCCGTACCAGCCTCCCCGAACAGGCGGCGGAATGTGGTGACTAGGGGCTTTCCACAGTAACTTCATTTGAAGCCTACTTGTGACAATAAGTGATTTTCATTTCAAGAGGTGCATACAGGAGTGAGTGATAATAACTGAACAAAACAACATAAACATTAGTTCTTACTCCGCATTACTGATGGGGAAAGTAAAATGAAGAAACTAAAATGAAGGCGGCAGGTTAGCACAGTGGTTAGCACTGTTGCTTCACAGCGTCAGGGTCCCAGGTTCGATTCCCGGCTTGGGTCACTGTCTGTGCGGAGTCTGCACGTTCTTCCTGTGTGTGCGTGGGTTCCCTCCGGGTGCTCCGGTTTCCTCCCACAAACCCCGAAAGATGTGCAGGTTTGGTGAATTGGACATTCGGAATTCTAAATGGACATACCTGAACAGGCACCAGAGTGTGGCAGTGTTAATGTAAGCCTACTTGTGACAGTAAAGATTATCATTATCATTAAGAACAAGGGCCTGGCGTTTTATTCTATTCTATTCTGTAAAGATCTCAACCATCCAGGACCCTTACATCCTTTACTAATTTTATTCACAACAGCCACACATATGCACCTTACAAGAGACTGAGTAAAAATCAATTGAGACACAGGATAAATTTGATGCAGTATGAATTACAGAATGGTTAGAGCACAGGAGGAGGGCATTCCAGCTGTCATATCTGATCTGGCACTCCGAGGGAATAATTTTCTTGTGCTACTCACTGGACCTCTCCACGTAGCCCTGCATATTGTTCCCTTTCAGATAACAAACTAATTCCTTTTCAATGCTTTGACCGAACTTGCCTCTGCGACACCATCTGGGGTGCATGTCAGATCCAATCGCAGTGTGGAAAGGTTTTCCCTCCTGTCTCCATTACTTCTTTTGCCAGTTACTTCTAACCTGTGCTCTCTCGTTCTTCATCCTTCCACCAATGGAAACAGCTTTCCCTATCCAATCTGTCGAGAGCCCTCATGATTATGAACCCGCCATCAAATCTCCTCTCAGCCTTTTATTTCCCCCAGGAAAACAGTCCAGTCTATGCACCGAACTGAGGTTCCACGTCCCTGGAACCATTTTCAGGAATCGTTCTGCACTCTTTCTATATTTTCACATCTTTCCAAGTCTGGTCCCGGGAATTGGACGCAAGGCTCCAGTTGAGACTGAACCAGTGTTCGATACAAATGTAATATAACATCCTTACTTTTGAATTCTGTGTCCTGATTGCTAAAGCCTCGGATACTGTACACTTTATTAACCACACTCTCGACCTGCTGTGCCACCTTCAATGACTCATGCACACCTTGGTCCCTCCCACTCTTCCCCCTTTAGAGTTGTACCGTTTATTTTGTATTATATCTTTTGAGGACTCACATCTAAAGGTAGACGTTTTGTGATGACTGTGTGTGTAGACTGTACATGCCAGCGATTGACAAATCAAGCAGAATGTTCCTTCAGTTCATAATAAGCAGTGTACAGATCATACTCAACCAGCCCAATCCAAAACAAAAACGTCTACTGTTAGCTGTGATCCTGCGATTGAGCAGCACTTGCTGAACAATCCTGAGCGCTATTAGCCACACTGACAACCAATTTAACGTCACCAGCTGTGCTTGTAACATGGCTCATTTACACTTGCTGGGAGCAACATAAAGGAACCTGTTTTCTGCAAACAAAAATAATCTGTTCAAGTCTTTGCCTCAGTAAGAAGCTTACTGAGCCTATAGCGCCCTGTTGCTTTCTCCATGGTAATGTTTCAGCCAATCAGAGTCGACTTATGGATCAAGGACCTTTTCTCCTGCAATATAAAGTGTTGTATGTCATAATATGCACCCATGCACATCATGAGGTAAAAACAGGCAGTGACAGACACCCAGATTAGCCAATCAACACACAGGACAGAACACAACCAATCACCAGACAGAACACCAGAGGGGGGGCTTCCAACTATAAAACACACGAGGCATCAACACTCCCCTTCTTTCCACTGGTGACAACTGTAGTGACAGTCAGGGTGTATATATCAGTCAACACCTTCTACACGTGGATCAGAGCTAGCCTGGTCTAGTTAGTTAGAGTTAGTACATTTGGATTAGTAGAGTGTCAACCCACAGCCAGCTGTGTGCATTGTTACAGAAGTTCAATAAATTGTATTGCACCAACGCCTACGTTTGGTGTCTGCTTTACCGTTCATCTGCATCCTGTTGCAGTCCGTGTTACCCCAGGGTCAATAACACGACATGATACCAGGAGTCTATTCATCTCAGTAATTTACCTTGAATAATTCAGTGATGACCAGCAACCGCCTTCCAGCAGCCTGGAGAAGATCCAGGCCCCTCGACCGCTCCGGATCCCCGGAAATCCCGGCGCCAACTGGCAGATCTTCAAGCAGGAATTCAGTCTATACATTGAGGCCTCGGGCTCGAGGAAGCGTCCGATCCCAGAAAAATTGCGCTGCTCCTATCGACTGCAGGGGACCGGGCCATCCAAATCTTCAATTCACTCAACTTTTGCCAACGGCAAGGACAAGACCAATTTCTAGACCGTGTTGGCCAAATTCGACAGTCACTGTGAAGTCGAAGCGAACGAGAGCTTTGAGCGCTATGTCTTCCAGCAACGCCTTCAGGGTAAGGATGAGCCTTTCCAATCCTTTCGAACTCATCTCCGCATATTAGCGCAGTCCTGCAACTACGGTGGCACTGCTGATTCCCTCATCAGGGATCAGATTGTGTTTGGGGTCCACTCCGACACCCTGCGGGAGCAGCTCCTAAAAATAAAAAACATGACCCTGCCAGTAGCCATCGAGATGTGTAAAGTGCATGAACAGGCGAAAAGTCGCTACTCCCGCCTTAAATCGGCAGAACAGGACCAACTTGCCTCCCATGAGGCAGAGAGTGTAGAGGCCATCGCCCGGATGCGGCGCCTTAGCATCGATGAAAGCGGCCATTTCGCGCGTTTTTCCCGGGGTCCCACGCATGCGCACCACGGACGGGAGAACGAAGCGGCCGAAGACCAAACTGCGCAGGTGCGAGCGGCAGCTGACCGCAATGCGCATGTGCGACGACGCACGGAGCATTACGACGTCAACGTCATGACGTGCCCGAACTGCGGCACCGCCCACGTAAAGCGGCAATGCCCTGCAAGAGGCAGGCGATGTTTAAATTGTGGGAAGCCTGGCCATTATGCAGCCTTGTGCAGGTCTGCATCTCCGATCGTGGGCCAGCGATCCCAGTTCCAACGCAAAAGAGTTCGAAGTGTGCAGCAAGAGCTGCTAGATTCAGAACCTGCTAACACCACGGATCCAGAGGACGACTGTCCCAGCCATTCATTTACCTGACCTGGATCACCTCCCAGTGCTGCAAAAGGTGCAGCAACTCAGGAACCGGCAAAAGCTGACGTACGATGCTCATGGTACTGATCTGCCTGTGCTCTCTCCGGAAGATGCTGTTCGCATCAAGTTGCCTGGTGGAGGCTGGTCAGCTCCAGCTGTTGTTGTTCGACAGGCTGCTCCCAGGTCGTTTGTGGTTCGTATGGCTGATGGATCCATTGTCAGGCGCAACAGAAGGGCACTACGCAGAC
Source organism: Scyliorhinus torazame (assembly GCF_047496885.1). Classification (NCBI taxonomy): domain Eukaryota; kingdom Metazoa; phylum Chordata; class Chondrichthyes; order Carcharhiniformes; family Scyliorhinidae; genus Scyliorhinus; species Scyliorhinus torazame. Next base: position 247,017,956 of record NC_092717.1, read on the forward strand.
TTGCCTGCCCACCACCGGATCTCACGTTCCCAGCTGTCGTTATGCCTTTTCCGGACACCTCGCTCCACGAGGCCACCAATCTGGCTGCAATCCCGCCTGTCAAGGCGCCGTCGTCCCCGCCTCCACCTCTCAGGCGGTCGACAAGGATCCGACACCAGCCCCAGAAATTGGACTTATAAATATTTCCTTTGAACATATTGTTCTGTATCTGCACGCTGGACACCTTACACGTACATATGCATTCACTCGCCATTTGCTGTAAATAGTTATATCTGTAAATATGTCGTATGTGCTCTAAGCAACCGATAAAAATTTTTTTAAAAGGGGGGGATGTCATAATATGCACCCATGCACATCATGAAGTAAAAAACAGGCAGTGACAGACACCCAGGTTAGCCAACCAACATACAGGACAGAATACAACCAATCACCAGACAGAACACCAGAGGGGGCTTCCAACTATAAAACACACGAGGCATCAGCACTCCGCCTCTTTCCACTGGTGACAACTGTAGTGACAGTCAGGGTATATATATCAGTCAGCACCTTCTACATGTGGATCAGAGCTAGTCTGGTCTAGTAAGTTAGAGTTAGTACACTTAGATTAGTAGAGTGTCAACCCACAGCCAGCTGTGTGCATTGTTCCAGAAGTTCAATATATCGTATTGAACCAACGCCTACGTTTGGTGTCTGCTTTACCGTTCATCTGCATCCTGTTGTAGTCCGTGTACCCCAGGGTGAATAACACGACATTGTATTCGTTTGAAATTTGGCTTTCTTGCATTTGCAGGGTTCGCGCAGGAGGAAGGATTTAGGTACCTAAAAGTCCAAGATTTTGCAAGGAAGGAGTCCCCGACCTTCCTGATAGCACCGCCCCCTCCCTCCCCCCACGCTGTTGGAGGCAGTACTGTCGAGGGGGGTGGGGGGTGGCGTTGGAGAAGGGATGGTATCGGCGGTCTATAGGAACATTTTAGAGGAGGACAGGGTGTCCATGGAGGAGATTAAGGTGAAGCGGGAGGAAGAGCTGGGGGAGGTGATGGAAGAAGGTCTGTACTATGAGGTGCCTCATGTGCGAGAGTGGGGCTGATACAATTGAAGGTCGTGTATGGGGGGCACCTCACAAAAGCAAGGATGAGCCGGTACTTCAAGGGGGTGGAGGATGTCTGTGAGCGACGCCCCGCAAACCATGTTAAGATATTTTGGTCCTGCCCGAAGCTGGAAATGTATTGGAGGGTATTTAACATCATGTCGGGGGTGCTACATATGGAGCTGGATCCCGTAGAGGTAATTTTCGGGGTGTCAGACCGGCCTGAGTTGCAGGCGGGTGCAGGGGTAGAAGTTTTAGCCTTCGCCTCACTGATTGCTCTTAGGCAGGTACTGCTGGGGTGGAGATAAGCCCTGTGCCTCGGTTGCTAAAACAAGATTAGACAACCAGTTTATGAATTTTCAGCCAGAAAGTCAGAGGAGCATAAATCTTTATATCTCCATTTATTCAAGTTCTTACAGGCCGAGACAAATACCTGAAGAGTCAGTGAAGTAACACTTTAGCTAGAATCTGATAAAGACTGGGCCTTTGGCCAGAATTACCTGCATGGTTTTTAACCATATATTATCAAAAACGTTTTCAGTGACAGAATTTGAGACTGCTGCATCTGGTTTACATTTCTTACTGTTCATTTTTGAAGTAAATTAATAGAAATCGGCAGTCAAAGAAATATTTTAGTTTATACATTTTAATTTATATAGCACCTTTCACATCCTCAGGATGTCCCAAGGAGCTTTGCAGCCAATGAAATATTTTTGAGGTGCAATGGTCATTTATTTTTTTATGAATTTACAGGATGTGGGCCTTGCTGGCAAGGCCAGCATTTATTGCCAATCCCGAGCTGCCCCCTTGTGAAGGTGGGGGTGAGCTGCCGTCTTGAACCGTTGCAGTCCCGCAGGTGTAGGTACACCCACTGTGCTGTTAGGGAGGGAGATCCAGGATTTTGACCCAGCGACAGTGGAGGAACGGCCGATATATTTCCAAATCAGGATGGTGTGTGGTGGTGGTGGAGTCATAGAATCATAGAATTTACAGTGCAGAAGGAGGCCATTCGGCCCATCGAGTCTGCACCGGCCCTTGGAAAAAGCACCCTACCCAAGGTCAACACCTCCACCCTATCCCCACAACCCAGCAACCCCACCCCACACTAAGGGCAATTTTGGACACTAAGGGCAATTTATCACGGCCAATCCACCTAACCTGCGCATCTTTGGACTGTGGGAGGAAACCGGAGCACCCGGAGGAAACCCACGCACACACGGGGAGAGCGTGCAGACTCTGCACAGACAGTGACCCAAGCCGGGAATCAAACCTGGGACCCTGGAGCTGTGAAGCAATTGTGCTAACCACTATGCTACCGTGCTGCCCAGATGTCTGCTGCTCTTGACCTTTTAGATGGCAGTGGTCATGGGTTCTAATGTGCTGCCAAAGAAGGCTTACTGAGTGATGCGACCATCAATTCACACGAGACGAAGAGTTCAAGTGAACAGTGGTTTTAATCAGCTAGATCTGTGTCTGTCTGCGACTGCTCTGTACTGAGTGCCACCTACAGGCTGCAGATCTATATACCTCCCCTGAGGGGCGGAGCCATAGGCGGAGCCCACAAGGGCATCAACATAATACAATACAATGTAATGAAATACAATGGTGAATGGTAGCAGTAATACATTCACCACATTCACCCCCTGTTAAAAATTGAAGTCCAGCGGGGGTGAAGTGGGCTCATAGATTGAGTCTGTCCGGCCTTGATCTTTCGCTGAGATCGTCTGAGCTCTGGCTTCGCTGTGGGCACGGGTGTTGGACTCGTCGCTGCGGGCACGGGTGTTGGACTCGTCGCTGCGGGCACGGGTGTTGGGCTCGTTGACTCCGGGAGCGCGTCGTCTGGAGCTTCATCACTGTAGGTCGGCGATGTGGGGAGGGGGGGTGTAGGCCATGTAGAGGCGGGGGCGGTATTTGGTGTAGGAGTGGGGGGGGGGGGGGGTAGGTGATGGTCGCAGGGGAACCGGTGGGTGCCAGATCCCGGAGGGAGACTGTATCTTGTCCACGTAGGCATGCTGAGGGTTGGCGTGAAGGAGCTGGACCCTCTCGACCAGGGGGTCGGATTTATGGCTCCTCACGTGCTTTCGGAGGAGGACAGGCCCCGGTGTTGTCAGCCAGGATGGAAGCGAGACCCCAAGGTGGATCTCCCGGGGAAGACAAATAGGCGGTCATGAGGGGTCTCGTTCGTGTCTGTGCAGAGGAGCGACCTAATTGAGTGGAGCGCGTCGGGGAGGACCTCCTGCCAGCGGGAAACTGGGAGACGTCTAGACCGTAGGGCTAGAAGGACAGCCTTCCATACCCTCGCGTTCTCCCTCTCCACCTGTTCGTTTCCCCGGGGGTTGTAACTGGTAGTCTTGCTCAAGGCAATGCCCTTATCGAGCAGGTACTGACGCAGTTCGTCGCTCATAAACGAGGAGCCCCGGTCACTGTGGACGTAAGTGGGGAAACCGAACAGGGTGAAGATGCTATGTAGGGCCTTAATGACAGTGGCCATTGTCATGTCGGGGCATGGGATGGCAAAGGGGAAGCGGCTTCTGTAGTGTCTGCCTTGATGCGGCTGAAGGCCAGGAAGGCCTCAGTCGTCAGGGGGAAGATGGTGACTTTGATAAGTGGGCGGGCTTTGTCCGCATAGTTGGGGACACACTGGGCATAGTATGAAAAGAACCCGAGGCAGGGCCTTGGGGCAGTGGGGGAGGGGGACTTGCGGGAGGGGGCGCATGCGGTCAGGGTCGGGCCCAAGACTCCGTTTTCCACGACAAAGCTGAGGATGGCTAATCGGGTTGTGCAGAAATCGCATTTCTCCTTGTTGTAGGTGAGATTGAGGGCTTGGGCGGTTTGGAGAAACTTCTGAAGGTGGCCGTCGTGGTCCCACTGATCCTGGCCGCAGATGGTGACGTTATCCAAGTACGGAAATGTGGCCCGCAGCCCGTACTGGTCCACCATTCGGTCCATCGTTCTTTGGAAGACCGAGAACGCCGAAGGGAACCCTGAGGATGTGGAAGAGGCAGCCGTCTGCTTCAAAGGCAGTGTCGTGGCGGTCTTCCGGGCAGATTAGGAGCTGGTGGTATGCGGACTTCAGATTTACCGTGGAGAGAACCCGGTAGTGTGCGATCTGATTCACCATGTCCGCTATCCGGGGGAGGGTGTACGCATCGAGGTGCGTGTACCGATTTATGGTCTGGCTGTAGTCTACAACCATCCGGTTCTTTTCCCCGGTCCTGACGACCACCACCTGGGCTCTCCAGGGGCTATTACTGGCCTCGATGATCCCCTCCCTCAGGAGCCGCTGGACCTCTGACTTGATAAAAGTCCTGTCCTGGGCACTGTACCACCTGCTCCTGGTGGCGACGAGTTTACAGTCGGCGGTGAGGTTCGCGAAGAGCGAGGGAGGGGTGACCTTAAGGGTCGCGAGGCTACATACGGTAAGAGGGGTTGGGGCCCGCCGAACTTCAGGGTCAGGCTCCTGAGGTTGCACTGGAAGTCCAGTCCTAACAGGAGAGGAGCGCAGAGATGGGGGAGGACATATAGTTTAAAATTGGCGTACTCGGCGCCCTGTGTCGCAAGGTTCGCGACACAGTACCCCCAGATCTGCACTGAATGCGATCCGGAAGCAAGGGAGATTGTTTGGGATGCGGGGGAAATCTGGAGAGAACAGCGCCTTACCGTATCTGGGTGCATGAAGCTCTCCGTGCTCCCAGAGAAAAACAGACAGGGCGCTTCGTGCCCATTGACCCGGACGGTCATCATCGAGTTCCTGAGGTGCTTGGGCCGTGACTGGTCGAGGGTGACAGCGCGAGATGCGGGTAGCCGGCGTGGTCGGAGGTAGCGGAGTGGTCCCAAGATGGCGGCCCCCGTCGCTCGCTCATATCGGGTGGCGTTGAAGATGGCGGTCAAAAGAGCCCGCGTGTTCACACACTTGAGACAGCTGAAGGCGGACATGGCCATGTTGCAAGAGACACACTTGAAGCTGGGAGACCAATTTAGATTGAAGAAGGATTGAATGTTCCATTCAGGAGTGGACTTTAAAACAAGGGGCGTGGCAATCCTGGTTAATAAAAAGATGGCATTCGAGGTGGGGAAGATAGAGGCTGACCCGGGGGTAGATATATTATGGCTAGCGGGAAGCTGGAGGGAATCGCAGTGGTGTTGGTCAATATATACGCCCCAAACTGGGATGATGTCGCGTTTGTCAGGAGGGTGCTGGGGAAGATTTCGGACCTCGACTCGCACCGGCTGATTATGGGGGGCGGGGGGGGGATTTTAATATGGTTCTGGACCCGAGGCTATACCAGTCGAGTTCCAGGAACTGCGGGGGTTTATGGAGCGCATGGGGGGGGGGGGGGGGGGGTGGATCCATGGAGATTTGAGAGGCCAATGAGCAAGGAGTATTCATTCTTCTACCATGTGCACAAGGTATATTCCAGTATGGACTTTTTCGTACTTGACAAAACCTTGTTAGCGGGGGTCGAGGATCAGCAATCGTGGTGTCGGACCACGTTCCACACTGGACAGACCTACGGGTGAGCACAGGAAAGACCCAGCGTCCACAGTAGAGTTTAGATGCAGGGCTGTTGGCGGAGGATGAGGTCTGTGAGCGGGTGAGGGAGGCCATTCGGAGGAACATGAAGAGCAATGACGTGGCAGCACGGTGGCGCAGTGGGTTAGCCCTGCTGCCTCACGGCGCCGAGGTCCCAGGTTCGATCCCAGCCACGGGTCACTGTCCGTGTGGAGTTTGCACGTTCTCCCCGTGTCTGTGTGGGTCTCACACCCACAACCCAAAGGTGTGCAGGGTAGGTGGATTGGCCACGCGGAATTGCCCCTTAATTGGAAAAAAATGGAATTGGATATTCTAAATGTTTTAAAATGCAGATCAATGACAAGGGAGAGACCGCGGCTGGGGTGGTTTGGGAAGCATTGAAGGCGGTTATCAGAGGGGAATTTATTTTGATTCGGGCCCACAGGGAGAAGACTGAACAGCTGGAGATGAAGAACCTATGGGATATTGTAGGCAGGTTCAGGTTTGGGCAGGGATTTGTGGATTGGGTCCGGTTGCTATACCAGGCTCCAATGGCGAATGTAAGAACCAACCGGGTCCGGTCAGAATATTTTAGTCTCTGTAGGGGGACAAGTGATGTCCGCTCTCCTCACTACTGTTTGCCCTGGCCATAGAGCCCTTGGCAATGGCCCTTAGGTCATCGAATGTTTGGCGGGGAATAGTGAGAGGGGGGGGTGGAGCACAGGGTCTCGCTCTACCTGGACAATCTGCTTTATATCACAGACCCGTTGGGGGGATGGCTGGAATTATGGAGACACTGGAAGAATTTGGGCGGTTCTCAGGCTACAAGTTAAACATGGGAAAGAGCGAGGTGTTTGCGATTCAAGCACGGGGACAGGAAAGGAGACTGAGGGAGTTACCTTTTAAGGAGGTGGGGAGGAGCTTTAGGTATCTGGGGATCCAGGTGGCTAAGGATTGGGGACAGCCCCACAAGTTAAATTTGGGTAAAGCGGTCGATCAGATGGATTTCCACAGGTGGGACATGCCCCAGGTGACACTGGTGGGGAGGGTGCAAACGGTGAAGGTGACGGTCTTCCCGAGGCTGCTGGTTTCTTTTTCAATGTCCCCCGATTTTTGTCCCGAAGGCCTTTTTTAGGAAAATGAATGCGGCAATCTTGGGTTTTGTGTGGGCTGGTAAAATCCCGAGGGTGAAGAAGGCTCTCCTGTAACAGGGTCGCAGGGTGGGTGGGGCTTGGTCCTCCTGAGTTTTAATAATTATTACTGGGTGAATGTCCAATATATCGATGGTCAGGAAGTGGGTAGTGGGGGAGGGGTCGGTTTGGGAGCGAGTAGAGGCGGCATCTTGTAAGGGTACGAGTTTGGAGGCTTTATTGACGGCGCCCCTGCAGTTCTCTCCAGCTCAGTACTCCACAAGCCCAGTGGTAGTGGCTGTGCTGAGGGTGTGGGGGCAATGGAGACAGCACATGGATTGGAGGGGGCATCAGTATGGTCACCGATCTGTGACAATCACTGTTTTGTTCTGGGGGGGGGGGGGCTGGATGGAGCTTTAGGAGGTGGCAGCGGGCAGGGATTGAGAGATTTGGGGATCTCTTCATTGAGGAGGGTTTCCCGAGCCCGGAGGCATTAGAGGAGGAGTTCGAGCTGCCGGGTGGGAATGGGTTTTGGTACCTACAGGTACGGGACTTTGTCCAGAGGCAGGTCCCGAGCTTTCCTCGCCTCCCCGAGGGGACTACAGGATAAGGTAATGTCAGAATCGGGGTTGGGGAGGGGAGGGTCTCGGATATATAAGGAGTTGAGGGGTGGGATTGGGTCCCTATCGGGCAGGTGAAGAGAAAGTGGGAAGAGGAGCTGGGAGGAGAGTTGGAAATCGAATTATGGGAAAAGGCTTTGAAGAGAGTTAATTTATCCTCGTCGTGTGCTAGACTTAGCCTGATCCAGTTCAAGGTGGTTCATAGGGCCCACATGACGGTGACCCGGATGAGCAGGTTTGTTGAGGAGGTGGAGGATAGGTGCGAGCGCTGTGGGGGAAGCCCAGTGATTCATGTACATATGTTTCGGGCATGTCCGAAGTTGAGAGGATTCTGGCAGGTATTTACAGACTGGAAGGGAGGGTGACTCCGAGTCCAGAATTGGCAATATTTGGGGTATCGGAATATCCGGGGGCTCGGGGGGGAGTGGGGGGGCGCGATGTTCTGGCCTTCTCCTCCCTGGTGGCCCGGAGATGGATTTTGCTGGGATGGAGGGACTCGGAACCTCCAAAGTCGGGAGTGTGTGTCAGTGACACGGCAGGGGTTCTCAGGCTGCAAAAGATTAAGTTCGCCTTGAGAGGATCAACTCAGGGGTTCGCCTAGAGGTGGAGCCGTTCTTGACCTCTTCAAGGAAAATTGAACGTCAGCAGTAAGGGGGGTGGGAGGGGAAAAGAGGGGGGGAGGAAAATGGGAGGCATGGTAGTGACAAGGACAGGGAACTTAGTACACGGGTAATTAGGAAATAGGGCGGGGGCGGTAGGGGATGTTGTTTTTAGGTTTTTTGCGTGTCGGCCCGCGTGGTTGTTAAGGAATGTTAAAGTGTTAAACTGTAAACTGTGAAAATTACACCTGCTTCAATAAAATATTTTCTTAAACAAAAGGTCTTCTGAAAGTCCCTCAGCTATTCTACGAGTCACATCTTCACAAATCTCCAGTAGATTTGTTTAGCATATTTTCCCGTTCATAAACCCCTGCTGACTCTGTGCAATCCCGTTAATGCTTTTCAAATGTTCTGTTCTCACAGGCCGATTCAGCCAGAGTGTTGCGAATGACACGGAACCGTGTGCGACGGGTGAATCCCGGGAGAGCCCCAAATCGGGCATTCTGCTGGGTATTGAGCCGATCGCGAGTCACCCAACTCGCTATACCCGGTGCGATCTGGATCATTAGGGCTCATCCATTCGGTCCCTTTAAATATCACAACGTCACATTCACCTGGTGTCCAGGAGTCAACGGCCGTGTCTGTGAGCCCTCAACCAGGCACCAATTAGTGCTTGTTTCGAAAACGTGGGCCAGGCGTGATGGCAACACAGGGGGTCTTGGAAGCCATTTGAGCCCCCCACTGCCATCTGGACAGTGCCACCTGCACACCCTGGCAGTGCCAGCCATCACGAAACACCCCACCAAATGGAACTGGACTTGCCATATAAATATTGTTGCTACAAGAGCAGGTCAGAGTTTGGGAATTCTGCAGTGAGCAACTCACCTCCTGACTCCCCAAAGCCCGTCTGCCATCGAAAAAGGCACAAGTCAGGAGCATGATGGAATAATCTCCATTGGCCTGGATGATTTTGATTTGATTCATTATTGTCACATGTATTAGTATACAGTGAAAGTGTTGTTTCTTGCATGCTGTACAAACAATGCAAACCGTACATAGGGACGGAAGGAGAGACTGCAGAATATAATGTTACAGTTATAGCAAGGTATGGAGAAAAGATCAACTTAATACGAGGTAGCTCCATTCAAAAGTCTGATGGCAGTAGGGAAGAAGCTGTTCTTGAGTCGGTTGGTACGTGACCTCAAACTCTGGTATCTTTTCCTGACGGAAGAAGGTGGAAGAGAGTATGTCCGGGGTGGGTGGGGTCCTTAATTAAGCTGGCTGCCTTTCCGAGGCAGCGGGAATTATAGACAGAGTCAATGGATGGGAGGCTGGTTTGCGTGATGGACTGGGCTACATTCACGACCTTTTGTAGTTTCCTGCGGTCTTGGGCAGAGCAGGCTCCATACCAAGCTGTGATACAACCAGAAAGAATGCTTTCTATGGTGCATCTGTAGAAGTTGGTGAGAGTCGTAGGTAACATGCAAATTTCCTTAGTCTTCTGAGAAAGTAGAGTCGTTGGTGGGCTTTCTTAACTATAGTGTCGGCATGGGGGGACCAGGACAGGCTGTTGGTGATCTGGAAACCTAAAAACCTGAAGCTCTCGGCCCTTTCTACTTTGTTCCCGTTGATGTCGACAGGGGCATGTTCTCCACTATGCTTCCTGAAGTCGATGACAATCTCCTTCGTTTTGTTGACATTGAGGGAGAGATTATCGTCATCGCACCAGTTCACCAGATTCTCGATCTCATTCCTGTACTCTGTCTCGTCATTGTTTGAAATCCGACCCACTACGATGGTGTCATCAGCAAAGTTGAAAATCGAGTTGGAGGGGAATTTGACCACACACTCACAGGTGTACAAGGAGTATAGTAGGAGTACAGTATAGTAGGAGTATAGTAGAGATGAGTGCAGCTCCAACAACACTCAATAATCTGAAGACCATCAAGGAGAAAGCAACCCACTTGATTGGCACCCCATCTACAAACATTCACTCCCTCCACCACTGATGCACAATGATAGCTGTGTGCATCATCTATAAGATGCAGTGCAGGAACACGCCAAGGCAGAAACAGAGAAAATGGGAGCAGGAGGAGGCCATTCGGCCCTTCGAGCCTGCTCCCCCATTCATTATGATCATGGCTGATCATCCAACTCAATAGCCTAATCCCGCTGTCCCCTATATCCTTTGATCCATTTCACCCTATGTGGTATATCTAACTGCTTCTTGGAACCACACAAAGCTTTGGCCTCAACTGCTTCTCGTGATAACGAATTCCACAGGCCGGCCACTCTCTGGGTGAAGAAATGTCTCCTCCTCTCTGTCCTAAATGGTCTACCCCGTATCCTCAGACTGTGCCCCCTGGTTTTGGTCACACCCACCATCGGGAACATCCTTCCTGCGTCTACTCCGTCCAGTTAGAATTTTATAGGTTTCTATGAGATTCCCCCTCATCCTTCTGAACTCCAGCGAATACAATCCCAACCCAGTCAATCTCTCCTCATACGTCAGTCCCACCATCCCAGGTATCAGTCTGGTAAACCTTCGCTGCACTCCCTCTGGAGCAAGAACATCCTTCCTCAGATAAGGAGAACATAACTGCTCACAATACTCCAGGTGTGGCCTCACCAAGACCCTGTATAATTGCAGCAAGACATATTATAATCTGTATTAGTGTGACAAGAAGAGTCACAAGAAGGCTTACATTAACACTGCAATGAAGTTACTATGAAAATCCCCTCATCGCCACACTCCAGAGCCTGTTCGGGTACACAGAGGGAGAATTTAGAATGTCCAGCTCACGTAACAGCACGTCTTTCAGGACTTGTAGGAGGAAACCGGAGCACCCGGAGGAAACCCAGAGAACATGCAGACTCCACACAGACAGTGACCCAAGCCGGGAATCGAACTCGGGTCCATCCCTGCTCCTGCACTCAAATCATCTCATCATGAAGGCTAACATTCATTTGCCTTCTTTACTGCCTGCCGTACCTGCATGCTTACCTTCAGTGACTGGTGTACGAGGACACCCAGGTCTCGTTGCACATTCACCTCTCCTAATTTATGGCCATTCAGATAATAGTCTGCCTTCTTGTTTATGCTACCAAAGTTGATAACCTCCCATTTATCCAAATTATAGTCCATCTGCCATTCATTTGCCCACTCACTCAACTTGAAGGATTTCTGCATCCTCCTCACAACTCACCCTCCCACACAACCTTGATTTGATTTATTGTCACATGTACCGAAGTACAATGAAAAGTATTTTTCTGTGCCCGAGGGAATGTACACAGTACGCACATAGTAGACAAAGAGAATAATCAACAGAGAACATTGACAAATGTCACATCGACAAACAGTGATTGGTTACAGTGCGGAACAAGGGGCCAAACAAAGCAAATACATGAGCAAGAGCAGCATAGGGCGTCGTGAATAGTGTTCTTACAGGGAATAGATCAGTCCGAGAAGTGGACTCGATGGGCCGAATGGCCTTACTTCCGCTCCTATGTCTTATGTTCGTCTGGCAGATGAGTATCGCAAGTTGGAAAAGTTTCTGATTCCAAAAGTCTATCTCCATTAAGGTGGCCCCAAACTGCCATATTTCTCTCCAGGGCAGCGGAGACGATGGAGGTGGACACGCTACATCTGGAGACAGGCCCAAGGCAGAAAAGGAACTGCAGATGGCAGGGAAACAGCAGGGAGTGGGACTAGCTGAGTTACTCTTCCAGAAAAATACACAGGCATATTGGTCTCCTTCTGTGCTGTAATCATTCTTTGATTCTGTGGAAATACCCGCAAGACTGAGGTGCACATGTCCACCAGTTCCTATTATATCCTCACACTGAGTTAAGGTTATGAATTTCTAACCTCTAATTCACCCAAAGTTATAAGTCAGAACTCATCGTTGAAAGGTTTTGCTCTGAGTAGTGAATTTTCGCATTTTCAAATCAGGTGTTACTGTTCAAAAATCGAATAAACTTATCACAAAGCCAAAAGCAAAATGCGGCAGATGCTAGATTCTCAAATAAAAACAAAACAAAAACTTGAAAGACTCTGGAGTAAAATGCTGTGAACATGAAATAAAAACAAAAGATGCTACAAATACTCAACAGATCAGTCAGCATGTGTGGAGGGAGTTAATGTTTCAGGTTGAGATGACCTTTCGGCTGTCCTGAAGAAAGATAGCAATGTAAAGCCAGTGTGGGAAAGAAGAACAAAAGGTAAGGGACGGGATTCTCCGACCCTTCGGCCCTCTGGCTGGCGTGGCGCCAAAGGCCTTCCACGCCGGCCGCCAACCACTCCAGGGTGGGCCTAGCCCCTAAAGGTGCGGCGGATTCTGCACCTTTGGGGCGGCCCGACGCTGGAGTGGTTCACGCCCTCCATCCTGCCGGGACTCCCCGCCCCACTGGGTACGGGAGAATCCCGCCCAAGGTCTGTGATAGGGTGGAGGGCAGGAGAGGTTAACTAACAAAAGCCAAAGAGAGTGGTATTAGGTACAGTGAACAAACAACCACTGCGTCCAGACGAGGTGTGAATGGTAACAGGGCAGCAATGCAAAATGAAAGGGAAAAAAAAGAAACATGGCAACAAAAAGAAAACAAACAGAAAAAGGCATCGAGCAAGATGGAGGCAGAGGTTGTGATCTAATGTTGCTGATGTGAATGCAAGCGAGCGAGCAAGAAACATAGGAGCGGACTGTAGAAGCTTCTTTAGCATTGTGAAAAGGAAAGGATTGGCAAGGACAAATGTGGGTGAATTACAGGCAGAGGCAGGAAAATTTATCAGGAATAGGGAAATGATCGCAAAACTAAACAATTACTTTGGGGTGGGGGGGGGGGGAATTTCTACATTGCCCCTTCCCCCATGATGTGTTTCTCAGTGGCGGGAGGGGGCCCGCTAATGGCCAGTGACGGGATCTTCTGGTCCCGCCACTGCCAATGGGATTTCCCATTTAACCCCCCACCCCCACCCCCACAAAGACCATAAGCAGAAGTAGGCCCATCAAGTTTGCTCCGTCATTCAATAAAGAGGTAGCACTCAAAATTAATTGGTTTGAAGGTTGACAAATACACGGACCGGGTGGGCTATGTCCCACAGCAATGAAGGAGGTGGCTATGGAGATAATGCTTATATTTCAAAATTCTATAGATCCTCGAAAGGTTCCTGCAGGCTGAAATGTAGCAAATGTAACCCCACTGTTTAAGAAGGGAGGGGGAGAGAAAACGGGGAACTGTTAGTTTGATGTCAGTGGTAGGGAAAATATTAGTATCTTCTCTTCAGGATGTGATAACTAGACACCGAGAAAATAATGATACGATTGGACAGAGTCAACATGGATTTATGAAAGAGAAATTATGTTTGACAAACATCTTGGGTGTTACTGGAGGACGTTATTTGTAGCATAGATAAAAGGAGAATTAGTAAATGTGGTGTACTGGGATTTGCAGAAGGCTTTTGATAAGGCCTCACACAGGTTAGTAAACATAATTAGAGCACATGAGACTGGGGACAATATACTAGTACAGATTAAGAATTGGATAACAGAGGACATAATGGGCGAAATTCTCCTCCCCGCCCCGCCACATTTCTGCTTCACCCCGCCGGCGGGGGGCTCCGTAACGCCGGCCGGTCAATGGGGTTTCCCATTGTGGGGCAGCCCCACGCCGTCGGGAAACCCCCGGGCGCCGGCAAAACGGAGACTCCCGCCGGCGGAGAATCCAGCCCATTGTTTTTTCTTTTTTTATTGGGTAGAGTACCCAATTATTTTTTTCCCCCAATTAAGGGGCAATTTAGCACGGTCAATCAACCTACCCTGCACATCTTTGGGTTGTGGGGGTAAAACCCACGCAGGCACGGGGAGAATGTGCAAACTCCACACGGACAGTGACCCAGGGCCGGGATTCGAACCCGGGTCCTCAGCGCAGTAGTTCCAGTGCTAACCACTGCGCCATGTGTCGCCCCAGGACATAATTAATTGGTTTGAAGGTTGACGGACCGGATGGGCTATATCCCAGAGGGGCAGCACGGTAGCATTGTGGTTAGCACAATCGCTTCACAGCTCCAGGGTCCCAGGTTCGATTCCCGGCTTGGGCCACTGCCTGTGCGGAGTCTGCACATTCTCCCCGTGTGTGCGTGGGTTTCCTCCGGGTGCTCCGGTTTCCTCCCACAGTCCAAAGATGTGTGGGTTAGGTGGATTGGCCATGATAAATTGCCCTTAGTGTCCAAAATTGCCCTTAGTGTTGGGTGGGGTTACTGGGTTATGGGGATAGGGTGGAGGTGTTGACCTTGGGTAGGGGTGCTCTTTCCAAGAGCCGGTGCAGACTCGATGGGCCGAATGGCATCCTTCTGCACTGTAAATTCTATGATAATTCTATGATGATGTTAAGGTGAGAGACAGGCAGATTAAGAGGGGATTTGAGGGAAAAATCCTCATTTAGAGGATGTTGGGAGCCTGGGAGAGTATGAGAGGCAGGAATGCTCACAACCTTTAAAAAGTACTTGGATGAACACTGGAAATGTCGTAACATTCAAGGCTATGTGCCAAGTGATGTAAAGTGGGATAGGTGTAGATTTAGTTAGTTTTGTTGGTGCACACTCAATGGTATGAAGGGCCTCGTCTGTACTGCATGACTCTATGACTTTATAACAGACAGAAACAAAGTAGGAATAAATGGGTCATTCTGAGAGTGGCAGGCTCTTACCAGTGGGGTATCACAAAGAAGAATGTACTTGCCATAGAGGGAGTGCAACAAAGATTCCCCAGACTAATACCTGCCATGACGGGATTGACTTAGGAGAAGAGATTGGGGAAAAAGGGCCTATATTCTCTAGAATTTAAGAATGAGAGGTGACTTCATTGTAACTTACAAAGTTCCAACAGGGCGTGACAAGGTAGATGTGGATAGGATGTTCCCCTGGGCTGATGAGTCTAGAACCAGGGGACACAGTCAAGGGGCCAGTCATTTAAGACTGAGATGAGGAGGAATTTCTCCACTCAGAGGGTGGCGAATCTTTGGAATTCTCTGCCACAGAGACTGCGGAAGCTCAATCGTGGAGTATGATCAAGACAGAAATTGATAGACATCTGGGTACTAATGACATCAAGTATCCCTTGATGGGAATAGTGGGGGAAATGGCATGAAGATAATTAATCAGCCATCATCTGTTTGAATGGCGGAGCAGCCTGAAGAGGCTGAAGGGCTCCTATGTTTTTATGTTCAATACTGAATCTAGAAGGCTGTGGGGCACCTAGACAAAGGATGAGGGGCTGTTGCTCCAGTTTACGTTGAGCTTCATTGGAACACTGGAGCAGGCCATGGACAGAAAGATCCAAGTTGGAACAAGGCAGAAATGCTCATACTTTTTATTATCACAAAGACATATGTGTCTTTGATCTAACCCGCTAATGATTCTAACAGCTGTTAAATGTCTAACCAGTAATAAAATGCTCCCTTCTCTGTGTCTCATCAGTCCTTTGCAAAACAGAAAACCTGTACACATTTGCCAAAAATGTTACAAAAAATCCCTCTCCCTCCTCCAAAGACCTCCATTTGTCAAAGTTCTTAAATTAAGGCAAACTTCAGGATTAGAATTTAGACAAAATATGCTTAACATCTTTGTTTTTCCCAAATAGGAACTTTTATTTTAAACTGATTAATGTTACACTTAATTTTAATGTGTTTTAAGATAATCTGTCTGACCTGCTAAGGTTTAATGCTTTTGTCTGAACTGATAAAGATTGTGAAATGGGGAAGGTTTGCAATGGTCTTGAAAATCTTTGTGCTGTGGATTGTGTGGGCAGAGCTCAAAGCCCAATTCTTTATTGCCATTCCACTCAAGCACCACGGTTATCAATTCACAAAACTTAGCTTGCAACATGTGGTACGATCAATGTTATGATGACCACGAAGGACATGGGAATCGTTGATTGATCTTCCGGTGGGGTTCGTGGAATACGGTTCCCCTATTGAGCGGACGGAGGGTCTCCCAATAGGGACCATTCGGCGGGAGTTTAAAACCGGCAGTAGAGACCCAGGCCGGCGATCCCGATGGTCCCCGGGCTGGGGGGCATGAACTGGACATAACAGAATTGGTTCTTTTGATTGTTCAAATGTATGAAGCCTGGCCGTGGCGGAGTTATTACAATAAATTTATTGTCAATCAGTAAACAATCACACAGCTGAGAAAGCCATTCGAACCATTCTGCCTGTGGCACCTTTTTAAAAGTCCATTTCCTCTCCGCTCGTTCCTCAGTAGTGGAATTTCCATTTGAAAGTAAAAATATAAAATGCTGGTGTTTTGTTTGAGAGAAGCGTCACTTCTGTAAGGGCCACGAAGACTCCAGCACGAGTTTTAAGGATACAAAGTAATAACATTTATTTACAATAACATATATACATAGAACATAGAACATAGAACATAGAAAATACAGCACAGAACAGGCCCTTCGGCCCACGATGTTGTGCCGAACCTTTGTCCTAGATTACTGCTACATAACAGTAGCAGTAACTTCCCTTGCTGCACACTCCTTCCTCCTGGTTCCTGAACTGGCCAGCTTATTTATACTAGGAGTTTACTAGTGGTTTCTCCGCCCCCCTCATTGGGGGAAGCTCATACTCCCACAGGATTGTGGGATAGTCATTAGTCCCCAGCCAATGGAAAGTAGGCCGGTTATAACATCCTCCCCCCCCAAAGTCCAAGGAATCCACCGAAGACCCTGGCGAAGGAGGGCGTCGGACTAGTTTGGCCGCAAGCCGGACACCATTTGCACGCGGCGCTGGATCAGGCGGCGTGTAACAAGACGGAGACCGGCGCTTCCGTGATGAACGGCGCAACGGTTGTACATCCACGGCCCGTGGACCCGAGGATTCCCCCTCTGATGCATCCTGTGTCTCCATCTCGGAGTCAGAGTCTGCTGCCTCCGTCATGTCAGCGTCTCTATCTCCATTCGGTCCCGTAACGACCTGCGCAGGCTTCGAGTGAGGCACCAGTGGAAGATTGTGAGGACTACCTTCCCTTGTCTCTGGTCTCTGCGGCTGTTGAAACGAGCTCCGGGGGCGGGGAATCTTTTGAGGGGATGATCTTCTGGACCGAACGTGGTCTACATGTTTTCGCTGGAGACGACCCTGGGCTTGCACTTGGTAAGATATAGGGCCCGTTTGGCGAAAGATTACACCAGGAACCCATTGGGCACCACCAGCAAGAATCCGAACGAATATTGGGTCACCGGGCGCAAACTGCCGAATCGGCCGATGCCAAGAAAATCCCTGTCCCTGCCGTTCTTGTGTGCGGCGTACTTTTGCGCCAATGTCCGGGAAAACCATACTAAGGCGGGTGCGAAGTCTCCGGCCCATTAGGAGTTCTGCGGGAGCTACCCCAGTCACTGCATGGGGGGTGGTCCTGTACGTAAACAAAAAGCGAGCCAGTCTCGTGTCCATTGATCCGGAAGACTGCTTCTTTAGGCCTCTTTTGAATGTCTGCACTGCCAACCCATTTGAAGCCGGGTGGTAAGGGGCAGTGCGGATATGGCGGATGCCGTTCATCTTTGTGAACCTAGCAAACTCCTCACTCGTGAATGGAGTGCCATTATCCGTGACCAGCACCTCGGGGAGGCCATGCGTACTAAACGATAAACGCATCTTTTCAATTGTTGCGCAGGACGTTGTCCCCTGCATCTTATGCACCTCTAGCCATTTGGACTGGGCGTCAATTAGTAGAAGGAACATGGATCCTTGAAAAGGGCCTGCGAAATCTGCATGCAAGCGTGCCCAAGGCCTCCCTGGCCATTCCCAGTGATGTAGGGGCGCGGCCGGCGGAAGCTTCTGATGCTCCTGGCAAATGGAGCAGTTTTGGGCCACCTTCTCAATGTCGGTGTCGAGGCCTGGCCACCAGACATAACTCCGGGCCAACATTTTCATTTTGGTCACGCCTGGATGCCCATTGTGCAAGTCTGATAGTATCAGCTCCTGGCCTTTTTCCGGGACAATCACACGCGTCCCCCACAAGAGGATGCCGTCTTCCACGCTGAATTCTGACAGCTTGGAGGAAAATGCCCGCAACTCGCCTGGGAGCAGTCTATGCTGCCCACCATACAGGACTATGTGCCGAACCTTTGACAGGACTGGCTCCGTCTGGGTCCATTCACGGATCTGTGATGCCGTGACAGGCAAGGTGTCCATAAAATTTAGGGTTGCAACCACTTCACCGGTCATGGGGGTCGACATGGGGCCGGTCGATAAAGGCAATCGGCTCAGTGCGTCGGCATTTGCTATCTCCGTACCTGGTTTGTGCTCCAGAGAATACTCGTATGCAGCAAGCAACAAAGCCCAGCGCTGGATCCGTGCAGAAGCAATGGGCGGTATTGGCTTATCCTCTCTGAAAAGTCCCAGCAGGGGCTTATGATCAGTCACAATGGTGAAATGGCGGCCGTACACGTACTGGTGGAAGCGTTTCACCGCAAAAACCACTGCCAGGCCCTCCTTCTCGATCTGCGCGTACTTTTTCTCCGCTGCAGTCAATGTGCGGGAGGCGAAAGCTATCGGTCGCTCGGCCCCGTTCTCCATCTTGTGGGACAGGACGGCCCCAATACCATACGGGGATGCATCACATGTGACGAGCAAAGGCTTTCCCGGATCATAGTGGGTTAGTAACCCAGACGATGACAATTGTTGCTTTACCCGCCGGAAAGCGGTTTCTTGCGGCTGACCCCAAACCCAGGTGTGATTTTTCTTTAGCAGAAGGTGCAAAGGGGCCAGCGTATTTGCCAGATTGGGGAGGAACTTCCCGTAATAGTTTACGTGACCAAGAAAAGAACGAAGATGCAAAGTGTCAGTCGGGGCGGGGCACGCACCTTCTCTGCAACGGGGTGCAGACCTTCGCGGTCCACCCAATAACCTAGGTAGACTACTTCCTTTGCCTGAAATACGCACTTTGTGCGACGTAAACGGACTCCAACCTCCGAAAGGCGTCCAAGGACAGCCTCCAGATTTTCCAAATGCTCTTGCTCCAACGTCCGTGTAATCAAAACATCATTTAGGTAGACAGCCACACGTGGTAAACCTCTCAAAATGCCCTCCATAACACGTTGAAAAATTGCGCAGGCAGAGGATACTCCAAAGGGCAACCGTGTATATTCATACAGGCCCCGGTGTGTATTAATCGTTACATATGGTCGGGAGGCAGGGTCCAGCTCCAACTGCAGGTAGGCGTGACTCATATCTAATTTTGTGAACGAGAGTCCACCTGCAAGTTTCGCGTAGAGATCCTCGATGTGAGGCATTGGATATCGGTCGAGTCGGGAGACTGTATTCACTGTAAGTTTATAGTCGCCACACAAGCGAACTGTGGCATCTGGCTTCATTACAGGTACAATTGGTGCTGCCCAGTCAGCAAAACGGACGGGCCTGATAATACCCAAACTCTCCAAACGAGTGAGCTCCCCTTCTACCTTCTCGAGCAAGGCGTAAGGCACTGGGCGCGCCCGGAAATAGCGCGGCGTGGCTCCTGGTTCAACTTGGATACGGGCTACGGCCCCTTTTATTTTCCCCAAACCAGGCTGGAATACATCTGGGTATCGTCCTAGCACCTCAGTCAACCCTTCAGAAACTGTTTGGAGGATGTGCTGCCATTGCAACCGCAAATGGCGCAACCAGTCCCGACCCAACAGGCTGGGCCCATGGCCGCGCACCACGATAAGTGGGAAACCCCCCTCCTGGCGTCCATAGACAACAGGGGTCATTGTAGTTTCTGCAATGTCCAGTGGTTCCCCCGTGTTGGTGGCCAACCTGGCCTGTGAGTCGGTTAATGTAAGGGTCTGTATACCCTGATTGATGCGGTCGAATGTCCTCTGGGCGATCACGGAGACCGCTGCGCCAGTATCCAACTCCATCTCCAGCGGGTGGCCATTGACCCGTACTGTCACCTTAATGGGGGCCACACGGGGAGCTGCCACACAATGCAGCTGCAGGCAGTCGTCCTCCGTCTCCATGTCCTCAGGAGTAGTCGCCGCAGGTTCATCCACATGGAAGCTATGGCCTCTGGGCTGGTCCCAGTTACGGCCCCTGGGCTGGTCCCAGTTTCGGTCGGAACGAGGGCGCCTCTGGCGTCCCCAGGACCGCCGTCCGCGACGGGGTCGGCACCTACAAGTCTGACACGGACATGGCTCCTCATCCATTGGCTCTGGAGAAGGCTCCCTTCGGGGAGGAATGTCCGATGGCCACTGGCGTCGGTCCGGACGTTGCCTCGCCCAAGGTACCGCGGGAGTGCGGGGGGGACGTTTTTGGACGGAAAGGGTTGCGCCCCAAGGCATGCACTTCCATTCCCTGTAGCTCCTGTACTCCTCACTCTGCGCTCTCTCGGGACAAGACTATTTGAATGGCCTGTTGAAAAGTCAATGTTGGCTCCGCTAACAACTTTCTCTGGGTGGCCGCATTGTTAATACCGCAAACCAAACGGTCGCGTAACATTTCTGACAAGGTCTCACCATAGTCACAGTACTCCGCAATCCTGCGTAGCCTGGATAGAAAATCGGCAAGGGATTCTCCAGGGGTCCTCTCAGCGGTATTAAACCGGTAACGCTGGACTATCGTGGACGGGGTTGGGTTAAAGTGTTGCCCCACTATATTCACAAGTTCATCAAACGTTTTGGTGTCCGGCGCAGCTGGGTACGTAAGGCTCCTAATCACCCCAAACGTATGCGGGCCGCAGGCGGTGAGCAATATGACCACCTGGCGCTCGTTTTCAGTGATATTGTTTGCCCGGAAATAGTAACGCATCCGTTGTGTGTACTGGTTCCAGCTTTCCAGCGCAGCATCAAAAACATCCAAACGTCCGTACAGAGGCATGGTATAATAGAAAACAACTTCCAACCTGTATCCAACAAAATTCCAGGGAGGTGGCTTCAGCAGTGTAGACAGCTATTCACGTTTACCTTCGTCGCCAGTTTTGTAAGGGCCACGAAGAATCCAGCACGAGTTTTAAGGATACAAAGTAATAACATTTATTTACTATAACATATATACATAACAGTAGCAGTAACTTCCCTTGCTACATACTCCTTCCTGCTGGTTTCTGAACTGGCCAGCTTATTGTTGAACTAGGAGTTTACTAGTGGTTTCTCCGCCCCCCCTCATTGGGGAAGCTCATACTCCCACAGGATTGTGGGATAGTCATTAGTCCCCAGCCAATGGTAAGTAGGCAGGTTATAACAGTCACACAATGTGCAGTGACACCAGCTGAGTGTTCCCGTAGGCTGTCAGTTCTCATCTGAGTCTGTACTCAGCAACATCTCTCAATAAAACCTCTCATCATGTTTGAAAGAGTCCAGATGTGAGGGGAGTGAGGGGGGACACGATTGAGATGTATAAAATTATGAGGGGCATCGATAGAGTAGACAGGAAGAAACTTTTACCCTTGGTGGAGAGATCAGTGACCAGGGGCAGAGATTTAAGGTGAGGGGCAGGAGGTGTAGAGGGGATGTGAGGAAAAGCATTTATACCCAGAGGGGGGTGGGAGTCTGGGACTCGCTGCCTGAAAGGGTGGTGGAGGCAGAGACCCTCGTAACATTGGTAAGTATTTAAATATGCACTTGCTATCCCAAGGTATACAAGGCTATGGACAAAGTGTTGGAAAATGGAGATTAGAATGGTTCGGTGGATGTTTTTGACTGGCGTAGACGTAATGGGCCGAAAGGCTTTTTCCGTGCTGTATGATTTTATGACTATGACTCTACGACCTTGTTCGTGGTCCGAACTCTGGAGGAATGACCGGTTGCAATGTGGCTGGGGGTTCAGCAGGCTGCAGTGGTTACAGTCTGCAGCATTTTGCAAAATAGTTTCATTTGCCATTTTTGTTGCAGCGTTTACCAAATGCCAAGCATGCCGTTCTGTTCTGTGAGTGATGACCGCCTCAGTTGAGGGAGGGTGTACCCTGGGCCACGAAAACCTCTGTTTCTGCCTTAGCTCTTCGCTGCTTCTTCCTGGCTGCAGATTCAGCAGACAGATGAATATTGGCTGGTTGCAAAGTTAGATCTTTTTCGCAAATAAGCTGCTTGCGGATAAGATCACGATGGACCCACCCACAATATCATCTCTCACAAGCTTGTTCATGAGAATGCCAAACGCACATTTTTTTGTTCGGAATTTTAGAGTCCTGGTGTAGGACTGAATGGATTCATCAGATTTTTGGAGTATTAAAAGTGTGTCTATTCAATATTGTGTGCTTTTCTGGCAGAACAACGTGTTTCAACATTTTTAACAATATCTTGGAGTCCTATTTCTCTTCTTCCATTTGGAAGGTATTGGGCGGGATTTACCGTCTGTTTATCACGCCGGCAGGATATTCCGGTCCCACCAAAGGTGCACGGGTTTCCTGACGATGAGAGGTTAAGTCAACAGGAAATCCCGTTGACAACAACGAGATCAGAAAATCCCGCTGGCGGGCCTCTTCCGCCACCAAAAACTCGCGGCGGGTTGATTGGTAAATCCCACCCACAAGATTCAAAATGGCCTTGGGGCCCATTAAGTTTAACGAAGTGAACGCCTGCACCTTATGGGATTTATCTGATAGGTCAGTGTTGTGTTCTGTGATATAACCGTTGTAATGATGTACACAGAACTTATAAGAACATAAGAACATAAGAACTAGGAGCAGGAGTAGGCCATCTGGCCCCTCGAGCCTGCTCCGCCATTCAATGAGATCATGGCTGATCTTTTGTGGACTCAGCTCCACTTTCCGGCCCGAACACCATAACCCTTAATCCCTTTATTCTTCAAAAAACTATCTATCTTTATCTTAAAAACATTTAATGAAGGAGCCTTAACTGTTTCACTGGGCAAGGAATTCCACAGATTCACAACCCTTTGGGTGAAGAAGTTCCTCCTAAATTCAGTCCTAAATCTACTTCCCCTTATTTTGAGGCTATGCCCCCTAGTTCTGCTTTCACCCGCCAGTGGAAACAACCTGCCCGCATTTATCCTGTCTATTCCCTTCATAATTTTATATGTTTCTATAAGATCCCCCCTCATCCTTCTAAATTCCAACTAGTACAGTCCCAGTCTACTCAACCTCTCCTCGTAATCGAACCGCTTCAGCTCTGGGATTAACCTAGTGAATCTCCTCTGCACACCCTCCAGTGCCAGTACGTCCTTTCTCAAGTAAGGAGACCAAAACTGAACACAATACTCCAGGTACTACCATTTATGCAGTGAATGGTAGAACCCTCAAAAGTATTGAAAGACAGAGCGATCTAGGTGTACAGGTCAACAGGTCACTGAAAGGGGCAACACAGGTGGAGAAGGTAGTCAAGAAGGCATACGGCATGCTTGCCTTCATTGGCCGGGGCATTGAGTATAAGAATTGGCAAGTCATGTTGCAGCTGTATAGAACCTTAGTTAGGCCACACTTGGAGTATAGTGTTCAATTCTGGTCGCCACACTACCAGAAGGATGTGGAGGCTTTAGAGAGGGTGCAGAAGAGATTTACCAGGATGTTGCCTGGTATGGAGGGCATTAGCTATGAGGAGCGGTTGAATAAACTCGGTTTGTTCTCACTGGAACAACGGAGGTTGAGGGGCGACCTGATAGAGGTATACAAAATTATGAGGGGCATAGACAGAGTGGATAGTCAGAGGCTTTTCCCCGGGGTAGAGGGGTCAATTACTAGGGGGCATAGGTTTAAGGTGAGAGGGGCAAGGTTTAGAGTAGTTGTACGAGGCAAGTTTTTTTACACAGAGGGTAGTGGGTGCCTGGAACTCGCTACTGGAGGATGTGGTGGAAGCAGGGACGATAGTGACATTTAAGGGGCATCTTGACAAATACATGAATAGGATGGGAATAGAGGGAAACGGACCCAGGAAGTGTAGAAGATTGCAGTTTAGTCGGGCAGCATGGTCGGGACGGGCTTGGAGGGCCGAAGGGCCTGTTCCTGTGCTGTACTTTTCTTTGTTCTTTGTTCTTTGTGTGGCCTCACTGATACCTTATACAGTTGCAGCATAACCTCCCTAGTCTTAAACTCCATCCCTCTAGCATTGAAGGACAAAATTCCATTTGCCTTCTTAATCACCTGTTGCACCTGTAAACCAACTTTTTGCGACTCATGCACTAGCACACCCAGGTCTCTCTGCACAGCAGCATGTTTTAATATTTTATCATTTAAATAATAACCCCTTTTGCTGTTATTCCTACCAAAATGGATAACCTCACATTTGTCAACATTGTATTCCACCTGCCAGACCCTAGCCCATTCACTCAGCATATCCAAATCCCTCTGCAGACTTCCGGTATCCTCTGCACTTTTTGCTTTACCACTCATCTTAGTGTTGTCTGCAAACTTGGACACATTGCCCTTGGTCCCCAACTCAAATCAACTTATAATTGTTTAACTATAAAGATGATTTATTAACAAACACGGGGAAAGATAGCAAACTAACTATAACACTGACAATGGCTACTAAATGAATTCAGGGAATTCTCCTGGAGCTACTCTAAGTGTGACTATCTTCTTGTACGACTTACTACCAGCTGACGGGTGTCTCGCGTCACGTATTAGATCTCTAACATCACCTGCTGGTTGGAAGTCGTACCAATAACTATGTGCATTGATC
This sequence comes from Scyliorhinus torazame, assembly GCF_047496885.1. Classification (NCBI taxonomy): domain Eukaryota; kingdom Metazoa; phylum Chordata; class Chondrichthyes; order Carcharhiniformes; family Scyliorhinidae; genus Scyliorhinus; species Scyliorhinus torazame. The sequence continues at coordinate 247,042,506 of NC_092717.1, forward strand.
GACAGCTATATACGTTAATGTATATCACCACAACTGGCACTACAGTAGATACGCCACTCTTTTTCAAATTATTGCCAGTTGTCTGCAATGTTTTCGTCGACACAAGTGGGTCGATGAGGCAAAGTCCCTGTGTCATTCTGCTAACTCTTGACACCATGCAGAAGTGCTGGGCTCCAATGACTGGTGACTAAGGGCTAAAGGTTTACTGAGCACTCTGAGCAGCTCTTATACGCTGCATGTCTGCCGGTGCTCCGGGGAGGAATCCTGCACTACTGACACATGATCCCGTATGTACCCGCGTCATCTCTGCGCCCATGTGACCACCCAGTCTACAGGTGGGACATTCACAAAAAGGATCTGCAATAGGGTAGAAGACAGGTGAGATTGAATGATCAAAGAGTTATTCTTATAATGCCAAAAGGAATGATGACAGGGCAGGAAAACAAACAAAGAAACAAATAATGTGCCAAGGGCAGGTTGCTGCTGTCTGAAAATGAATGAGGGAAAACCTGAAATATGCCATAAAAAGACAGACACAAAATAAGGGACAGAGTTTATATTCTGAAATGTTCCTCGAGCTGACATTGAGCTTCTCTAAAGCAATGCAGCAGGCCCAGGACAGACGTGTCAGCGAGGGAACAAGGAGGAGAGTTCAAAATGCAAGCCACCAGAAACTCCACATCATGCTTGCAGATCAAACGCACACTTCCTGCAAAGCAGTCACCCAATCTGTGTTTGGCCTCCCTCAGTGAAGAGGAGACTACACTGTGAGCACAGAATACAGTCGCCGAGATTTAAAGAAGTACAGGTAAATTGCTGTCCCCCAGAATGGGGGAGAGACTACACCATGGACATTCCTACTGCAGTTTATTAAGTATCATTAAAATATGCACTGAAGTGGCTGCAGCCCCGATAGTTACCCAGAAAATTAGCCAAGCTTCACATCATTTGTTTTCTGGTACGAAGGAGGCAGAGTGGCGGTCATGTAATCTGTCGTGTTGTCTGTTGTTGCTGCTTATCTGTTAGCTTTTAATAATAATAATCTTTATTATTGTCCCAAGTAGGCTTACATTAACGCTGCAGTGAAGTTACTGTGAAAATCCCCTCGTCGCCACATTCCGGCGCCTGTTCGGGTACACGGAGGGAGAATTCAGAATGTCCAAATTACCCAACAGCAAGTCTTTCGGGACTTGTGGGAGGAAACCGGAGCACCCGGAGGAAACCCACGCAGACACGGGGAGAACGTGCAGACTCCGCACAGACAGTGACTCAAGCCGGGAATCGAACCCGGGACCCTGGAGTTGTGAAGCAACAGTGCTAACCACTGTGCTACATTAGAATTTTTTTTAAAATCTGTCTTAGATGCATGGCCCTTTACTCTGAGATGATGCCCTCTGGTCCCAGACTCTCCCACAAGAGGAAACATCCTCTCAGCATCGACCCTGTCAAACCCCTGAGAATCCGATATGTCTCAATAAGGTCACCTCTCATTCTTCTAAACTCCAATCCAGAGTAATAAAAATTTAAAAATTTACATTTAAATAATCTTTATTGTCACAAGTAGGCTTACATTAACACTGCAGTGAAGTTACTGTGAAAAGCCTTTTACTCTATAACAGTTCACCAACCAATGATACATGTGTTTTTGAAATGAGCATGTATGGTCACAACACTCAAACTTACCACCACCTCAGTCGAATCATTGTTGCTAAATTACCAGACTGCAGTAGAAATTTCCTCTGATTGAATATTCAGAAGAATTAAGTCATTGTTTCAGTCCTCACTCCAAACTCCATTCCCTAGCTGCCAACTTAATCCCTATCACTGGCGAATGTCTGAAACTAAACCCGTCTGTTTACAACTTAGTGTCATATTTTATTCTGAATTGAGCTTCAGACAACGCTAACACAAAATTAAGATCTGATGTAGGCCATTTGAACCTCAAACCTGCTCTGCAGTTCAATCATTGATCTGATTGTGGCATCAACTCGACTTTTCAGTCAGTCTCCTTTGACCCCCTCTTCCCGATCAATAATCTGTCTAACTCAATGACTCCACTGCTAACATATTTGCACCATCATTAAGACCACATATTTTGCTTGACTTCACCTCTGCATCAGCTCACCCGCTGCCGAAACCCTCATTTGTGCCTTTTCTTTACTGCTAAACATGACTATTCCAATACAATTCTGGCTTTTTTCTTATTCTTTCATGGATTTTGAGTGACGCTGGCAATGCTGGCATAGGTTGTTTATCCGTAGCTGTCTTTGAAAAGGTAGGATCGAGCCTCCTGGTGTCGGGTCACTCAGTGTTATTCGGAAGGCAGCTCCAGCACCTTGAACCAGCTTCAGTGAAGGAACAGCGATATAGTCGCAAATGGCTTGGAGGGGAACTTGCAGGTGGTGGTGTTCCCATGAGCCTGCTGCCCTCCGGGTGCTCCGGTTTCCTCCCACAAGAATGTGCAGGTTAGGTGGATTGACCATGATAAATTGCCTCTTAGTGTCCAAAAAGGTTAGGTGGGGTTACTGGGTTACGGGGATAGGGTGGAGGCGTGGGCTTAAGTAGGGTGCTCATTACAAGGGCCAGTGCTGACCCGATGGGCCGAATGGCCTCCTTCTGCACTGTACATTCTATGATTCTCTCCCTTACCTGCTTTAAACTCCTTAAAACTTATCTTTGGCCAAGTCTTTCGTTACCTGACCCAACGATGGGAATTGTCCATCCGCCCAGGATGCTGGAATTCTCTGGTCCCAATTCAATGAATGGAACTTTAGCTGAGGGCCAAATTCTCCGTTCTCGCTGGCAGCGGTGGCGGGGGGGGGAATCTCAGATCGGAGAATCCCGGCCATCTCCTTATGTGACTCAATGTCAGATTTTGTTTTAAATTTGCTCCTGTGAAATGCCTTGGAACTTGCCAATTAATCCCAGGAGTCAACCTTCGCTGCGCTGCTTCCAATACAAGGATATCCTTTGTCACGGGTGATTTAAAATGTACTTTCCCAAAGTGGCCTGTGGACAATGTGTTTGTATGTGAGAGTATACACTTTCCCCGTGAAGTGTGATTGCGTCAATGAAAATGAATGAAAATCGCTTATTGTCACAAGTCGGCTTCAATGAAGTTACTGTGAAAAGCCCCTAGTCGCCACATTCCGGCGCCTGTTCGGGGAGGCTGGTACGGGAACGTAATGCAAAATAACCCAGTAGCAAAGCCGTTTGAAGCAAGGATTGGCCTATTTTGTTCTATTGCTCTGAAAGTTACATTAAAAGTGCGACGCGTAAGTTGTCATTATTGAATGAATATTTTATTCAGATGAAGAGGAACCGAATAGGCGACGGCGCAATCGTATGGTCTCGTCCCGGGGCCCAACAGGGCCTTAAATCCCGCGAGAGGCTCCTCGCAAGATCTGCGACACTCAGGACTCCTCGCGAGTTCTAGCGAGACATCGCGATCTGGATCTCACTTTCACTGTGCGGGATCCGGATTTACATATTTAAGTTAGCCTTACATAAATACGCCTGCTGTAGAGTCTCCCGAGGCCCCGGATCCAATGCCCAAGCTTGGGCGACGTCGCCATGGCGCCATTTAGCACTGGTCAACACGAACGTGGACCAGGCGTAATGGCAACGGGGGAGGGGTTCCGGGGGGGGGGGCATTCCCAGACCATCGGAGGCCCTCGGGTGGTCGGGCTCTGGGCAGGGTGTTACCCGTTGGCACCCGGGCATCTTGGCACTGCCAGCCTGGCACCGCCTGGCTGGCAGGGGCACTACCAGGGTGCCAGGCTTGCAGTGTCCAGGTGGCAGTTACCCGTGCCGGGGATCGGGCAATGGGGCACCCTGCCCTCATGAGGTTGGGCGAAGGGGAGCTCGAGAACCCCCCCTAACAAGTAAGTTGGGGCATTGGGGGAGTCCAGAGACCTCAGTAGGCGTCGAGAGATCGGGGCAGCATTTAAAAATGGCACCCCGATCTCGGAAATGAAGTGAATTCAGCCTCGGTGGGGTATTCCTCGCCAAGGCCGGAAAAAACAGAATCCCATCTGATAGCAGGATCATTCCCGGCGCTGCAGCCGCAAATAGACACCCCGCTAAAGGTGCCCAAAACAAAATTCAGATTTTTCCTGTTAAATCGTGCCCGGAGTGTTATTGTTACATCCCAGGTTTAACAATTATTATGAACCTCCAAACATTTCAACAAGCAAACAAAAGTACATCAGTTCAGTTATCTGTGTTCTTAAAACAAAGGCTAGGAATGGAGACAGAAAGGGTTGTTTTGTGGCACAGTGGAATTTAAGAAAACTATTCATTCTAATATTGTACAATTGTAAGTAAACTGAGAGTAGGTTAGAAGTCATGAAGGCTTATGGTGGTTTACAATCCTGCTTCCAAATTATTCTTCAAAGCTACTTATTATAATAATCATAATCTTTAGTAGTGTCACAAGTCGGCTTACAGTAACACTGCAATTAAGTAACTGCGAAAAGCCCCTAGCCGCCACATTCCGCCGCCTGTTCGGGGAGGCTGGTACGGGAATTGAACCCGCGCTGCTGGCCTTGTTCTGCTTTACAAACCAGCTGTTTAGCCCACTGTGCTAAACCAGCCCCTCCAGACAGAACGTTCCAGATCATAGATCATCAACCCGCTGAGTTCAAAAGGTTCCCTGCTTCCCTGTTCTTCTTTTGCCGATTATCTTAAATCTGCATCCACCAGGAGTCCAAATAACCTTTTTTTGAACAGCTCTTCTTGAGGAATACGTTTTGGCTTTCAGGAGCAATAATTTGGTTTAGAGGGGCTCCTTTTCAGGAGTTCTGGATGCTAATCTTCAGTAGTTCCTTGGCATTTTTTTTTTCAAATTTCGATTCTTAATATGGTTCCCAATTTACAACAAGAAGCTAAGTTCAGACTCGTTTCGAACTACAATTACTTAGTGCAAATAAAAGAGCAATCACAGGGCTATTAGAACAAAGGTATAAATCTCCAGAAAATGTTTAACACAAGGAATGAGGTTCAATGGTGTATCTAATCAAGAATTTCAACTGAAAAGGTAATTGAGCTTCAATGACAACTTACTTCAGCATTTCCTCACCGTGTAACATCAATAACACCATCACGCCTCAATTCCAATTTATAGACACTTTGTTAGATATCACAGTTCAAAGTACCAAGTTACTGAATAACACTTAATATAATGGATCCATACGATACCTCTCTACCACCTTACTCTACGCTGGGGGACGCAACTGGACACATGCACCCATACAGACACACCCACACGCCCATCCCAGTTGAAGCTGGGCCCAAACACAGTTGTTGGTGGATACCCCAAGCAAGCCTCCTTCAGGAGGGGATCAAGCTCAGGACAGAAGGGTGCAGAGTCCTAAGTGGCTCTTCCCTGACATGATGTGGAGATGCCGGCGTTGGACTGGGGTGAGTACTGTAAGACGTCTTACAACACCAGGTTGGAGTTTAATCTGGTGTTGTAAGACTTCTTATTGTGCTCTTCCCTGACAAGCAGCTGCCCCAGTGTCTGGTATCTACTCAGGCCAAAGACAAGGCCTGTTCCTCCAGAGTCAATCTCTTGTTTCCTGTCAGATGCACCCATCAGCTGCAGGACAGTGCTCAAGGATCACTATGCTGAGTGTTTGCACAGTGAGATTAACAGCTGGCTTGTAATGCAGAACAAGGCCAGCAGCGCGGGTTCAATTCCCGTACCGGCCTCCCCGAACAGGCGCCGGAATGTGGCGACTAGGGCCTACTTCAGTGAAGCCTACTCGTGACAATAAGCTATTATTATAAGGCCAGAGCCCTAGTCTACCTGATTGCTATCGAGATTGTGGACCTGGAAAGCGATGCACTGCCGGACAGGAAGATGACCTGCATCAACTCTGCCACCTGCACCTTGACACCCACAATGACGAGGAGCTCAACAAACCACTGGGAGCAGGATGGGATCCTGCCCAACATCCGGGCCATACTGCTGCCCAGGAAAACAGGACTTCCTAGAAAGATAAATGGGCACGATCAGGAAAAAACAGAAGGAAGGGCACCTGTGATTGGAGGAGCTGAAGTAGCTACATGGTAGAGACAGAATCTGTGATTGGAAGAGCTGCTCTTCACGGATTCTGTCTCCCCCGCCCGCTGTTCCTGCAATCAAAATATACAGGGATGACCTCTTCAATCTTTTGCCCCATCATTGATTTTTAGGGGGGTTTATTTGTGAGGTGTGCAGGCTGGTGGTTTCTGCCGTCTGTATACTTTGAGCCCTCCAGTCCACTGATTATTTATCCTTATTATTCTAATTGAGGATTTCTGTACGTCACAAACTATAAGCATAAATCTCAATCTCTGCCCTCACTTGGACAGACGTCTCACCTCAGAGCTGAGGGACAAGAGGTGGACAGACTGAAGTCGTAGTAGCGTCAGTGGTAGCAGAGGCCAGGACAGGGAGGACACACAGACCCTGATTCTAAATTCCAGAATGCAGGATCAGGCAAGTGTCGGGGTCTGATGGCGGGAAGGTGAGGTGAGGCTGGGGAGATCGGGAAGATTGAGCTGGATGTCTTGATGGAAAGGTTGGAGTTGGACAGAGAACCCACAGGGGGCAGACCTTGGGGAAGAAACGATGTGGAAAGGGAGCACTTCAGGAAAATGCCCCACCCTCCGTTCTCCCCCACCCCCCACAAAACCCCAGCAGGGTAACTGTTAGGCTCCCTCTTATCCATCCCATCAGCCTCAAAATTGTGGCTATGACAATCTGGTATGGTAACCCGAGTGTGAAATGCAAAGGTAAGCTGGTCAGAATTGTCAACACAGGAGACGCAGCTTGATAATTTATTTAACAATGCAGTCAAGAGGAAAGCTCAGGCCATTTTTGACTCCTCTCATTCTTCATATCATCAATTTGAAAGGCTCCCTGTGGGCTGGCACTTTAGAATGCCTATTGCCAGAAAAATCTGTTCAAGATATCTCATCAGCTCCGTGCTTACTAAATAACATTGTAAATTTAACTTGCTGTTTTTATTTATTTTCACTGATGTGCTTTAATGGCAGAGTGCGAAGTGTTACATTTGTATGGTATGGATTTATGTTATATATCCACAACCGTATGAATGTAGGTATAAATAAAATATTTACTGCTTTTAACCAATGAGCAGAGTTGATGCAGGTCATCTTCCTGTCCGGCAGTGCATTGCTTGCCAGGTCCACAATCTTAATAGCAATCAGGTAGACTAGGGCTCTGGCTTTATAATAATAATTGCTTATTGTCACGAGTAGGCTTCACTGACGTTACTGTGAAAAGGCCCGAGTTGCCACATTCCGGCGCCTGTTCGGGGAGGCCGGTACAGCAAAGACAAAGTTTCACTTGTGTGTGGACAGTAAGGTTGTATTCTATTCTTTTAAATGGTCACTTAGAACCTGAATTCAGGTGAGGGCAAACAGGCCACCCTGAGCCTTGCCTGCCCCAAGTAAAATTACAGACAGGTTAGGCTGGGTGGGACTGCAGTAGGAGGGCCACACAGGATGCTTTACGGGGCTACGAGTGGGGCCTGCAAAGAAGAATTTTAGATTTTAAAATAAGTACTGTATCAACTTGTTGAAAAATAAGGCTGCCACTTCAGCCAATCACCACCATCATAGAATCACCACATCATAGAATCTGACAGCGCAAGAGGTAACCAATCAGCCCATCAGGTTTGTGCTAGCTCCTGTCCACTCCTTTCCCCACAGCCATGCACATTTTCCTTTGCAAGTTTTTATCCAACTCCCTTTAAAGTTACAAATGAATCGGTTTCCGTTATTAAGGAAGTGTATCCCAGATCACAACAACCCGGGGCATTGAACAAATCTCTCCTTCTGGTTTGTTTTCTAATCACCATAAACCGTGTCCTCTGGTTGCCAATCTTCTTACTACTGGAAACTATTTCTCTTAATTTACTCTATCAAAATCCCTCATAACTTGGAGCTCCTCATAACCGTCCCTTTCTGTAAAAAGAGCAATTCCAGCTTCTCAAAATCCATCCACATAACTGAACTCCACATCCTTGCTGCCGTTCTTATAAATCTCTTCTGCTCGCTCGCCAAGCCTTGACATCCTTCCAAATGTCAGGCTCCCAGGTATAAAATTCAAAAGGGTTGGTGTTGAAATAACAGATGTATCAGCCAAATATGAATAAACATCTCTCAATACCAGTTACCAACCTGACCAAAATCCAGAGTGACGTTGACTTGATTGTAGTGCAGCCCACGTGAAAGAGGTGGACTTTGCCACCAGCGTTCAGTACCATCGATGGCATTGGTGATTGCATGAGCTTTATACGCATCATCGGCCAAACAGTGATCGCAGAATTGCCCCTAAAAGAGGAACGCAATGAAGGATTAACATAAAGGTTAAAATTCAGACCACTGTTTAATTCTGAAAATCCAAAGAAACAACTTGGTTCTCAGCACCACCGACTGGAGCTAAGTTAGGCCCAAACACTTAAAGGATTGTACTTAAGATAATAATCGAGAGTGACACAAGAGGCATCTGGGTTTTTTTTTTCACAGCTTTGAGGCTTGTTCCTCTTTGACATTGATCTCAATTGCATTATTGTCACTTGCAGAAGATGGCCATTCACAAATCAGAGACTGAGATCACTATAATCTGTAATAGCACTGGGCTAAATTGCTGGCTTTGAAAGCAGACCAAGGCAGGCCAGCAGCACAGTTCAATTCCCGTACCAGCCTCCCCGAACATGTGGTGACTAGGGGCTTTTCACAGTAACTTCATTTAAAGCCTACTTGTGACAATAAGCGATTTTCATTTAATTTCATAATTGTGACCTTTATCTCTTTCCAATCTTTGTGGGTATGGGCACGTGCATGAGACTGAGTACATGTGATATTGCATTTAATTTGGGGTAAGTGTGTGAGAATCTGTGCCTTTTGCTGAACGTATTTGGTACGATCTCGGTTCTAAGCATATGCCGATGATTTCAGATGCTACCTGTTGGTGTTGTACTCAATCTTCAGCTTGGGTAATTTGTTACCCATGTGCTGGTCATGGGCATCTTTCATCTTCCCTGCTTTTCAATCAATGCATCTTGCACTCCTGGGAGTATCAACAAGCGATGACTGGAGAGGGTTGTACACACTTGTCTACTGAATAGTAATTCTGTATTGTTTCTGAAATACGATGAAGGTTGCTCGTTCAGAATGGAGATACATATTTGGCCAAATTACGATGAGCAGCCCGTCAGCTGATGAAATGCATTGCAGAGTTAGGTGGACCTTTCCAATGATGCACCGGTGGTCTTTGACCTATGCCATTGTCCTGACAATACTGTGGATGGTGACCAAGGACAAGTCTGGTGTCCACAATGTAACATATCTGGGGTGAACAGAGTGAGTTTTTGTAGTTAGATTTGAGTGTAATGGATTCCAGCCATCGTACACGGAGAGTTTGGCATTGGTTGGCTGAGCCATCAGTTGACATTTTAGCTGATAAAGATATTTCTGTTTATGAAATGGAAGGATGATTGCAGCGGTATCCAGGTTTGCAGATCGATTATCCTGACCCTGCATCTGTCTCTGGGCATATCCAGATCATCTGAACAGTGCCAAAGGCTTCTGTTGGTGCCAGTGTGTGCTTACATGTTCGCTGTGCTGAATGTCGGCTCGTTTTATGTTTCAATGTTCTGGTTTCTGGTTATCCTCATCATTGAACGATTTTGCTTGGATAGACATTTTGTGGATCTTACCCTGCCATTGATTAGATTGGGCTCTTGGCTGTTTGGAATTCTGCACCTGTCCAGCTTCGGTTTGTGGCTTGTCACAATGTCAAACCACTTGTGTTGGTCTTTGCTTTCTGCTTTGATGCTTCCAATGCCCTTTGGTGCTACATGCCTTGGTGTTAAAAGCTGGACATTTGCTTGGTGTGTGGATGAAATGGCAATATAGAATCTACAGAACCGCTACAGTGCAGAAGGAGGCCATTCAGCCCACTGAATCTGCGCCGCCCCTCCAAAAGAGCACTCTACCTAGGCCCACTGCCCTGCCCTATCCCTGTAACCTATTGATCATCGCCAATCCACCCAGCCGGTGCTGGTTGTCTTGTGCCACTGATGGCATGGTGGCACAGTGGCTAGCACTGCTGTCTCAGTGCCAGAGACTTGGGTCCAATTTTGGCCTTGGGTGGCTATCTGCGGAGTTTGCACGTTCTCCCCGTGTGTGCGTGGGTTTTCTCCGGGTGCTCCGGTTTCCTCCCCCAGTCCAAATGTGTGCAGGTTAGATTGGTGTTACGGGCTAGGACGCGGGAGTGAGCTTAGGCGGGGTGCTCTTTCAGAGGGTTGGTGCAGACCCGATGGGCTGAATGGCCTCCTTATCCGCTGTAGGGATTCTCTGGAGCCTGTAAACTCTGTCTACCCAGATGTACGCCTTCATACTTGCATCTGCTTTGCAGTAGTATTTCTACTGTGTAACCTTTGGGTTAATCAAAGAGGTCTTTTTTGAATGTTTCTATCAGGGCAGATGTTATCATGAGTCCCATTGTTTTGTTGGCTGGGTCCACTTAAACTTTAAAGCAGGTGGATTTATACTGAGTAAAGTCTCAGAAATTTAAACAATCTCACCACGACCTGGTGCCTGCTGCAGGACGTGAGGAGCAAGCTTAGAATGAAGGCCCAGTGTGTGTGATTTTGACAGACCTGCAGAATCAAGGACACACGGTGAGCTACTGCGAGTCGTTGCAGTTTCACGCCTGGTCTGCTGCATGTGAATGATTGAGGCTTTTGTATAAAGATATAAATTAAAAGCAGGAGTAGGCCATTCGGCCCCTCGCGCCTGCTGCGCTTGTCTTCCTAGGTGGCAGAAGTTGTGGGTTTGGCAAGCGGCAATCTGGAACTTGCTCCCTCAAAGTGCTATCGAGGTTGGGGATCAACTGAAAACTCCAAATTGAGATTTGTAAGTGAGGATATTGTAAGAGGTCCACGGGGGCTGAAGACCATTCACCAGAATTCCTTTTATTTACAAAACCAATAGCAGAACAACCGGGAGTGCATTCAGTCTGCTGTCTACACCGGGAGTGCATTCAGTCTGCTGTCTGCACCGGGAGTGCATTCAGTCTGCTGTCTACACCGGGAGTGCACTCAGTCTGCTGTCTACACCGGGAGTGCATTCAGTCTACTGTCTACACCGGGAGTGCATTCAGTCTGCTGTCTACACCGGGAGTACATTCAGTCTGCTGTCTACACCGGGAGTGCATTCAGTCTGCTGTCTACACCGGGAGTGCATTCAGTCTGCTGTCTACACCGGGAGTGCATTCAGTCTGCTGTCTACACCGGGAGTACATTCAGTCTGCTGTCTGCACCGGGAGTGCATTCAGTCTGCTGTCTACACCGGGAGTGCATTCAGTCTGCTGTCTACACCGGGAGTGCATTCAGTCTGCTGTCGACACCGGGAGAGCATTCAGTCTGCTGTCTACACCGGGAGTGCATTCAGTCTGCTGTCTACACCGGGAGTGCATTCAGTCTGCTGTCTACACCGGGAGTGCATTCAGTCTGCTGTCTACACCGGGAGTGCATTCAGTCTGCTGTCTACACCGGGAGTGCATTCAGTCTGCTGTCTACACCGGGAGTGCATTCAGTCTGCTGTCTACACCGGGAGAGCATTCAGTCTGCTGTCTACACCGGGAGTGCATTCAGTCTGCTGTCTACACCGGGAGTGCATTCAGTCTGCTGTCTACACCGGGAGTGCATTCAGTCTGCTGTCTACACCGGGAGTGCATTCAGTCTGCTGTCTACACCGAGAGTACATTCAGTCTGCTGTCGACACCGGGAGTGCATTCACTCTGCTGTCTACACCGGGAGTGCATTCAGTCTGCTGTCTACACCGGGAGTGCATTCAGTCTGCTGTCTACACCGGGAGTGCATTCAGTCTGCTGTCTACACCGGGAGTGCATTCAGTCTGCTGTCTACACCGGGAGTGCATTCAGTCTGCTGTCTGCACCGGGAGTGCATTCAGTCTGCTGTCTACACCGGGAGTACATTCAGTCTGCTGTCTGCACCGGGAGTGCATTCAGTCTGCTGTCTACACCGGGAGTGCATTCAGTCTGCTGTCTACACCGGGAGTGCATTCAGTCTGCTGTCTACACCGGGAGAGCATTCAGTCTGCTGTCTACACCGGGAGTGCATTCAGTCTGCTGTCTACACCGGGAGTGCATTCAGTCTGCTGTCTACACCGGGAGTGCATTCAGTCTGCTGTCTACACCGGGAGTGCATTCAGTCTGATGTCTACACCGGGAGTGCATTCAGTCTGCTGTCTACACCGGGAGTGCATTCAGTCTGCTGTCTACACCGGGAGTGCATTCAGTCTGCTGTCTACACCGGGAGTGCATTCAGTCTGCTGTCTACACCGAGAGTACATTCAGTCTGCTGTCTACACCGGGAGTGCATTCAGTCTGCTGTCTACACCGGGAGTGCATTCAGTCTGCTGTCTACACCGGGAGTGCATTCAGTCTGCTGTCTGCACCGGGAGTGCATTCAGTCTGCTGTCTACACCGGGAGTGCATTCAGTCTGCTGTCTACACCGGGAGTGCATTCAGTCTGCTGTCTACACCGGGAGTGCATTCAGTCTGCTGTCTACACCGGGAGTGCATTCAGTCTGCTGTCTACACCGGGAGTGCATTCAGTCTGCTGTCTACACCGGGAGTGCATTCAGTCTGCTGTCTACACCGGGAGTGCATTCAGTCTGCTGTCTACACCGGGAGTGCATTCAGTCTGCTGTCTACACCGGGATGCATTCAGTCTGCTGTCGACACCGGGAGTGCATTCACTCTGCTGTCTACACCGGGAGTGCATTCAGTCTGCTGTCGACACCGGGAGTGCATTCACTCTGCTGTCTACACCGGGAGTGCATTCAGTCTGCTGTCGACACCGGGAGTGCATTCACTCTGCTGTCTACACCGGGAGTGCATTCAGTCTGCTGTCTACACCGGGAGTGCATTCAGTCTGCTGTCTACACCGGGAGTGCATTCAGTCTGCTGTCTACACCGGGAGTGCATTCAGTCTGCTGTCTACACCGGGAGTGCATTCAGTCTGCTGTCTACACCGGGAGTGCATTCAGTCTGCTGTCTACACCGGGAGTGCATTCAGTCTGCTGTCTACACCGGGAGTGCATTCAGTCTGCTGTCTACACCGGGAGTGCATTCAGTCTGCTGTCTACATCGGGAGTGCATTCAGTCTGCTGTCTACACCGGGAGTGCGTTCAGTCTGCTGTCTACACCGGGAGTGCACTCAGTCTGCTGTCTACACCGGGAGTGTACTCAGCTCACTGTCTACACTGGGGGTGCGGAGGATCTGACACTCCCTGTTATATACAGAGAAAGGGGTTCCCTGATTGGGCCACTAATCAGGGAACTCGTATTCTAATTGGCCAATCTCAAAGGCCTGACCTAAGTCATTACAGATATGAAGCGTTATGAAACCAAGGTAGGTAGACAGCATCAACACACAGGTCAGCCGTGATCTAATCGAATAGTGGACGGCTCCCAAGGACTGGATGGTCCATTTCTGTATCAATGTTCCTGAATGTTCTTATTTACTATGTGCCTAATCAAAGCTCCATATTTCAATCACAACACTGCACAAATGAAATCGAAAGTTACCCATTATCAACTAGAAACTGTTATCCAACAATGTAATTGACACGTACCATTCATTGACTGACGAATGACCATTATAAAGAATACTCCAAGCCAAAAATCTCACTTCTAAAAAAGAGAATACAATAGTAAACTCCCGTCCTCCACAACGAGGGAAGCAGCCACCAAATGAAAATATCCATTCTCACCACATTTCCAAACATACTAAAACTCACAATAAAACATTGACATGCTAATTACTTATAAACTGAATTCTTTTTGTTGTGGATGAGCTCCCTGCCTAGTCATTCACTGCATTACACAAAACCTCACAACAGTTTAATCACATTCACTTTCAAAATGTATCTAATTAGACTTCTGACTTCAAAACACATTGGCAGAATTTAATTTAAATATAATTTTGCACAAAACGCTCAGGGCAATTTCTGCAACAAATACCACTCTACTGATAAAAAGCCTTCATAAAAATAACAATTCTGTAGACTTACATCGATTCAATAATTATATAAAATTACATACAACACGGATGAGGTTATTTGATCCAACAGGTTTTTACAGGCATTTAGGCTCCACATGAAACTCTTCATATTATAAGGAGTCCACACCGAGCAAACCAGGTTGAATCAAAAAGGAAAAAAGGTTTATCGCAACAAAACAAGGGTACAGAGCAATTACTCGACTACAGGAGACAACTTCCAGTTCATGGCCCTCGGTTTTATACAGGATGTAGAAGCTCCCCTGCCCCCCCCCCCCCCCCCCCCCCCAACTCCTCAGTGGGGGAGTGTGTGTTCCTCATTTGGGAATATCAATCCCCCAGTCCCATAAGTGTCCCATGATCTGCTTAGCTGTTTAGCACAGGGCTAAATCGCTCGCTTTGAAAGCAGACCAAGGCAAGCCAGCAGCACGGTTCAATTCCCGTACCAGCCTCCCCGAACAGGTGCCGGAATGTGGCGACTAGGGGCTTTTCACAGTAATTTCATTGAAGCCTACTTGTGACAATAAGCGATTTTCATTTTTCATTTTCATGGCATTCCTCGCCCCCACCCCCGAAGCCATGGCGACGCCGTCGCACACGCAGAGGGTCGCGACGGGGAGGCTGGAGGCGAGGGCGGATGCCAGCGTCTTTTAATAAGCGGTTCACCCTCAACAGTAACAGACGGAGGAGGGTCAGGCGACAAGTAGTGGAGCGTGGAGCGCCTCTTCTGTCCAGACCAGCAGGGAATCTCGGGCACCTGTGATATCGGCGGGGGGGGGGGGGGGGGGGGGGGGGACACCGGCCACCCCGGCGCCATGGTGAGTCGAGTCCACCTCCAAATCAGAGTCCAACGGGGAGACGGGCAGAATGGCATGGCCGCCATCTGGCACAGCGGGGGCAGAAACCTCTTAGGGATCCGACAGGATCTGCAGGGCTGTCAGAGGAACCGCCTGGGGGACGCGCCGCCGGGCGCCTGGCTCTAAGATGGTCCACGTGGCTGGCGCTTCACTTGTTGGCCTCCCCACTTGCAGCGATACGAGGTCGGCCCGGTCAACCGCAGCGGTCACCGTTAGCGTAGTTACGGACGTACATCTTGTAGCCCGGGACAGAAACACGAACCGGATGCTTGGCATGTGGAACCGTGGTCTGAAGATCCTGCACCTTGTGCACTTTTGTCACGATGTCGGGCAACATCAACTGCAATGTGGTCCGTAGACGACCCATCAGACGCTCCGCAGGGGAATTCCGGTAACTACATGCGGGGTAGTCCGGTAAGCAAACAGAAATCAGGCCAACCTGGTATCCAACGAGCCAGTGCCCCGTTTCTTCAAACCCTGCTTCGGGGTCTGTACGACCCGCTCGCCAACCCGTTCGACGGTGGATGCTAGGGAGCCGTTCTGACATGCCGGACCCCATTGGAGCGCAAGAAGCCCGAAAAATCCTGGCTCGTGAACGGAGGCCCATTATCGGACACGAGGACCTCCGGAGAATCCCGTGGGTGGAGAAGGAGAGGCGAAATTTCTCGATCATCAGTGTCATGGTGACAGACGGCATTCGGTCGATCTCCGTCCAGTTGGATTGCGCGTCGATTAGCAGAAGAAACATGGAGCCCAGAAAGGGACCAGCAAAATCGACATGGATGCAGGCCCAAGGACGGCCAGGCCATTCCCACGGATGCAGGGGCGCAGCGCGGGGAGCAGCTGGTGTTCCTGACAGACGTCAACTGGCGGGCCACCGTCTCTTATGTTTGCGTCCGTACCAGGCATACCTCCGAGCTAACTTCCGAGGTAACATCTTCATCTGCGAGGCTCTGGGCTTGCCTCTTTGGAGGTCACTTAAAACTAACGCCCAACTCCTACCCGGAATCACCGCCTGGGCTTCCCAGAATAAGACCCCCATCTTCCACACCTAACTTGGTCATCTTGGTGGCGAAGGCCTTCAGATCCAGATAACTGATCTGGAGCCTCCAATGAGGTCATTTCGCAGCATCGCCAAGACGGGATACTATTGCGCTCATTCGCGGAAATGCGAGGCCGTGACAGGAAGAGCGTCCAAAAAATGTAATCAACCGATAATCCTCAACACGGTGGGGAGGCACCAACTCCGAGGGCAACAGCAGGTGGCTCAATGAGTCGTCGTGGGAAATCTGGGTCCTAGGTCGCTGGCCGAACGTGTATTCATAAACTGCTAGTAGCAGTGCCAAGCGCTGGATTCTAGCCGAGGCCTTATTTTCTTTCAAAAGGCCCAGCAGAGGTTTGTGGTTGGTGATCAATAAGAAATGCCATCCGTACACATATTGATGGAATTTCTTGATGGCGTAGATCACAGCCCAGCCTTCTTTCTCGATGTGGGCATAGTGGCGCTCGGCCGCTGACAGAGTCCTGGAAGCAAAGGCAATAGGACACTCTGAGCCACCCAGCATTTGATGCACCAACACCGCTCCAATCCCGTACGGGGAGGCGTCACAGGTGACAATCAAAGGTTTCCGAGGGTCAAAGTGCATCAGTAAGTCCGGTTGTCAGGCACCTCTTTATCCGCCGAAAGGCGGCTTCCAGGTCGGGGACCCAATGCCATTCAGAGATTTTTCTCAAAGAGAATGTAGAGGGTCCACAATGACAGCCAGGTGTGGAATGAATTTCCCATAATAATTACCAAGGTCTAAAGACAACCTCAAAGTTGAGGCATTGGTGGGAGCTGGAGCCATTTGGATGGCTTTTGTTGGGGGACATTTTCTGATACTGGACTATGATATAAATTATAGGTGGCTCTGTAATTACATTTTTGCTCCTATATTACTTTTGAATAGTTCTGCTGAGACAAAAGATGCTCATTGGCTTAGATGCCTGTTTAGAAGAGGCAATTTGTAGAAACAGATAGTGTCTACACAATGCTTGTTAATATCAGAAAGGACACAAAATGGCTGAACTAGCCACATTCCTGAACAATACTACCTCATGAGAACCAGGCGTGGGTATGTATAGGGAGTATTTTAACAGCCGCTGATAACAGCTTCACAGAACAAGGAAAGCAATGTATCCTTAATAAGCTCAAGGTCCCCAGCTGCAGACAGAACATATCCTTATGTTAGTCTTGAGTGACTTTTGCATGAAGTTAGGGGCGAGTAAGACAATACCCACTTTAACCATATATATGATTGATTGACTGCATGTAATGAATTGTGACGCTAATATAGTTGATTGCTTGTATGTAAATGAGAATGCAACTAATTCCGCCCCTTGAATCTGTATATTAACCCAATACCTTAGCTCAGGTGAGAAAGTGCGCTGTCTAAAGGCTGCGGAGCCACGGGCCTTTCTCCCAGATCATGAGCGAGATTCTCCGACCCCCCGTCGGGTCGGAGAATCGCCGGGGGCTGGCGTGAATCCCACCCCCGCCGGTTGCCGAATTCTCCGGCACCGGATATTCGGCAGGGGCGGGAATCGCGCCGCGCCGGTTGGTGGGCCCCACCCCGGGATTCTCCGGCCCGGATGGGCCGAAGTCCCGCCACTAAAATGCCTGTCCCGCCGGTGTAGATTAAACCACCTACCTTACCGGCGGGACAAGGTGGCGTGGGCAGGCTCCGGGGTCCTGGGGGGGAGCACGGGGCGATCTGGCCCCGGGGAGGTGCCCCCACGGTGGCCTGGCCCGCGATCGGGGTCCACCGATCGCGGGCGGGCCTGTGCCGTGGGGGCACTCTTTCCCTTACGCCTTCGCCACGGTCTCCGCCATGGCGGAGGCGGAAGAGACTCCCTCCACTGCGCATGCGCGGGAATGCCGTCAGCGGCCGCTAATGCTCCTGCACATGCGCCGCCCGGAGAGGTCATTTCCGCGCCAGCTGGCGGGGCACTAAAGGCCTTTTCCGCCAGCTGGCGGGGCGGAAATTCGTCCGGCGCGGGCCTAGCCCCTTAAGTTTGGGGCTCGGCCCCCCAAGATGCGGAGCATTCTGCACCTTTGGGGCGGCGCGATGCCCGACTGATTTGCGCCGTTTTGGGCGCCAGTCGGCGGACATCGCGCCGATACCGGAGAATTTTGCCCCTGATATAATAAACTGCTTCTTTACTCACTCAAAAAGGCCTATGTGTGAATATTTTCACCTCTTAACAGCTTTCATCTTATCTGCCACAGGGTGGAAGCCAGCACTGTCCACTCGGTACCCCAGGTAGACCCCTTCGATCACATGAGAAACACGTTTCTATTGATGCAGTCAATTGCTGGACCTGCGGTGCACGGCCTCCAGATTGTTCAGGAGTTTCTCTTCCGAGACACCGATGACCAGAACGACATCCAGATAAGTGACCACACACGGAAATCTACGTAGCACGGTTTCCATGGTGCACTGAAAAATGGCGCGTGCAAAAGACACCCCAAAAGACAAACGCGCATCCAACAACAGCTGCAGATATGCGTTGCTCGTTTCTAAATTTTGTGAAAGTAATTCTGCCGACCAGTTTGGCATAAAGTTCTTCTATTCGCGGAACGGATATTTGCCCAGACAGGAAGTGGTATTCACGGTTAATTTATAATCCCCACAAATGCGGGCGGAACCATCTGGCTTGAGGACAGGAACAATGGGAGCGGCCCGATCGGCAAAATGAACAGGACGGATTATGTCCAATGCTTCCAGATGATCCAACTCCACATTAACTTTGTCAACTAAGGGGTACGGAACAGGGAAGACCCGGCAAAATCTTTTGTATACAAAATTATGAGGGGCATAGACAGAGTGGATAGTCAGAGGCTTTTCCCCAGGGTAGAGGGGTCAATTACTAGGGGGCATAGGTTTAAGGTGAGAGGGGCAAAGTTTAGAGTAGATGTACGAGGCAAGTTTTTTACGCAGAGGGTAGTGGGTGCCTGGAACTCACTACCGGAGGAGGTAGTGGAGGCAGGGACGATAGGGACATTTAAGGGGCATCTTGACAAATATATGAATAGGATGGGAATAGAAGGATACGGACCCAGGAAGTGTAGAAGATTGTAGTTTAGTCGGGCAGTATGGTCGGCACGGGCTTGGAGGGCCGAAGGGCCTGTTCCTGTGCTGTACATTTCTTTGTTCTTTGTTCTTTAGGCTGGGCCAGAGGGTCGACGTGAATCCTTGCTATCGCCCCTCTGATGGCGCTGAGCCCTGGGCGCAATACCTCGGGAAACTTCCCCAAAACAGCACAAAGACCACCCGAGCTGACCTGTAGAATTCGGCTCCAATCTAAGTGTAGATGGTGGAGCCAATCTCGGCCCAACAAACTAGGCCCGTCCCCATTAACCACTATTAAAGGCAATTGGGCCTCCTGGTGACCGTACAATATGGGGGCCTTCATCATCCCGGCAATGCGCAGTTGTTCTCCAGTACAGGTGACGAGACGCACCGTATCTTAGATAGGTCCAGCACCCACGTCCCCCTTCGAATACCTTCAAAGGTTTTAAAACCTACCACTGACACCTCCCTCCAGTGTCAAGTTCCATTTGCAACAGGTGGCCATTTACCGGGATGGGAACAGTGATGGGGGCTACTCGAAGCGCCGAGACACAGTGTAAATGGAGCTTTCTCCTCCTCCGGATCTTCTAAACAGTTCGTCCGGGCCCAATTTCCACCCCCAGGCAGAGGTGGAAATTGGAGCTATTACAGGTGGGGTAAGGGTTGGAGAATCAGCTGAGGTTTGATTCGGAGGCTGAGATTGTGAATAGTCCAGTTTATTCTCAGACAATGACCAGCTAAGGAAATGCAATCAGCAGTGAAATAATGGAGTTTGTGACCGGGACCAATGACAATGGCTGCAGTCTTCCCAACGTTTAATGAAAGGAAACTGCGGCTCATCCAGGAAAAGTTGTTGTCTAACATTTTGAAGCAGTGGAGAGATTGAGAGAGATGTTGTCAGTGTAAATGTAGAACCCAGAGTCATGTATTTGGATGCGTCATTAATGGGAAAACTGTACATAAAAAATGGGATGCAGCCAAGGATAATTCCTTGGGATAACACCAATGGATGGGACTGAGAAAGAAGTCATTAGAGGACAGTTCTAGCTAGGATTAGATCAGTAAGAAGGGAGTAGGGAAAAGGAAAGCCCAATTCATTTGAACAACCGAGAAATGTTGGAAGAGGATGTGATTGGTTTCCATTCCAATCCTGAGCCCATTCCTTCCAAAAAAATGTTCCTTCTTTTTATCCCTCTTCAACCATTCCCTCCGGTTCGCTTCCTTCCTGTCACTCAGCCCGACCACCTTTATTTATCCCCTCTTGGGTACTTTGACACCCCAAAATTCCTGCCCAACCCTTCAACACTTCCTCAGCCTTCCCTTGATCACTCTACTCTGCGGTGTCACTTTCCAGTGATATGTTACTGTAACATGACAGAAACATTCAATTACATAAATACGAGAAACTGATTTTTTTAAATTTCTGAGAAATGCTATTTGATACACGGATGAAATTACCTCACTCAACATAAGCGTTACACAAGGGGCTTTTAAATGTTCTCTACGGTCACTGCTTCAGTGCAAATTGTGACCAGAACCCCACGTGTATCCCATCATATACCCGTTGGTGTACCACATCATGCGACCAACAAATTACACATTGTGTGACCCAATCATGTTATTCATTCATGTGACTGACCATGTGACTCTTCATGTGATCCAATCATATGCCCAAAGTGTACCCCATAAAACACAACTGTGTGCCCCAATCACGTGGCCCACCATGTAACCTATCATGTTATCTACCGTGTGATCCAGCATGAGCTCCAATCAGGTGATCCATCATGGGACATAACTGTGGCGATTTATCCTGTGACCTAATCATGTGATTGATCCTGTAATCCAGTGATCCATCGTGTAATCCACTGTGATCCAATTGTGTGATCGAGCTCGTGACCCACTCATGTAACTGATTGTGTAACCCAACCCAATCATGTGATTTGACCCATCATGTGACCTAGCTCTGAGCCCTAAATGTTCCACCACTCCAAAGTCGAGGAGCCGTGGACCTGGGGACAACAGGACACAGAGGAGCAGTTTAAACACACAGCAGACACTGGTAGATTCTCTCCATTTCTTATACATAATAATGTGAGAGAAACTTCAAGCCCCCGCCGGCATGTTTGATGGTGGGAATAGTGTGAGAATATGGCAAGAGGGCCAGTAATCAGTTACACGCCGATGTGAATTTACAGTGGGATCTTCCACTGGTGCCCATCATGGCGGGTCAGAGGACCACCAGAGGACAGCGTGAATCTTATCTGCATCCTGTTAATGAGATGCAGATGAAGGTCCAAACTCCCACACCAGATTCTCCGTGATGCTGGCAGTGAAACATGGCAGCAAGAAACATGTTCAGAGCAACGTGGCATGCAGATGTTGGGATTCACCTGAATAATGCCCGAGGCTCCCGCCTGAGTTCAGAATGGAGACCGATCGCAACCTGCTCAGGGAGTCGGATTACACTTCATCCAGACCTGCCCTGTCATTGAAGACAACATGAAGCTCTCGGTGCATAAATAATGCGGTCGGGGCCGAAGGAATTGGTGTGCTTTCCTCCCAGCCGCCCAAGCGGGAAACACTCAGCGTTTTTGCCCCGCCACATCACATAGTCTCAAAATGGGAGGATTCCACCCTTCATGTGGTACGGTGGCAATGGGCGGCATGGTGGTTAGCACTGCTGCCTCACAGCACCAAGGACCCGGGTTAAATTCCAGCCTTGGGTAACTGTGTGGAGTTTGTACTTTCTCCCCGTGTCTGCGTGGGTTTCCTCCGGGTGCTCCGGTTTCTTCCCACAGTCCAAAGATGTGCAGGTTGGGTGGATTGGCCTTGCTAAATTTCCCCTTAGTGTCTCAAGATGTGCAGGTTAGGGGCAGCATGGTGGCGCAGTGGTTAGCACTGTTGCCTCACGGCGCCAAGGACCCGGTTTCAATCCCAGCCTTGGGTCACTGTCTGTGTGGAGTTTGCACATTTTCCTCTATCTGCATGGGTTTCGCCCCCACAACCCAAAGATGGGCAAGGCAGGTGGACTGGCCACGTTAAATTGACCCTTAATTGGAAAATAAATTAAAAGATGTGCAAAATAGGTGGGGTTATGGGGATAGGGCAGGGGAGTGGGCCAGATAGGGTGGTCTTTCAGAAGGTTAAGAGGTGACTTAATTGAGGCACACAAGATGATCAGAGGATTGGATAGGGTGGACAGTGAGAGCCTTTTTCCTCGGATGGTGATGTCTAGCATGAGGGGACATAGCTTTAAATTGAGGGGAGATAGATATAGGACAGATGTCAGAGGTAGGTTCTTTACTCAGAGAGTAGTAAGGGCATGGAATGCCCTGCCTGCAACAGTAGTGGACTCGCCAACACTAAGGGCATTCAAATGGTCATTGGATAGACATATGGACAATAAGGGAATAGTGTAGATGGGCTTTCGAGTGGTTTCACAGGTCGGCGCAACATCGAGGGCCGAAGGGCCTGTACTGCGCTGTAATGTTCTATGTTCTATGGTTAATGTTTCGGTGTCAGGTCAGGGAGCCGTTTTGATGAACAATACCAGTCTCAAACAAATAAAACCTGGTTTTATTTCTTTACAGATGCTGATGTGTATGCGCCGCACTTTCAGCTTCGACATTGGTATTTGCAGTTTTATTTTCCAATTTAAGGCAGATTAAGGTTGTGTTAATTTAAACTATTACTCCATACGCTGCGTACTTCGTTTACAAGCCTAGCTGTTCATTCCGTTCAGTGGGGTGCAGTGGCAGAGTTTCTGCAATGTAGGGTGCTGGCATTGATTCGCTTGTTGAGACTCTGGGTGTAAAACTGGAGTATAATCGAGCCTCCCATCCACACGAATAGTTCCTGCACTATTTGTTTAACCGGAGTCTGCGATTTTTACTGAATGATTTTAACAAGCAACAAACTGATCTCAGAAAGTAAAATCAATGCATCAAACCGTGAAGTGTATCCACATTAACTATACACTTCTAGAAGTTTGCAAACGCACAGAGTTAATCGCAGTTATACAGCAAAGTGGTCGTCCGGCCCATCCTCTTTCTGTTGGCCCTTTGAAAAAAGAGCTATCGAATTAATTAATCCGCATTTTCCTTCAGTGGGGAAGTATTGAGTGTAACCTGTTTTTTGGGGAGGGGGTGCCCTGCCTAGAGGTGGGTTATCAGCAGCCAGGGGGCTAGCAGAGAGCAGAGTACCTGAATGGTCTGGCTGGACACACCGGCAGCTGGTCCTCCCACCAGTTTGCAGTAAAGGTCCAGCCTCGGCCTGGCCGATCCGTCCTCGCCGCAAGTGGCCGTGGCCGCGATCTTGGAGCCCGGGGCGATGTTCAAGTAGGGCGGGTGGCGGCTGAAGCCGTTGACTTTGTCCGGCGCCCCCGGGCTGGAGGCGAGGTGCCCGGAGTGGAGCAGGACAGAGGCGAGGAGCAGAGCTGCCCCCGCTCCTCTCGCCATCTTCCACAGTCTGCCTCTCTCTCTGTGTGTCTCACACACTCTCTCTCTCTCTCTCTGTGTCTCACACTCTCTCTCTCTCTCTCTGTCTCACACACTCTCTCTCTCTCTCTCTCTGTGTGTCTCACACACTCTCTCTCTCTCTCTCTCTGTCTCACACACTCTCTCTCTCTCTGCTCCTCCACTACACCCAACTACCCAGGAACTGTGACTGCCAGGGAAATCCTGGCGGCACAATTAGCAAATAATCATTGTTTCAAACTGCTATATTTAGAAATGGCTTCAACAAGAAAACTAATTGGGCATCAGCTTAAAATAAATTCCTGTGCGCCGATTATCCTGGAAAAGATGCTTTTTTTAAAAAAGTAGGATGAGCCAGATTGTTAAATGCAAACTTTCCTTCTCACTTTTCCCAGTAAAGTGAAGTTTTAATATTCATTACTTTGCAACGTGACGGCAGATAGGTCCAATCGAGAGGGATTTTGATGACTAAAATGCCACAGTAACATTTTCTGTCCAGTTTATTGGTATGAATTCCACCCGGTCCGATGGTTTTCCCCATGGTGACCGGGTTTTTAAATAGAGAATAAAATGAGAAATAAAAGTGCGAATCTGTGCGTGCGGAATTCTGGCAAAGGGCCAGGGAGTGAAATCAAGGAACAGGAGTGAAAAGTACAAGTCTGTACAAACCCCTTCTGCAAAGTGCCTGACATTCTTTCTTCCCCACCTCGTTATTCATAGAACCCACTGACACCCGATCATATCCCGTGTTATTCCTTATTTAACTGAAGTTAGTCCATGACTATTAATTTCGGGAAGATGTGAGGGTCCTGGAGAGGGTGCGGAGGAGATGGATTGACCATCATGGTTCCAGGAATGGGGGATTTTAGCTTCATGGTTCGGGTGGTCAGCTGGGTTATTCCCCTTGGTGCTCAGGAGATTGAGGGGAGATTTGATAGAGGTTTAGAGATAATTGGGGAGCGGTTCACCGGCCTTGTCGCACCCAACTTGGTGGCACAACGAGGCCGTTGAATCAACGCTTGAGACATTGGTAAAATCCATCCAAACCTCGCGAGACACCTGGGGCGTCATTCTCCGACCCCCCGCCGGGTCGGAGAATGGCCGTTGGCCGTCGTGAATCCCGCCCCTGCCGAAGTCTCCGGTACCGGAGATTGGGTGGGGGCGGGAATCGGGCCGCGCCGGTTGGCGGCCCCCCCCCCCCCCCCCCCCGCTCAATTCTCCGGCCCGGATGGACCGAAGTCCCGCCCAGAAATTGCCTGTCCCGCCGGCGTAAATCAAAGCTGGTATTTACCGGCGGGACCAGGTGGCGTGGGCGGGTTCCGGGGTCCTGGGGGGGGGGGGGGGCGCGGGGCGATCTGACCCCGGGGGATGCCCCCACGGTGGCCTGTCCCGCGATCGGGGCCCACCGATCCGCGGGCGGGCCTGTGCCGTGGGGGCACTCTTTCCCTTCCGCCTCCGCCACGGTCTCCACCATGGCGGAGGAGGAAGTGACTCTCCCCACTGCGCATGCGCGGGAAACTGTCGGCGGCCGCTGACGCTCCCGCGCATGCGCCGCATTTCCGCGCCAGCTGGCGGGGCAACAAACGCCATTTCCGCCAGCTGGCGGGGCGGAAATCCCTCCGGCGTCGGCCTAGCCCCTCAATGTTGGGGCTCGGCCCCCAAAGATGCGGAGCATTCCGCACCTTTGGGCCGGCACGATGCCCGTCTGATTGGCGCCGTTTCTGGCGGCAGTCGGCGGACATCGCGCCGTTTCCGGAGAATTTCGCCCTATGTTCTGGATCTAGCCCAGCTGGGTGAGATCCAGATCACCATATTTAAATGATCCATTAGGCTCATTAAAGTATGTCCGCACAGGATTCTCCCGGCGCTGAGGAGATAACGGCCTCCCCGGTGAGGTCAGGATCAGGCGCTGTTTAGTACTGGCCCGCATAAACGTGGACCAGGCATAACTGCACCTTGGGGGGTTTCCCAGGCCATTGGGACCCCTGGGTGGCACCTGGCACTCCCCCTGGCACAAGGACATCTTGGCAGTGCCAGCCTGGCACCTTGGCAGTGCCACCCTGACACTGCCAGGCTGGCAAGGGCACTACTAAAGTGCTCGGATGGCAGTGCCAGGATGACTGCCAAGGATCTGGGCCAGAGGGGGGGCCATGCCCATGAAAGCGGGGATGAACAAAGAAAAGTACAGCACAGGAACAGGCCCTTCAGCCCTCCAAGCCCGTGCCGACCATGCTGCCCGACTAAACTACAATCTTCTACACTTCCTGGGTCCGTATCCCTCTATTCCCATCCTATTCATGTATTTGTCAAGATGCCCCTTAAATGTCACTATCGTCCCTGCTTCCATCACCTCCTCCGGCAGCGAGTTCCAGGCACCCACTACCCTCTGTATAAAAAACTTGCCTCGTACATCTACTCTAAACCTTGCCCCTCTCACCTTAAACCTATGCCCCCTAGTAATTGACCCCTCTACACTGGGGAAAAGCCTCTGACTATCCACTCTGTCTATGCCCCTCATAATTTTGTAGACCTCTATCAGGTCTTCCCTCAACCTCCTTCATTCCAGTGAGAACAAACCGAGTTTATTCAACCGCTCCTCATAGCTAATGCCCTCCATACCAGGCAACATTCTGGTAAATCTCTTCTGCACCCTCTCTAAAGCCTCCACATCCTTCTGGTAGTGTGGCGACCAGAATTGAACACTATACTCCAAGTGTGGCCTAACTAAGGTTCTATACAGCTGCAACATGACTTGCCAATTCTTATACTCAATGCCCTGGCCAATGAAGGCAAGCATGTATTTTTTTTTTTTTTTTTTAAATTTAAAACAAATTTGTAACAGTTCCAGAGAGAAAACAGGGCCTAGGCAACGGGCCTTAACATAGTGAAAACAAACAGTGGGAAAGAATAAACAAGTTAACAAGGCATTCCCTCGGTCAGCTCTGTTTGCCCTGCCCCACGTGTTCAACTAAACTAATGTGGCTCTAACCCCCCCCCCTCGGTTTCCTGCACCACTCCCCGAGAGTCCGCAGCGACTCTCTCCCTCAGGGGATCCCTCGACACCCCCCCCCCCTTGCCCATTAAGTCTCCTCTGCTCCCCTTCCCGTCTGCCCCCCCCCCCTACTCCCCCACCCCCTGAGGCCTGACCTGCCAGGCCAGCCCCGCGCCTGGCCCTAGCCCGCCCCTCCTCCGACTCTCCCTGGTGCCCCCTGACCTACGCTAACTACGCTGGCCCCTGCCCTTGGCGCCTGTCTGTCTCCCACCTGAGCGATCGGGCCCTCCCCCCCCACACCAAGGACCCATTAAATGATTGTCTCTCCCCGTGCCCTTTCAAGTCCCTTAACCAGCCCCTAGCCCATCCCCCTCTCCGAGGCCCCGATCTCCCGCCAAAAGGTACCAAGTGCAGGGCCCCCTTTGCAGGGTCCTTCTCTCTACCCCTCCCATCCCCCCCTCGATTTAATCTCCCACAAACACCCCACACAGTGCGCCCTCCAGCCCCCGCTCTCTGTCCCGGCTGGAAACAATCTTGGATATAACATTACAGTACAGGATAATCTAACAAACCGCCGCCACACAAAAGCTCTGAGAGCCCAGAGTCCCTTAGTTCAAGTCCAGCTTCTTCTTTCAAGAAAAAGATCACTCCTAATCAGAGCAAGTTAGGTTAACAGAACTTCACCACTGTACAGCACTGACAGACCATCTCCACTGTACAGCACTGACAGACCGTCTCCACTGTACAGCACTGACAGACCGTCACCACTGTACAGCACTGACAGACCGTCTCCACTGTACAGCACTGACAGACCGTCTCCACTGTACAGCACTGACAGACCGTCTCCACTGTACAGCACTGACAGACCGTCTCCACTGTACAGCACTGACAGACCGTCACCACTGTACAGCACTGACAGACCGTCTCCACTGTACAGCACTGACAGACCGTCACCACTGTACAGCACTGACAGACCGTCGCCACTGTACAGCACTGACAGACCGTCTCCACTGTACAGCACTGACAGACCGTCACCACTGTACAGCACTGACAGACCGTCTCCACTGTACAGCACTGACAGACCGTCTCCACTGTACAGCACTGACAGACCGTCTCCACTGTACAGCACTGACAGACCGTCTCCACTGTACAGCACTGACAGACCGTCACCACTGTACAGCACTGACAGACCGTCTCCACTGTACAGCACTGACAGACCGTCACCACTGTACAGCACTGACAGACCGTCGCCACTGTACAGCACTGACAGACCGTCTCCACTGTACAGCACTGACAGACCGTCTCCACTGTACAGCACTGACAGACCGTCTCCACTGTACAGCACTGACAGACCGTCTCCACTGTACAGCACTGACAGACCGTCACCACTGTACAGCACTAACAGACCGTCTCCACTGTACAACACTGACAGACCGTCTCCACTGTACAGCACTGACAGACCGTCTCCACTGTACAGCACTGACAGACCGTCTCCACTGTACAGCACTGACAGACCATCACCACTGTACAGCACTAACAGACCGTCTCCACTGTACAGCACTGACAGACCGTCTCCACTGTACAGCACTGACAGACCGTCTCCACTGTACAGCACTGACAGACCGTCTCCACTGTACAGCACTGACAGACCGTCTCCACTGTACAGCACTGACAGACCGTCTCCACTGTACAGCACTGACAGACCGTCTCCACTGTACAGCACTGACAGACCGTCTCCACTGTACAGCACTGACAGACCGTCTCCACTGTACAGCACTGACAGACCGTCACCACTGTACAGCACTAACAGACCGTCTCCACTGTACAACACTGACAGACCGTCTCCACTGTACAGCACTGACAGACCGTCTCCACTGTACAGCACTGACAGACCGTCTCCACTGTACAGCACTGACAGACCGTCTCCACTGTACAGCACTGACAGACCGTCTCCACTGTACAGCACTGACAGACCGTCTCCACTGTACAGCACTGACAGACCGTCTCCACTGTACAGCACTGACAGACCGTCACCACTGTACAGCACTAACAGACCGTCTCCACTGTACAACACTGACAGACCGTCTCCACTGTACAGCACTGACAGACCGTCTCCACTGTACAGCACTGACAGACCGTCTCCACTGTACAGCACTGACAGACCGTCACCACTGTACAGCACTAACAGACCGTCTCCACTGTACAACACTGACAGACCGTCTCCACTGTACAGCACTGACAGACCGTCTCCACTGTACAGCACTGACAGACCGTCTCCACTGTACAGCACTGACAGACCATCACCACTGTACAGCACTAACAGACCGTCTCCACTGTACAGCACTGACAGACCGTCTCCACTGTACAGCACTGACAGACCGTCTCCACTGTACAGCACTGACAGACCGTCTCCACTGTACAGCACTGACAGACCGTCTCCACTGTACAGCACTGACAGACCGTCTCCACTGTACAGCACTGACAGACCGTCGCCACTGTACAGCACTGACAGACCGTCTCCACTGTACAGCACTGACAGACCGTCACCACTGTACAGCACTGACAGACCGTCTCCACTGTACAGCACTGACAGACCGTCACCACTGTACAGCACTGACAGACCGTCACCACTGTACAGCACTGACAGACCGTCTCCACTGTACAGCACTGACAGACCGTCTCCACTGTACAGCACTGACAGACCGTCTCCACTGTACAGCACTGACAGACCGTCGCCACTGTACAGCACTGACAGACCGACTCCACAGTACAGCACTGACAGACCGACTCCACTGTACAGCACTGACAGACGGTCTCCACTGTACAGCACTCACAGACCGTCGCCACTGTACAGCACTGACAGACCGACTCCACTGTACAGCACTGACAGACCGTCGCCACTGTACAGCACTGACAGACCGTCGCCACTGTACAGCACTGACAGACCGTCTCCACTGTACAGCACTGACAGACCGTCACCACTGTACAGCACTGACAGACCGTCTCCACTGTACAGCACTGACAGACTGTCTCCACTGTCCAGCACTGACAGACTGTCACCACTGTACAGCACTGACAGACCGTCACCACTGTACAGCACTGACAGACCGTCTCCACTGTGCAGCACTGACAGACCGTCACCACTGTACAGCACTGACAGACCGTCACCACTGTACAGCACTGACAGACCGTCGCCACTTTACAGCACTGACAGACCGTCTCCACTGTACAGCACTGACAGACCGTCACCACTGTACAGCACTGACAGACCGTCTCCACTGTACAGCACTGACAGACCGTCACCACTGTACAGCACTGACAGACCGTCTCCACTGTGCAGCACTGACAGACCGTCACCACTGTACAGCACTGACAGGCCGTCACCACTGTACAGCACTGACAGACCGTCGCCACTTTACAGCACTGACAGACCGTCACCACTGTACAGCACTGACAGACCGTCACCACTGTACAGCACTGACAGACCGTCTCCACTGTACAGCACTGACAGACCGTCTCCACTGTACAGCACTGACAGACCGTCACCACTGTACAGCACTGACAGACCGTCGCCACTTTACAGCACTGACAGACCGTCTCCACTGTACAGCACTGACAGACCGTCACCACTGTACAGCACTGACAGACCGTCGCCACTGTACAGCACTGACAGACCGTCTCCACTGTACAGCACTGACAGACCGTCACCACTGTACAGCACTGACAGACCGTCACCACTGTACAGCACTGACAGACCGTCACCACTGTACAGCACTGACAGACCGTCTCCACTGTACAGCACTGTCAGACCGTCTCCACTGTACAGCACCGACAGACCGTCACCACTGTACAGCACTGTCAGACCGTCACCACTGTACAGCACTGTCAGACCGTCACCACTGTACAGCACTGACAGACCATCGCCACTGTACAGCACTGACAGACCGACTCCACTGTACAACACTGACAGACCGACTCCACTGTACAGCACTGACAGACCGTCGCCACTGTACAGCATTGACAGACCGTCTCCACTGTACAGCACTGACAGACCGTCGCTACTGTACAGCACTGACAGACCGTCACCACTGTACAGCACTGACAGACCGTCGCCACTGTACAGCACTGACAGACCGACTCCACTGTACAGCACTGACAGACCGACTCCACTGTACAGCACTGACAGACGGTCTCCACTGTACAGCACTCACAGACCGTCGCCACTGTACAGCACTGACAGACCGTCGCCACTGTACAGCACTGACAGACCGTCTCCACTGTACAGCACTGACAGACCGTCTCCACTGTACAGCACTGACAGACCGACTCCACTGTACAGCACTGACAGACCGTCTCCACTGTCCAGCACTGACAGACCGTCTCCACTGTACAGCACTGACAGACCGTCTCCACTGTACAGCACTGACAGACCGTCTCCACTGTACAGCACTGACAGACCGTCTCCACTGTACAGCACTGACAGACCGTCTCCACTGTACAGCACTGACAGACCGACTCCACTGTACAGCACTGACAGACCGACTCCACTGTACAGCACTGACAGACCGTCTCCACTGTCCAGCACTGACAGACCGTCTCCACTGTCCAGTGACAGACCGTCTCCACTGTACAGCACTGACAGACCGTCTCCACTGTACAGCACTGACAGACCGTCACCACTGTACAGCATTGACAGACCGTCTCCACTGTACAGCACTGACAGACCGTCGCCACTGTACAGCACAGACAGACCGTCTCCACTGTACAGCACTGACAGACCGTCTCCACTGTACAGCACTGACAGACCGTCTCCACTGTACAGCACTGACAGACCGTCTCCACTGTACAGCACTGACAGACCGTCGCCACTGTCCAGCACTGACAGACCGTCTCCACTGTACAGCACTGACAGACCGTCTCCACTGTACAGCACTGACAGACCGTCACCACTGTACAGCACAGACAGACCGTCGCCACTGTACAGCACTGACAGACCGTCTCCACTGTACAGCACTGACAGACCGTCTCCACTGTACAGCACTGACAGACCGTCTCCACTGTACAGCACTGACAGACCGTCACCACTGTACAGCACTGACAGACCGTCACCACTGTACAGCACAGACAGACCGTCGCCACTGTACAGCACTGACAGACCGTCTCCACTGTACAGCACTGACAGACCGTCTCCACTGTACAGCACTGACAGACCGTCTCCACTGTACAGCACTGACAGACCGTCACCACTGTACAGCACAGACAGACCGTCTCCACTGTACAGCACTGACAGACCGTCTCCACTGTACAGCTCTGACAGACCGTCTCCACTGTACAGCACTGACAGACCGTCTCCACTGTACAGCACTGACAGACCGTCTCCACTGTACAGCACTGACAGACCGTCACCACTGTACAGCACAGACAGACCGTCACCACTGTACAGCACTGACAGACCGTCTCCACTGTACAGCTCTGACAGACCGTCGCCACTGTCCAGCACTGACAGACCGTCGCCACTGTACAGCACTGACAGACCGTCTCCACTGTACAGCACTGACAGACCGTCGCCACTGTACAGCACTGACAGACCGTCACCACTGTACAGCACAGACAGACCGTCACCACTGTACAGCTCTGACAGACCGTCGCCACTGTCCAGCACTGACAGACCGTCGCCACTGTACAGCACTGACAGACCGTCACCACTGTACAGCACTGACAGACCGTCACCACTGTACAGCACTGACAGACCGTCGCCACTTTACAGCACTGACAGACCGTCACCACTGTACAGCACTGAGAGAACGTCTCCACTGTACAGCACTGACAGACCGTCTCCACTGTACAGCACTGACAGACCGTCTCCACTGTACAGCACTGACAGACCGTCTCCACTGTACAGCACTGACAGACCGTCACCACTGTACAGCACTGACAGACCGTCGCCACTGTACAGCACTGACAGACCGTCGCCACTGTACAGCACTGACAGACCGTCACCACTGTACAGCACTGACAGACCGTCTCCACTGTACAGCTCTGACAGACCGTCTCCACTGTCCAGCACTGACAGACCGTCGCCACTGTACAGCACTGACAGACCGTCACCACTGTACAGCACTGACAGACCGTCACCACTGTACAACACTGACAGACCGTCGCCACTTTACAGCACTGACAGACCGTCTCCACTGTACAGCACTGACAGACCGTCTCCACTGTACAGCACTGACAGACCGTCACCACTGTACAGCACTGACAGACCGTCACCACTGTACAGCACTGTCAGACCGTCTCCACTGTACAGCACTGACAGACCATCACCACTGTACAGCACTGACAGACCGTCTCCACTGTACAGCACTGACAGACCATCACCACTGTACAGCACTGACGGACCGTCACCACTGTACAGCACTGTCAGACCGTCTCCACTGTACAGCACTGACAGACCATCACCACTGTACAGCACTGACAGACCGTCTCCACTGTACAGCACTGACAGACCGTCTCCACTGTACAGCACTGACAGACCGTCTCCACTGTACAGCACTGACAGACCGTCACCACTGTACAGCACTGTCAGACCGTCTCCACTGTACAGCACTGACAGACCATCACCACTGTACAGCACTGACAGACCGTCTCCACTGTACAGCACTGTCAGACCGTCTCCACTGTACAGCACTGACAGACCATCACCACTGTACAGCACTGACAGACCGTCTCCACTGTACAGCACTGACAGACCGTCACCACTGTACAGCACTGACAGACCGTCGCCACTGTACAGCACTGACAGACCGTCTCCACTGTACAGCACTGACAGACCGTCTCCACTGTACAGCACTGACAGACCGTCTCCACTGTACAGCACTGACAGACCGTCGCCACTGTACAGCACTGACAGACCGTCACCACTGTACAGCACTGACAGACCGTCTCCACTGTACAGCACTGACAGACCGTCACCACTGTACAGCACTGACAGACCGTCTCCACTGTAAAGCACTGACAGACCGTCACCACTGTACAGCACTGACAGACCGTCGCCACTGTACAGCACTGACAGACCATCGCCACTGTACAGCACTGACAGACCGTCACCACTGTACAGCACTGACAGACCGTCTCCACTGTACAGCACTGACAGACCGTCTCCACTGTACAGCACTGACAGACCGTCTCCACTGTACAGCACTCACAGACCGTCGCCACTGTACAGCACTGACAGACCGTCTCCACTGTACAGCACTTACAGACCGTCACCACTGTACAGCACTGACAGACCGTCACCACTGTACAGCACTGACAGACCGTCTCCACTGTACAGCACTGACAGACCGACTCCACTGTACAGCACTGACAGACGGTCTCCACTGTACAGCACTCACAGACCGTCGCCACTGTACAGCACTGACAGACCGACTCCACTGTACAGCACTGACAGACCGTCTCCACTGTACAGCACTCACAGACCGTCGCCACTGTACAGCACTGACAGATCGACTCCACTGTACAGCACTGACAGACCGTCTCCACTGTACAGCACTGACAGACCGTCTCCACTGTACAGCACTGACAGACCGTCTCCACTGTACAGCACTGACAGACCGTCGCCACTCTACAGCACTGACAGTCCGTCTCCACTGTACAGCACTGACAGACCGTCTCCACTGTACAGCACTGACAGACCGTCGCCACTCTACAGCACTGACAGACCGTCACCACTGTACAGCACTGACAGACCGTCACCACTGTACAGCACTGACAGACCGTCACCACTGTACAGCACTGACAGACCGTCACCACTGTACAGCACTGACAGACCGTCTCCACTGTACAGCACTGAAAGACCGTCACCACTGTACAGCACTGACAGACCGTCTCCACTGTACAGCACTGACAGACCGACTCCACTGTACAGCACTGACAGACCGTCTCCACTGTACAGCATTGACAGACCGTCTCCACTGTACAGCACTAACAGACCATCACCACTGTACAGCACTGACAGACCGTCTCCACTGTACAGCATTGACAGACCGTCTCCACTGTACAGCACTAACAGACCGTCACCACTGTACAGCACTGACAGACCGTCTCCACTGTACAGCACTGACAGACCGTCACCGCTGTACAGCACTGACAGACCGTCTCCACTGTACAGCACTGACAGACCGTCACCACTGTACAGCACTGACAGACCGTCACCACTGTACAGCACTGACAGACCGTCACCACTGTACAACACTGACAGACCATCACCACTGTACAGCACTGACAGACCGTCTCCACTGTACAGCACTGACAGACCGTCACCACTGTACAGCACTGACAGACCGTCTCCACTGTACAGCACTGAAAAAGCTAAGTGCCCTTTGGTTCAAGTCCAGCTTCTTTTCTTTGATAAAAGTCCAAACCTGCTCTGGTATCTCAATGTAGTGATGGAGTTCCTCAAACGTAACCCACAGCTTCGCAGGATACAGCATTCCGAACCTCACCTTCTTTTTGTCGAGGGCTGCCTTTACCGTGATGAATCCTGCACGCCTCTTGGCCAGCTCCGTTCCCAAGTACCGGTAAATGCGCACCTCGCAATTCTCCCATCTGCTGCTCCTCTCCGCCTCGGCCCATCGCAGCACACGATCCCTGTCAGCAAGCCAGTGAAAGCGAACCACCAAGGCCCTCGGTCGGTCGCCCGTCCTGGGCTTCCTCTGTGCGCCCCATCCAACTCCAGGGGTCGGGGGAAGGCCTCCAGCCCCATCAGCGCCCCGAGCATACCCATCACGTATGCACCCACATCCGACCCCTCGCAGCCCTCGGGGAGGCCCACGACCCTCAAGTTCTGCCTCCTGGCTCTGTTCCCCAGCCCTTCAAGCTGCTCCTGCATCCTCCTCTGGCGGGCGTTCAGCTCCTCCACCTCGTGCTCCAGCTCCGCCACCATGTCCACCTGGCTGGAGAGCTTCACCTCGACCTCCCTGAGTGCCTTCTCCTGGACCGCCTGCGCCTCAACCATTCGGTCCATTACCGCCCTCATCGGGTCCAACGTGTCCCTCTTCAATTCAGAGAAACAGTTCTTAAAAAACTCCATCTGTTGCTCTCTTAGCCAGTGAGCCTCCGCTCCCTGGTCCCTGCCGTCCGCCATGTTTCGCCGCCCGGTCTGGGGTCCCCACTGCTCCCGCTTCGAGCCCTGCCGCTCCACTCGACCACTTCTGGTCCAGCTGCTCATACCCCGGGGGGGGGGAGGGGGAAGCCTCTTCCCTATCGTCGCCTCAACCTAACCAGGTTGCCAGGTCCCACAAAAGTCCGTTTATCAGGTCCGTTTGCCCATCGCGGGCGGGAGCGATCCAACCTGCGACCTGCTTCCTCGAGGGCGCCACCGGAAGTCATGCTGTATGCCTTCTTGACTGCCTTCTCCACCTCTGTTGCCCCTTTCAGTGACCTGTGGACCTGTACACCTAGATCTCTCTGACTTTCAATACTCTTGAGGGTTCTACCATTCACTGTATATTCCCTACCTGCATTAGACCTTCCAAAATGCATTACCTCACATTTGTCCGGATTAAACTCCATCTGCCTTCTCTCCTCCCAAGTCTCCAAACAATCTAAATCCTGCTGTATCCTCTGATAGTCCTCATCGCTATCCACAATTCCACCAACCTTTGTGTCGTCTGCAAACTTACTAATCAGACCTGTTACATTTTCCTCCAAATCATTTATATATACTACCAAAAGCAAAGGTCCCAGCACTGATCCTTGAGGAGCACCACTAGCCACAGCCCTCCAATCAGAAAAGCACCCCTCCATTGCTACTCTCTGCCTTCTATGACCTACCCAGTTCTGTATCCATCTTGCCAACTCACCCCTGATCCCGTGTGACTTCACCTTTTGTACCAGTCTGCCATGAGGGACCTTGTCAAAGGCCTTACTGAAGTCCATATAGACAATATCCACTGCCTTACCTGCATCAGTCACCTTTGTGACGTCTTCTAAAAACTCTATCAAGTTAGTGAGACACGACCTTCCCTTCACAAAAACATGCTGCCTCTTGCTAATACGTCCATTTGCTTCCAAATGGGAGTAGATCCTGTTTCGAAGAATTCTCTCCAGTAATTTCCCTACCACTGCCGTAAGGCTCACCGGCCTGTAGTTCCCTGGATTATCCTTGCTACCCTTCTTAAACAAAGGAACAACATTAGCTATTCTCCAGTCCTCCGGGACATCACCTGAAAACAGTGAGGATCCAAAGATTTCTGTCAAGGCCTCAGCAATTTCCTCTCTAGCCTCCTTCAGTATTCTGGGGTAGATCCATTAGGCCCTGGGGACTTATCTACCTTAATATTCTTCAAGACGCCCAACACCTCGTCTTTTTGGATCTCAATGTGACCCAGGCTATCTACACACCCTTCTCCAGACTCAACATCTACCAATTCCTTCCTTTGGTGAATATTGATGAAAAGTATTCATTTAGTACCTCGCCCATTTCCTCTGGCTCCACACATAGATTCCCTTGCCTGTCCTTCAGTGGGCCAACCCTTTCCCTGGCTACCCTCTTGCTTTTTATGTACGTGTAAAAAGCCTTGGAATTTTCCTTAACCCTATTTGCCAATGACTACTCGTGACCCCTTCTAGCCCTCCTGACTCCTTGCTTAATTCCTTCCTACTTTCCTTATATTCCACACAGGCTTCGTCTGTTCCCAGCCTTCTAGCCCTGACAAATGCCTCCTTTTCTTTTTGACGAGGCCTACAATATCTCTCGTTATCCAAGGTTCCCGAAATTTTCCATATTTATCCTTCTTCCACACAGGAACGTGCCGGTCCTGAATTCCTTTCAACTGACATTTGAAAGCCTCCCACATGTCAGATGTTGATTTACCCTCAAACATCCGCCCCCAATCTAGCTTCTTCAGTTCCCACCTAATATTGTTATAATTAGCCTTCCCCCAATTTAGCACATTCACGCTAGGGCCACTCTTATCCTTGTCCACCAGCACTTTAAAACTTACTGAGTTGTGGTCACTGTTCCCGAAATGCTTCCCTACTGAAACTTCTACCACCTGGCCGGGCTCATTCCCGAATACCAAGTCCAGTACCGCCCCTTCCCTAGTTGGATGATCTACATATTGTTTTAAAAAACCCTTCTGGATACTCCTTACAAACTCTGCCCCGTCCAAGCCCCTA
This sequence comes from Scyliorhinus torazame, assembly GCF_047496885.1. Classification (NCBI taxonomy): domain Eukaryota; kingdom Metazoa; phylum Chordata; class Chondrichthyes; order Carcharhiniformes; family Scyliorhinidae; genus Scyliorhinus; species Scyliorhinus torazame. The sequence continues at coordinate 247,080,231 of NC_092717.1, forward strand.
GCACTAAATGAGTTAAAGTCAATATTGGGGAAGTTGAAGTCTCCCATCACAACAACCCTGTCGTTTTTACTCCTTTCCAAAATGAGGGAGAATGTGAAGGATGGGGGGGGGGGGTGAAGGGCTGGTATAAAGGGGCCTCTTAAAGGTTGGGGGTGTTAAGGGTGGGGGTCCTGGAAGAGGGGGTGGGGAGGCGATAGAGGGATGTCCTCATTTGGGGGGAGTGGCGTAATTCTCTTGTGTGTGGGGAGTGACATTGCCCAAGGGTGGGAGACCCTCGAGTTCACTTAGAAATCTGGGCACCCTTTCAAAATGGCCGCCCGACCTCTGAGGAGCTAGTCTCACCGGCGCGTTCCGGTCCCTGGTGTTGAAAACATTTCTAAACGTGGATTTGACCAGAGTAAAGCTCCCCAAGGCACTAAAAAATGACTAAATGGTGCGATTTAACGGAAATGAACAGAGTTCCGTGTCATGCGCATTTAGTCGAGTGTTAATCCAGACAAATGCGAGGTGATGCATTTTGGTAGATCCAATTCAGGTGGGGGCTATAAAATAAATGGCTGAACCATCAGGAGCAGAGAGACACAGAGAGATCTGGGTGAGCAGGTCCACAGATCCTTAAAAGTGGCAGCACAGGTGGAAATGGTGGTGAAGAAAGCAGATGGCAAGCTTGCCTTCAGAGGACAGGGTATCGAGTATAAAAGCTCATAAAGTATGTACAGCTTTATAGAACGTTGGTTCGGCTACAGGATGTGGGGGCTTTGGAGAGAGTACAGAAAAGGTTTACCAGGATGTTGCCTGGTATAGAGGGTATTAGCTATGAGGAGAGATTGAATAAACTGGGGTTGTTCGCCCCAGAGAGATGGAGGCTGAGGGGCGACCTGGTAGAAGTTTATAAAATTATTAGAAGTATAGATAGGGTGAACAGTTGGAGGCTTTTTCCCAGGGTGGAAATGACAATTACAAGGGGGCACAAATTCAAGGTGAGGGGGGATAGGTTTAGTGGAGATGTGCGGAGGAAGTTTTTTTACACAGAGGGCGGTGGTGGCCTGGAATGCACTGAGTGAGGTGGTTCAGGCAGATACGTCAGCGACCTTTAAGACGTATCTGGCTAGGCACAGGAACAGATGGGGTACAGAAGGATACGGGCAGTTGGTCTAGATAGGACACGTGATCGGCGCAGACTTGGAGGGCCGAAGGGCCTGTTCCTGTGCTGTGTTGTTCTTTGTTCTTGTTTCCCAGCTCTGGTAGCACCGGGAATGATCCCGCTTCTAATAGGACTGTTTTATTCCGGGGCCTCAACAGGGAATACCCTGCTGAGGCCGCAGTTAGTCTTATTTCCTGCACTGAGGAACTCTGCTTTCAAGACCTCCCAACCGGGCCCCGGACACTCCCAATGCCCCAACTCACCTACAAGGGAGTCACTAAGCCCACCCACCTTACCTGTAAGGGCAGGGCACCCAAGGCCCAATCCCCAACATGGGTAAAATGCCACATGGGCTCCTTGGCACTGCTAGCCTGGCTCTGGTAGTGCCCCTGCCAGCCTGGATTGGCCATCTGAGCACTCTGGCAGTGCCAGGGTGGCCTTGTGGCATCAGGAGTGCCAGGGTACCTACCACCATGCCAAAGCCCAGACACCCAGGTGCCCCCGATCCTCTGGGAGACCTCACCCCAGGTACCGGTAGGCCTGGTCCCTGCTAGTGGCGACCACTTCTAACCAGCGCTCGCCTGGGCTCTCCGAGGCGAAGTCATTCGATCCCAATGCCTTGGGTAGATCCGGATACGGACCCCGCCCATTGTGGGTGGAATCCAGATTGCAAGACGCCTCTCGTGGAGTTTACCAGCCGCATCGTGCCCAGTTCGGGTGCGACACGGCTGTTTGATTTCACCCTAAGCGTGGATCTCACCCAAAAGGCTGGCGAGGAACACCCCACAAAACACACCCAAAATAACACTTTGAAATCGCTGTTCCCATCTGGCTGATGGCACAGTGGTTAGCACTGCTACCTCACAGCTCCAGGGTCCCAGGTTCAATTCCGGCCTTGTCACTGTCTGTGCGGAGTCTGCACGTTCTCCCCGTGTGTGCGTGGGTTTCCTCCGGGTGCTCCGGTTTCCTCCCACAGTCCAAAGATGTGCAGGTTCGGTGGATTGGCCATGATAAATTGCTCCTTGATGAGCAGGTGGGGTTCCAGGGATAGGGATGAGGCTCTTTTGGAGGGTCGATGCAGACTTGTGAGGAAAAAGGTTTTTATGCAGCGAGTGGTAATAACCTGGAACTCACTGCCCACAAGGGCAGTGGAAGCAAAAACATAATAATCTTTATTGTCACACTGTAATAAAGTTACTGTGAAAATGCCCTCATCGCCACACTCCGGCGCCTGTTCGGGTACACAGAGGGAGAATTCAGAATGTTCAATTCATCCAACAGCACGTCTTTCGGGACGTGGGAGGAAACCGGAGCACCCGGAGGAAACCCACGCAGACACGGGGAGAACGTGCAGACTCCGCACAGACAGTGACCCAAGCCGGGAATCGAACCCGGGACCCTGGCGCTGTGAAACAACAGTGCTAACCACTATGCTACAAACAACCGATGATTTCTGAAGGAAACCGGATGCAATAATTCGATTGAAGCAAATTAACTTGCAGAACTACAAGGATCAAGTGGGGGGGGGGACTCAGGTTGGTTTGCGAGAAGCAAGCATGGAGTCGATGGGCTGAACAGCCTCCTTCTGTGCTGTTATTTACTCAATGAGTCTATGAAGCGGAGCTATCCAGCTACGTTCAGTTAAGCTGGATTGCTGAAGTCTTTTATCCCTAATTTGAAAAGGCTGTACATTTTACGTTTTGGATGCATACAACATATTTGAAAAGAGAATATTTGCCAGAATATGAGTGTGGCACCAAATGGATAGCTCTTTCAAAGGGCAGGCACAAACATCCTGGGCTGAAATGCTTCCTTCTGTTATGCATGATTCTGTGAGTGATTATTGCAGTGAAAATATGTGCAAACTACGCTTTCTACCTCTTCATCCAAAGTAACATTACCCTTTAAGTACCCTTTAAGGAAGGTCATATTATATACTTTGACATATCACTTTACCACAGAGGACTCAAACAGCAGCACTTCCAATGGTTCTAGGCCTATAAAAACAGGCTTCTGTCAGCTGTCCTTTTATCACACTCACTGACAAGGAGACTTTATATCCACCGACTGGAGAATCTAAGTTGCCAAGGTTTTCGTGTGCAATTGCTTATTTTTAAGTTCACAACTTTCAGGCAATAAGCCAGTTCTGTAAACAGGAAGATTCACCAACGTTGTGGTGACTTATAACTAGAATATTCAAAATCTCTTAATAGATAACAGAGCGAGGGGAACAGATCCAGTATTGTGGTCTGGTCTGGAACTGTGTTGCAATATTCAAAAAAATAAGTCCCCCCCCCCTCCCCCACCCCTCCCGCCTGCCCCTCCCTCCCGCCGCCCCTCTGGCCAGTTTGAAACCTCCTTGATGGTGGCTCCATGCTGTGTACATCATTTCCCATTTGGATCACACCCGTTGAAAATGTTGTGATCTGCTGCATGCAGGTTGGTTTATTTTAACTGACCAAGTATGAATGAGGTTCACGTAGCTGAGGCGTTTCCACAAAACCGGACTTTAGTAAGTCAGAAGCCCCATGAAGTGGCAATCATTTGAAATGAAAATGAAAATCGCTTATTGTCACAAGTAGGCTCCAAATGAAGTTACTGTGAAAAGCCCCTGAGAGAGGCATTTGAAAAACCTTGAAAATTCTTACGCGTTTATATATCTGCTGCTAACCTTTTTGAAATGAATGTTTCTTGCTACGCCCCACGCCTTCCCTATCCTGACCGTGTGGCAGAAAATAATCTGTCTGCATCAATAGCTGCATCATTGATCTGTGGGGTGAGAAAATAAATTGGGAATAAATGCATCCCCAGGATATGTGAATGGATGATTCAAATCTTGAACTCTCTCTCCTCCTGAGCTGGGAATCACTTGGAAATGTAAGAAAAAAATGATATTTTTATTAGGGAATAAGACCATAAGACATAGGAGCAGAATTAGGCCACTCGGCCCATCGAGTCTGCTACGCCATTCGATCACGGCTGATATTTTCTCATCCCAATTATCCTGCCTTCTCCCCATAACCCCTGATCCCCTTATTAATCAAGAAATGATATGAAGGGATATGGAACCAAGGCGGGCTCAGAGTACAGATGATCTAATGAAATGGTGTCACACAGGCTGGAGGAACGAATAGCCTACTTGTGTTTCCATGATCAAAACACTCCACTTAGAATCATAGAATGAGACCATTTGTCCCATTGTATTCCTGTTGATTGTCTGCAGGAGCTACTAACCTAGTTCTACTCCTTTGCCTTTTCCCCATTGCCCTGCAAATGTGTTCTTTTCAGTTTCTCATCCAATTCCCTTTTGGAAGGTCAGGATTGAATTTGGTTCACCACACTATCAGGCAATGCATTTCAGATAATATGCATTTATGTGAAAAGGGTTTCCTCATGGCATTTCCAGTTCATTCGCTAATCACCTTAAATCGAGGTTCCCTGGTTATCGTCCCAGATTACACCTGCAAAGAGGGTTAGGTTAAAATTGGGCCACCACCCTTCCTGTGTAATTACCACAAAAGATTAGCTTACTTCAAGCTTCCTGCTCATTCACTCATTCGTCAGAAGCTGATTTCCATGTCAGAATAGAATTTTAAATTCTACATATACAACAGAATCTTTGAATTTCAGGATAAACGCCAATTATCAATCCAAAATAAGGTGAGAAATAAAAGACAGAGAATAGATATGGAAATTAGAGAAAAGTAAATTTAGTGTTTGGAACAGTCCTCCATCAAGGTATTTCAGATAAATCCATTTGGGTTATTCAAAAAACACAGTTCGATGACCTGGCCAGAAGTCACGTGTATCGTAGAGATGGGTGTGTTTGATGGTCTGATTGCCTCATTCTCATCTTGGACTTGTTATCCCATCAGATTCCAGGACCATCCAGCAGCAGCCGCCGACCGAGGAAGCGAGGGAAACGCAGCGGTCTGCAGGTTAGACTGAAGCAACGCGGTTTCAAGACCCCTCTCCCCAGCATACTCCTGGCAAACGTCCAAGCGATTGAAATCAAGCTGGATGAACTTAATGCCTGACTTACCTCTCAGAGGGAAGTAAGAGACTGCTGTGTGCTCTGTTTCACAGAGACATGGCTCACCCCTGCCTCACCGCACTGTGCCATACAACCTGAAGGCTTCTCAATTCACCGGGCGGACCGCACTGCGTCATCAGGCAAAGCGAAGGGTGGAGGGGTTTGCCTCCTTATCAACTCCTCCTGGTGCTTGGATGTGGCGACTCTCGCGACCTACTGCTCCCAGACCTGGAATACCTGACCGTGAAGTGCCACCCATATTATCTTCCACGTGAGTTCACTTCAGCCATTATCACAGCAGTCTACATCCCACCCCAGGCAGTAGTGAGGAAGGCGCTGGACGAACTATACACAGTAATAAACAACTGCGAAACAGAACACCCAGAGGCCTTGTTCATCGTGGCCGGAGACTTCAACAAGGCCAATCTCAAGAGTGTACTGCCAAAATTTCACCAGCACATCTCCTGTCCCACCAGGGGCGACAACACTCTTGACCACTGCTACTCAAAAATCAAGGGCGCCTACCGTTCCATCCCCCGACCGCACTTTGGGAAATCAGACCATAAGACGGCGCTCCTTCTCCTGGCATACAAGCAGAAACTCAAGCGGGAGAATCCAGCTAAGAAGGTTGTGCAGTGCTGGTCCGAGGAGACAGAAGAGCTCTTACGTGACTGCTTAGAGACAGTGGACTGGTCCATATTTAAGAACTCAGCGACCAACTTAAATGAGTATGCCACCACCGTCACAGACTTCATCAGCAAATGTGTGGACGACTGCGTGCCAAAGAAAGTTGTACGTGCGTTCCCCAACCGGAAAGCATGGCTCAATCGCGAGATTGACTCCCTACTGAAGGACAGATCTGAGGCGTTCAAGGCAGACACCCTGACCTATACAAGAAATCCAGGTACGACCTCCGCAAAGCCATCCGGAATGCCAAGAGAGAATATCAAACCAAGCTAGAGTCACAGACAGACTCTCGGCGGTTGTGGCAAGGACTAAACAACATAACGGGCTACAAAGCGAAGCCGAACAGTATCTCTGACAGCAGCACACCCCTCCCCGATGAACTCAATGCATTCTATGCTCGGTTCGAGCAGGTAACCAACAATCCGCTGGCGAGTGCCCCAGCAGCCCATAATTCACCCATACCCACCATCACAGCTTCCGAAGTCAGATTGGCCTTCCTGAAACTGAACCCTCGGAAGGCGACTGGCCCAGATGGGATCCCTGGTCATGCACTCAGAGCCTGCGCTGACCAGCTGGCAGAGGTATTCACGGACATCTTTAACCTGTCCCTACTCTACTCCGAAGTCATAACCTGCTTCAAGAAGACCACCATCATACCAGTACCAAAGAAGAACCAGGCAACGTGCCTCAATGACTACCGACCAGTGGCCCTGACTTCAGTCGTAATGAAGTACTTCGAGAGGTTGATCATGAAGCGCATCACCTCCATACTCCCAGAAGGCCTTGATTCACTGCAATTCGCATACCGCTGCAACCGGTCCACATCAGACACCATTTCCCTGGCCCTACACTCATCCCTAGAGCATCTCGAAAACAGGGGCTCCTACATTAGACTCCTATTTATTGACTACAGCTCCGTCTTCAACACCATAATCCCAGCCAAGCTCATATCAAAGCTCCAAAACCTAGGACTTGGCTCCCCACTCTGCAACTGGATCCTCGATTTTCTGACCAACAGACCACAATCAGTAAGAATGAACAACAACACCTCCTCTACAATAGTCCTCAACACCGGGGCCTGCAAGGCTGCGTACTTAGCCCCCTACTCTACTCCCTGTACACACACGACTGCGTGGCAAAACCTGGTTCCAACTCCATCTACATGTTTGCTGACGATACGACCATAGTGGGCCGGATCTCGAATAACGATGAGTCAGAATACAGGCGGGAGATAGAGAACCTAGTGGAGTGGTGCAGCGACAACAATCTCTCCCTCAATGCCAGCAAAACTAAAGAGCTGGTCATTGACTTCAGGAAGCAAAGTACTGTACACACCCCTGTCAGCATCAACGGGGCCGAGGTGGAGATGGTTAGCAGTTTCAAATTCCTAGGCGTGCACATCTCCAAAAATCTGTCCTGGTCCACCCACGTCGACGCTACCACCAAGAAAGCACAACAGCGCCTATACTTCCTCGGGAAACTAAGGAAATTCGGCATGTCCACATTGACTCTTACCAACTTTTACAGATGCACCATAGAAAGCATCCTATCGGGCTGCATCACAGCCCGGTATGGCAACTGCTCGGCCCAAGACCGCAAGAAACTTCAGAGAGTCGTGAACACCGCCCAGTCCATCACACGAACCTGCCTCCCATTCATTGACTCCATCTACAACTCCTGCTGCCTGGGGAAAGCGGGCAGCATAATCAAAGCCCCTCCCACCCGGCTTACTCACTCTTCCAACTTCTTCCATCGGGCAGGAGATACAGAAGTCTGAGAACACGCACGAACAGACTCAAAAACAGCTTCTTCCCCACTGTCACCAGACTCCTAAATGACCCTCTTATGGACTGACCTCATTAACACTACACCCTGTATGCTTCACCCGATGCCGGTGCTTATGTAGTTACATTGTATATGTTGTGTTGCCCTATTATGTATTTTCTTTTATTCCCTTTTCTTTTCATGTATTTAATGATCTGTTGAGCTGCTCGCAGAAAAATACTTTTCACTGTACCTCGGTACATGTGACAATAAACAAATCCAATCCAATCGTGGGACTTTTTACAAATATCTCACTCACAAAATATCAACGGGTGGGATTTGTGACCAAAATACCCCGACATCGTTTCCCCATGTAGGATTAGTTCACTGCGTGACTCTCTGATCAGTGGAGAATGAATCACCATATTTACTGAGCAATTATAATCTTATAAATTTAGAGCTCAGAAGTGCAGAGGTTATCTGGACCACCTGGCCTGATGCTGCTTCTTTACAAGTGTGGTCATTCTTACTCCCACGTTCCTGATTTTTGACCATAATCCTGTATGCTCCTTGCTGGTTTAGCACACTGGGCTAAATCGCTGGCTTTTAAAGCAGACCAAGGCAGGCCAGCAGCACGGTTCAATTCCCGTACCAGTCTCCCCGAACAGGTGCCAGAATGTGGCGACTAGGGGCTTTTCACAGTAACTTCATTTGAAGCCTACTTGTGACAATAAACGATTTTCATTTCATTTCATATCCTCAAGTGCCTGTTCAAATTCCCTTTATATTGCTTACCAAATGAGTTTCCGCCACCTTTTCAGGTAAAGACAGGCTCCAGTTCCAGACAGGTCACTGAATGAAAACAGTTATCAACTGCTCTCTATGGCGCGATTTAACCGGCGAAAAAAGTCTCCAGGTTTAGTGCTGCGTTTCCCATCGTTTAAAGTGCCGGGAACGAGCCCATGATCAAACGGGACACTTACTTTTATGGGCCTTGGTGGGGGCCTGATCCCTAGTGTGGGCAAAATGCCGCCTAGGCACTGCCAGCCTGGCACTCTGGCAGTGTCCCTGCTAGCCTGGCAGCCATCTGGGCATCCTGGTAGTGCCAGGCTGGCAGTGCCCAGGTGGTATCAGCAGCACCAGGGTGCCAGCCTGCCCAGAGACCGACCACCCAGGGGCCACCAATCACCTGGGGGACTGTCTCTCCCAAGTGCCGTTCCGCCTGGCCCAATGCTATCTGTCGCCCGGCTGGGTCGCCTCAACGAGGCTGTTAGATCCGAAATACCTGTAACTGCACACTTAAATATGCAAATTTAGGTTGTGTGTGGCATCCATATCGCAACATCGCACGAGATCCCGTTAGATCTCGCAAAGCGTAGCGAACCAAGTCAATTCTGCGAGAGGTCTCTCGCGAGATTCACGGCCACATTGCGTCCGGAGTCTGCCACGAACCAGCCACGCCCTACATCTTTGGCTAAGATTTTAAATGTATGACCTCTGATATTTGACTCAGTCATCAGTAGGAATGTTTTCTCTATCTATCCCAAAGTTCTCCTCATCCTGAAGAACTCCAAGGGTCAGCTATTCATCTCTTGTTGCAACTTTCCAAATCTCTCTGGATAACCTATCCCTGGTAACATTGTGATTAAACCCCCTCTGTACCCTTTCTGAGACTGTCACACCTTTCCCGAGTTGGGATGTCCAGAATTGTCCACAATTCTCCAGCCGAGATCTAACCAATGATTTATAAACATCTAGCTTTTATATTTTATTCCTCTATTTAGGGCCCAAGTAATTCAAGTGTCCTTTAATCACCTTATCAACTTGCCCTGTCACCTTTAAGGGTTTGTTGTTTATTGTTTGACAAAACCAGTTGGCGAGCAGAATGTTTAAGCTTTGCCTGACCAATGTTTAACACAGTCTTCACAGTGGAACAGGGAAACATTTCCAGGTTGAGCTGAGGCAGAGATAATAATCCCGCAGATGAAAGATTGTTGTTTATTGTGTGATTTGCGGATAGACAGTGCAGTCTTACATGCATTATGTCAGGATGGAACAGGCATGCTGGAACTTCCAGTCTTTCCTGACCCTTTTAGCTTTTACCTACACACTGCAATGCCGGTGTTTATCACAGTGCAGAATACTGCCACAAGCACTCAAATCCCTTAGATTAGATCTTCAGTTTGTAGGTGGTGGAATAAAATTATGGGGATGAATTTCCTCAGGATTCTTCCGATTTGTCCAACTGCGGAAAGGCAGGGATTCTGGAAAAATGACATGTTCTATTTAATAGGAGCTTTCTGAACAAGTATATCTGCACTTATTTAAACTGGGTACACTTTGGAAGTAATATGCCAAGAATATTCCGATCAGAATCATAGAGCTGGGGCTGGGATTGGAAGCAGGAGGAGGGCTGGAAATGAGCCCGTTCAGCCACCGTGCTTGGTTCCAGTCCACCGCAGGGCCATTTTCTGTGACAGGGTTCAGGTTGGGCCCAGCAGGGCTACCCACCCACACCCTGATGAAGAACCGAATTCAGCCCAATTTAAGAAGGCAGACTGAAAGACCCTCCCTGCTGGTCTGGGTGCGGACCCCCCCCCCCCCCCCCCCACCCAACCCCCTCCTCCCACAAGATGGTGGCCAGACCGCTGAGTTGACTTTTTAATGAAAGATTTTAAAAAGTTGGAGAGAGGGCGCCTTCATGTTCAAGAGTCCTCCCTCTTACTTACCCACCATTACAACCTGTTGCTTCTCACAAGCTGGAAGGTCTCGGATTGACCATGAGAGCCCCCCCCCCCCCCCACCATCCTTACTTGGTTGGGGAACCTGCCTCCATACCAATTAAGTCACTGATAAAATCCCCGTGAGTGACTCAAAAACAGGAAATGCTGGACAATCTCAGCAGGTCTGACAGCGTCTGTGGAGAGAGAACGGAGCGAACGTTTCGAGTCTGAATGACTCTTTGTCAAAGCTGCTGTTAAAGCCAGTGAGTGACTGTTCGGGGTGGATCTGAGATATGGAAACAGTCCCAACCTCTGCTTCCCATCCCAGAGGCAAAATCCAGCCTCTGAAATCTAACATCACAAAGGGGTCGGCCATTTAGGCCATCGTCTCCTTGCCAGCTCTTTAAAAGTGCTATCCAATTATTCCCACTGTCCTCCTTTTGTCCATAACCATCCGCTCGTCCCCATTAAAGTACTTATCCAAATCCTATTTCTAAAGTTACCATCAAATATTCTTTCATCAGCCTTTCAGACTGTACATTCCAGACCATAATAACTTGCTGCTTAAAAATTATTCCTAAATATTGACTCTGATCTTTCTGCGGTCTGTTTTATATCTGGTACTTTCCAAGCTTTAACAATGAATAACACACACTGTTGACCCTGAAAATATATAAACCAGCTTCGCGATATGTCAGACAAAGATTACTATGTTGGATAACATGAATTTCCAGAGGGGAAAGCATGAGTTACAGAATAGGTTTTAAAACCAGGCACCCCACTTCTCAAAGAGTGTGTGAAGGGATTCCAGAGAGCCAATGAGGTTATCAGATATCTGCCCCATTCCTCAGGATGTTTAAAATTACAGAGAATGTACAGCACACACAAACAGGCCATTTGGCCCATCTGATCTATACTGTTGTTTTTGCTCCTCACAAACCTCCTCCCTTTCTATATATACTTTTATTCCTTTCTCCCCTACGGGCTTAAAGTGCCACTTGCTAAAATGATGTATTCTACTTTTTTATGTAGTTGACCTACAAAGCTGTTATTTATATTGCTAAATATTGATAAAAATATGGGGCGGGATTCTCCCAACCCCGCGCTGGGCTGGGGAATCGCCACAACCGCGCCACGCCGCCCTGACGCCGGCACGCGATTCTCCGCGGAGATTCTCGGCCGGTTGGGCAGCTCTAAAAAGGCAGGGTCCCACCAGCGCCGTCCGCACCTGGTGGCAGCCGGTGGGAACTCTGCGCGCAGGGTCGGGGGACGGCCTGTGCGGGGGGGCGGGGGGGGGGGGCTCCGACCCCAGGGGGCGGGGGGGGGCTCCGATGGGGCCTGGCCAGCGATCGGGGCCCACCGATCGGCAGGCCGGCCTCTCGCTCCCCGGGCCTATTTTCTTACGCGCCGGCCCCTGAACGCTCGCGCCATGTTGCGTCGGGGCCGGCACGTTGAGGGAGGCCACCGCGCATGCGCACAGTTCCCGCCGGGATGGGAGGCTGGATGGGACAGCGTTTCCGACGGCGTGGACACTCTGCCGCCGAATGGGAGAATCCCGCCGATGAACTGTAATGGCTAGCGGATGCAACCTTTGGCAAGTTAGGACAGGAATTGCTTGGGGTCTGTCAATAGTTGCGGGGGATTGTTCGGTATCAGAAGTGGGGAATGCGATAGAAATATATCATATTATGGTCGCCAGCGTCGTTGACCTAACCTCTGAAATCTAAATCAAAATCACTCAGTAACATAAGCTCCTGTTCCATTCTCATGCAATGAATTCCAATTTTTACATTTGCACCTGCTCTAGTCTGTCCTTCTTGACAATGTGTCATGTGCAGTGTTAGAACAATCATATCCTCCAATCCTTATAAACGTGGGACTTGTATCACTTAAATTATCAAGGAAATAGAAAGATATCATACCTAAACCCCTGTGAACACCTCTCTCAATATATTTCAACTCTTTCATGCGAGTCAAGCAGTAATTCAAAGTTCTGAACTTGCATAGTAACAGGACAATCTTGTCCCGTGCCTTTGAAGCAGGGCCTGGCCTTGACCAATGATCTAAAAACAATTGGGAAACAGCTGATGCTCAGTGATCCAGAATGTCGGGGTCATTTCTGTCTCAGCAGGATTTGAAAGAAGCAACACCAAAGAGCATCAGCTTTCAAATTCTTTGTGGATCAGAAACTGAAAAAACCCAAATGCAACTGCCGTAGGATTTCTCCAGAAGCCCTCTCCTGCAACCCCTTTCATGTTATTGCAAATGATCATTTCCTGACGTACAACAGCAACTGGCATTTCTGCGGTAACTTTAATGTAGAAAAACATTCCAAACCTCTTCACAGAGAGATGTTAAGATCTGAGAACATAGAACATAGAACTGAACAGCACAGTACAGGCCCTTCGGCCCACGATGTTGTGCCGAACTAGTCTGAAACTAAGATCAAATCAACCTACTCCCAATCATTCTAGTGCTCTCCATATGCCTATCCAATAACCACTTGAAAGTTCCTGAAGTGTCCGACTCCACTACCATAGCTAGGAGTGCGTTCCACGCCCCAACCACTCTCTGAGTAAAGAACCTACCTCGGACATCCCTCCTATATCTTCCACCCTGAACCTTATAGTTATGCCCCTTGTAACAGCTACATCTACCCGAGGAAAAAGTCGCTGAACGTCCACTCTATCTATCCCTCTCATCGTCTTATACACCTCAATTAAGTCACCTCTCATCCTTCTACGCTCCAATGAGAAAAGCCCTAGCTCCCTCAACCTTTCCTCATAAGACCTACCCTCCAATCCAGGCAGCATCCTGGTAAATCTCCTTTGCACCCTTTCCAATGCTTCCACATCCTTCCTATAATGAGGTGACCAGAACTGCACACAATACTCCAAACGTGGTCTAACCAAGGTCTTGTACAGTTGCAGCATAACCCCGCGGCTCTTAAACTCAATCCCCCTGTTAATAAACGCTAACACATTATAGGCTTTCTTCACGGCTCTATTGGATGGCAACTTTCAGAGATCTATGGACATGAACTCCGCGATCTCTCTGCTCCTCCACATTCTTCAGAACCCTGCCGTTAACCTTGTAATCCGCATTCAAATTTGTCCGACCAAAATTAATCACCTCGCATTTATCAGGGTTAAACTCCATCTGCCACTTTTCGGCCCAGCTCTGCATCCTATCAATGTCTCTTTGCAGCCTACAACAGCCCTCCACATTATCCACTACTCCACCAATCTTGGTGACATCAGCAAATTTACTAACCCAACCTTCAACTCCATCATCCAAGTCATTGATAAAAATCACAAATAGCAGAGGCCCCAGCACTGATCCCTGTGGTACACCGCTGGTAACTGGGCTCCAGGATGAAAATTTACCATCTACCACCACCCTCTGTCTTCTATGTGATAGCCAGTTACTGATCCAATCGGCCAAATTTCCCTCTATGCCATGCCTCCTTACTTTCTGCATGAGCCGACCGTGGGGCACCTTATCAAACGCCTTACTAAAATCCATGTGTACAACATCAACTGCTCTACCTTCATCTATGTACTTAGTTACCTCCTCAAAGAATACAATCAAACTTGTGAGGCAAGACTTACCCCTCACAAATCCGTGCTGACTATCCTGGATTAAGCTGTATCTTTCCAAATGATCATAAATCCTATCCCTCAGGACCCTTTCCAATAATTTACCTATGACCGAAGTGAGACTAACTGACTTATAATTCCCAGGGTTATACCTATTCTCTTTCTTGAACAAGGGGACAACATTCGCCTCTCTCCAGTCTTCTGGCACTATTCCTGTAGACAATGAGGACATAAAGATCACAAAGGCTCTGCATTCTCATCCCTTGCCTCCCAAAGAATCCTAGGATATATCCCATCAGGCCCAGGGCACTTATCTATCCTCAGGCTTCTCAAAATTTCTAACACATCTTCCTTCCGAATATCTATCTCCTCCAGCCTACCAGCCTGTATCGCACTATCCTCCTCAACAACATGGCCCCTCTCCTTTGTGAACACTGAAGAAAAGTATTCATTTAGGGCCTCTCCTATATCTTCAGACTCCATGCATACGTTCCTACTACTGTCCTTGACCGGCCCTAACTTCACCTTGGTCATTCTTTTATTCCTCACATAAGCCTTGGGGTTTTCCTTGATCCTACCCGCCAAGTAGGATGCCCCCTCCTAGCTCTCCTAAGCCCTTTCTTGAGCTCCTTCCTAGCTATCTTGCATCCCTCAAGTGCCCTCACTGAACCTTGTTTTCTCATCCTTACATCAGCCCCCTTCTTCCTCGTGACAAGACATTCAACCTCTTTTCTAAACCATGGTTCCCTCACTCAACCATTTCCTCCCTGCCTGACAGGGACATACATATCAAGGATACGCAGTATTTGTTCCTTGAACAAGCTCCACATCTCAATTGTGCCTATCCCTGACAGTTCCTGTTTCCATCTTATGCTTCCCAATTCTTGCCTAATCGCATCGTAATTACCCTTCCCCCAGTTATAAACCTTGTCCTGCCGTATGTTCCTATCTATCTCCATTGCTATAATGAAAGTCACTGAATTGTGGTCACTATCTCCAAAGTGCTCTCCCACAACCAAATTTAACACTTGGCCCGGTTCATTACCCAGTACCAAATCCAATGTGGCCCCGCCTCTTGTCGGTCTATCCACATATTGTGTGAGGAAACCCTCCTGCACACACTGTACAAAAACAGCCCCATCCAAACTATTCGAATTATAGTGGTTCCAATTAATATTTGGAAAATTAAAGTCACCCATGACAACTACCCTGTGACTACTGCACCTATCCAAAATCTGCATTGTAATCTTTTCCTCCACATCTCTGTTACTATTTGGGGGCCTATAGAAAACTCTTAACAACGTAACCGCTCCTTTCCTATTTTTAACTTCAGCCCACACTGCCTCAGTAGACAGATCCTCATCAAACTGCCTTTCTACTCTTGCTACTCCTCCATCTCTTTTACCACCTTCCCTAATCTTACTGAAACATCTAAATCCCGGAACCTCCAACAACCATTCCTGCCCCTGTTCTATCCATGTCTCCGTAATGGCCACAACATCGAAGTCCCAGGTACCAATCCATGCTTCAAGCTCACCAACCTTATTCCTGATGCTCCTCGCTTTGAAGTAGACACACTTCAAACCACCTTCATACCTGCAGGTCCACTCTTGTGATCTTGGTACCTTCCTCAGTACTGCACTACCCTCAACTTCCTGAACTCCAGAAATGCTATCTCCTGGACTACAAATCAGTTTCCCATCCCCCTGCCAAATTAGTTTAAACCCCTCCTCGAAGAGCTGTAGCAAATTTCCCTCCCAGGAGACTGGTGTCCCTCTGGTTCAGGTGTAACCCGTCCTGTTTGTACAGGTCCCACCTTCCCCAGAATGTGCTCCAATTATCCAAATAACTGAAACCCTCCATCCTACACCATCCCTGTAGCCACGTGTTTAACTGCACTCTCTCCCTGTTTCTCACCTCACTAGCACGTGGCACTGACAGCAAACCAGAGAGGACAACATGGTTTGTCCTGGCTCTCAGCTTCCACCCAGCTCCCTGGATTCCTGCTTTACATCCCCGTCCCTTTTCCTACCTATGTCCTTGGTACCGATGTGTACCACGACTTGTGGCTGCTCCCCCTCCCCCTTAAGGATCCTGAAAACACGATCAGAGACGTCACGGACCTTGGCACCCGGGAGGCAACACACCAACCGTGGGCCTCTATCGTTGACACAGATCCGCCTATTCGTACCTCTAACTATAGAGTCTCCAATAACTAATGCTCTCCTGCTCGCCCCCCTTCCCTTCTGAGCCACAGGGACAGACTCAGTGCCAGAGACCTGGTCTCCATGGCTTCCCTCTGGTAGGTTCCCCCCCAACAGTATCCAACACTGACTGCTTCTTCCCCCTCCTTTTAAATGTCACCCAGCTACCTTCATTCTTAGGAGTAACTACATCCCTGAAGCTTCTATCTATAACCGACTCTGCCTCCCGAATGATCCTCAGGTCATCCAGCTCCAGCTCCCTAACACGGTCCTTGAGGAGCTGGAGATGGGTGCACTTCCCGCAGGTGAACTCAGCAGGGCCACTGACGGTGTCCCTCGCCTCGAACATCCTGCAGGAGGAACATTGCACTGCCCTCTCTGCCCTCCCTTCCATTTATCCACTTGACAATTACAGAGAGAGAAAAAAAAGCTGACCTGATTTTCACCCCCCCCCACAGGTTAGAGGTGGTGGAAGGGTGGAGAGAGGAAAAGGAAAGAAAAGCTTACCTCACCAACTCACCACACAGTCTTTTCTTTTGGT
The DNA here is from genome assembly GCF_047496885.1 of Scyliorhinus torazame. NCBI lineage: Eukaryota > Metazoa > Chordata > Chondrichthyes > Carcharhiniformes > Scyliorhinidae > Scyliorhinus > Scyliorhinus torazame. The sequence goes on from NC_092717.1 coordinate 247,096,926, forward strand.
GAGAGGAGGCGGGTGGGTGGGAGACGCTACCTGTGTAGTGTCTCGAGTTTAGCCACTGCCTGAAATATATTAGTTCTAGAAACTCACCCGACAGCAGCTTTCCACAATTCACTCCCCGCAACAGCCAATCAGCGTCCTCTTAGATGCAGAGGAGATTTACCTGAATCATACCAGGGTTGTATGAGGAGAGAGTGGAGAAACTGGAATCGTGTTCCTTCGAGCAGGGCAGGTTTAGGGGAGATTTGATTCAAAATCAATCAGGGTTTGACAGACTAAATAAGGGGAAGCTGTTCCCAGTGGGATATGGGTCAGTAGCCAGAAAACACAAATTAGAAGATAATTGTCTAAAGAACCAGAGGAAGGTGAGGTGGTTGAGGAGGGCTGTTGTTTATAAGGACATAGGAGTCAAGGTTTTTTTTTAAACCAGGAAGGATGTGTTGATGATGGCAGATCAAAGAAGGAAAGTTATGCTACCGCTGTACAGAGTGTTCGTAAAACCAAATCTGGAGTATTGTGTTTGGTCTCATTACTTAAGAAAGGATGTAATTTTATAACAAGCAGTTCATAGAAGGTTCACTGAACTGATTCCTTTGATGAAAAGTTGAGCAGGTTGGGCTAATTTTAGGGCTCAGAAGGATGATGGGTCCACAACTTTTCACAATGATCTGGAAGAAGGTCGGCGACTGCTGTATCCTTGGTCAGCCCCACAGTTTCCAGGGCCTGTTCCTCATGGTGGTTGAGGACCCTGATGTCACCCGTCTACGTCCTCTCCTGCTGATAATGAGTCAGCTCCTTCTGTGGGGACTGAGAGAGGGTGCTGTGAGCCACGCGCTGGTGCACCAGGATGAGAGGGTCAGTGGCAGGTGGCCTGCGTGGGTGCCATTGCTGGGTATGGTAGGGTAGCGCTGTTGGATGCCTGGATGCTGGTGGGGCTGGTGGCGGAGGGGGTGTTGCGCGAGGGAGGGATTGTGGTGTTGGCCGCTAACCTGTCAGGAGGGGGGGCCTCAGGGTGGTGTTGGCAGGACCAGTGCCAGTTGCTGGTGCCAGCTTACCTTTTTCCAGCACTTGAATGGTGGTCCTCCTGATCAGATTGCCCACACTAACGGCCGCTGCCACTGCTCCCAAGTGTCATTGGTGACCCTGTGGCTGACCCTCCGCCTCCCTCGGGGAACCGGATGTCCAGAATCCTGGTCAGATCAGCATCCCTGAAGTGCGGTGCTGCTCTCCCTAATGGTATGGCCGTGTGCAGTGCAGAATGTATGGCTCCCCCTCATTAACGGGGGCTGCCGAGCAAGGGTCTAGACGAATCAGCGAGCCAGACAGCCATTTCCGCCCAGGAGCTCGATAACGCGAAGGATCATTTTCTGCACTAAGTGGCATTTGATAGCGGTCAGGAGCTCACCAACGCGGCTGTCGAGGAGTTCACAGGAAACCTCGCTTGTTACGGCACTTAGAACTTGATGTCTCGTTCAATCGCACGCTTAGTCTCTCTGGTGATTTCTTCTTTCTGGCAGTGTGGAGTAACTCCATCAACCTGGGTGCTTCTGCTGGGGTACATTCTGCAGAAACCGCTGCACCTGGCATCTTCTGAGAGTACTGGCAACTTGCTGCCCAGGCATCCTGGTGGGCTTGGTCCATAATGCTATTCGGGAGGGAGTTCCAGGATGTTGAGCCAGTGAAAGTGAAGTAACAGTGATGTACTCCCAAGTCAGGATGGAGTGTCACTTGGGGGGAAACTTCTAGTTGGTGGTGTGTGACAGTTGAGGAGCATTCTACCTAAGATCTTCCCGATTAGTCGAGGTTGTAAGCTACCTGACAAGGTCTTGTGAATATCTAAAGTAAGGCTTGATATTTGGGAGTTCTAATTATAGTATCCACAATGTGCCTTGCGTTCACTACCTTCAGTGCACAGGATAGACTGTGACTTAGATGCTATCTTTTCCTTAACATCGTCTAAATATTTCTAATTCTTGAGAGCCAGGCATGGGCAAGTGACCCTCCAGATAGCCTCAAAGGGTGAGAATATGATGAGTCTTAGTTAAATGTCACTCTTATTTATTAAAATAGACACGGATCTGTATGGTAAAATATATACATAATTTATTTAAAGAAAAATGGTAATACAAGTATTTTTGATAAATGATACAGTTTGACAAATACAGGATATGTGATGAGTTAGCCTGTGACCTCCCTAACTACATAATTACTTAAGCTATAAATATCTCATACTTACATCGACTAGTAGTCTCGGAGCTCGATACTCAATCAAGAGCAGAACTCTACGAGTCGAGATAGCAGCTTGGTCAGATAAACACCCAGCAATCTCCGACACAGCTCTCCAAGCGAAATTCTAACTTTCACAGCCTGTTCTTAAGCATTTATATCTTTTTTGTACTTAGGGAATTTGACTCCCTAGTTATTTCAAGACAAAGAACAGTCTCTCTCTTGGTCGGCAAGACCTTGGTTTCTAGGGAGGTCTAACAGTACATTTGTCCCTAAAGATACAAGGTTGATACCTCCGGTAGCTATCTCCAGAAAAACACCAGCCTCCCTTCTTGGCAGGGTCTCTTGCCAAGCAGTAGCCCCCCCATAGTGGCAAGGCCACTAGACAAGTGATATCCTCCCTTAGTTGGCAGAGCTTATTTCCAGACAAGGCCACCAGACGTAATGAGTTCACTGCATCTGAACTCTTACAAAGATAATGTCTGTAATACATATAAAAAAACATTATTGCGCTACGTAATGGTTTACAAGAGATAATCGACTTCATCAGTCATCAGTTTTTAATATAGGGTTAAATACATGATTTAATATAACATCAGCTCTGATCAGCTTTTAATATAGAGTGAATACATGATTTAATATAAAATCAGTTCTGATCAGCCTTTAATATAGGTGGATACCGCCACATCTTCCTCTTGAACGAAATAAGTCTGGTGGCTAATATCTTCTTCGGATAGTTTTCTTGATGAATGTCCTTGAGTTTCGCTTTTTATGGTCATGGTTCATATTGAATGAATGTCCATCTTTGTTGCATTCCTCTTTTCCTTCTAATTGTTTGGAAAAGGGTTGATTCTGCCACCAGTCCTTCATGGGTGTTTTTCCCATGATATATGCTTCTGATTTCCCAATAGGCGGTTCAGTCCATCTTTTGAGGGTCCATAATAAGAGGAGATAACAACAGAATCCCAAGAGGAGTTTTGCGTTGTAATTTGTCCTCATGTTGAGTGTGATTCTGGGATTAGTGTTTTGGGCAGTTTTCTTTTAACAAGATATGGACTGTGGGTATTTTGTTCAGGAAATTGATTTCTGTTTCAAAGGTACAGTAATCTAAGGTTAATGCATTCAATAATAATATTACAGTTTCCTGTTATAAGGCAAGCTATTCCTATTTCTAATACTAGTTAGAATTAAAATTGTAGATTATACAGGAGTAATGAGCGTGATCTTTCTCCATAGGCTGAGTATCCTCCAAGTATATGGAGTAGCCGGGTTGGCCAATCTGGAAAGATAAGGCAGGTCTAGTCAGTTAGAGTTAGTGCCTAGGTGGGGTACGTCCCATCTATCCTATCTCTGGTGGACATCACTACTTGCTTATCTTAGTGCGGTTTCTGCAGCGCTCGAAATCCATTCGGCCACTTCCTGGCAGCAGATTTTCTTTGTTTTTTACCCAATCATCAAAAGTCTGGGTTGGTGAGCTGGGGTCGTTCAGGTAGGTTTGGTAGGTACTCACATGGATGGGAGAATGGCCATACATGGTTAATTTGGCTATTTCCATTTGGTGTATTTTTTGGGCATTCAATTGCCATGGACCAAATCCAATTTCGTGACTTACTTCGTCACAGACCATTTTCAGCGTAAGGTTGGAAAATGTTGCTTCCGTATGCTCATAGGCGGGGGGGGGGGGGGGGCATGGGGTTTGGTTGTGTCCCCATCCATGACAGAGGGAGAATTCCTTGAATCCTTTCTTAAATTGATCAATTAATCTGTTCTCATCTCGGGCATTCTTGGCATAGAGGACATTTTCCCATTCTGAAAGGACTGAAAATATTTCTTGGAAGTTTTGGGTATCAGCTTGTATTGTTACTTTATGGACATCTTCTTGTCCTCCATCTTTTCCAGGCAGACCATCTATCTATCATCATCTGGGTAGGTCATATGGAAGGTGTCTGTCTGTAGGAACTCTGCTAGTGTCATGGTATTTGGGTATTTATGCCTGGTTTGGAGGCAGTTGGCATACCCTCCTACCCAGAGTGTACATATTGGATTGAATGGAGTTTGCTGACCTGTTTCTTTTTCCATGGTCAGTATTTTGAGGGCTTGTTCAGGGGTACATCCTATTTGGGGTGCTATTTTATAAGAAGTTAATTTCAGGATTATCTTTTCTGCCAGCCTAGAATCGGCTTCATAGTTATCAGGTGCTTGGGGATCTGAAATTATTGGGTTGGAGGACCTTGAGTCATAGTTAAAACAAATTTCTATTTCCATATTAAATTCCCATTGTAGCGCACAAAGACTCCATGAGACAAATAGAGTGAAGTCGATGAGGCTTTATTAAGCGTGTCTGTTCCCCCGCAGCTCGATAGTAAACTGGCCTGCGGGGGAAGACTCCGGCTTCTTATACTCCGCCTTCAGGGCGGAGCTTGAGGTCAACGGCCAACCAGGACCCGGGATCTGTCAGCCAATGACATTAGGGCTTCCAGTCCCACATGACCCCCAATACATACTACCACATTCACCCCTTGTCAAAAATGAACCCGGCGGGGTGATGCTTCGTATGGTGGTAAGGGTTTACAGGGCTGGTCCTGGGAGGACAAAACATTCACATGGCAATACAGTATTGGACAATTTCGTCCTGTTGCAACTATTTACAGAGGGTATAGGAAGAAAAGCAAAATGTTCTTGTGAACAGTCCATATTTGTTTTACATCGGCGCCACGAGTCGGTCGGGCGGTCTGGTCGTCCGTGTCGATCGCCTCGGCCCCGGCGGTGGTGGTGGTGCTTGTACCAGTGTTGTCGCCTCCAGGAGCCGTACGGTTTCAGCTCGGGCTTGATTCTTGGTCGGTGCTGAGGGGAGGGGGACCGATCCTCCTGGGAAGGGGGCGGTCGCGGGGTGCGGCGGTGGTAGGAAGGGGGGGGGTTGGGGTGATGGTGTCAGGGGGGTGTGCGTGTTGCCGGCGGGCGCCAGATCCCGTAGGGAGACCGTGTCGTGTCGGCCGTCGGGGTACTCCACGTAGGCGTACTGGGGGTTCGCGTGGAGGAGGTGAACCCTTTTGACCAACGGGTCCGCCTTATGTGCCCGCACATGCTTTCGGAGCAGGATGGGTCCTGGGGCCGCCAGCCAGGTCGGCAGTGACGTTCCAGAGGAGGACCTCCTAGGGAAGACAAGGAGACGCTCATGTGGCGTTTGATTAGTGCTCGTACATAATAACGACCGGATGGAATGGAGAGCGTCCGGGAGGACCTCCTGCCACCGTGAAACTGGGAGGTCCCTGGACCGTAGGGCCAGTAGGACGGCCTTCCAGACCGTGCCGTTCTCCCTTTCTACTTGCCCGTTCCCCCGGGGGTTGTAGCTGGTCGTCCTGCTTGAGGCTATGCCCTTGCTGAGCAGGAACTGGCGCAGCTCGTCACTCATGAAAGAGGACCCCCTGTCGCTGTGGACGTATGCGGGGTAACCGAACAGTGTGAAGATGCTGTTCAGGGCTCTAATGACTGTGGCCGCGGTCATGTCAGAACAGGGAATGGCAAAAGGGAAGCGGGAGTATTCGTCCACTACATTAAGAAAATATGCGTTGCGGTCGGTGGAGGGGAGGGGCCCTTTGAAATCGAGACTGAGGCGTTCAAAGGGGCGGGAAGCCTTAATCAGGTGCGCTCCATCTGGCCTGAAAAAATGCGGCTTGCATTCCGTGCAGATGTGGCAGTCCCTTGTGACTGTACGGACCTCCTCTAAAGAGTATGGGAGATTGCGGGACTTGATGAAGTGGTAAAACCGAGTGACCCCCGGGTGGCAGAGGTCCTCGTGGAGGGTTTGGAGGCGGTTAATTTGTGCATTGGCACATGTGCCGCGGGATAGGGCATCGGACGGCTCGTTCAGCTTTCCGGGACGATACAAAATCTCATAGTTGAAGGTGGAGAGCTCGATCTTCCACCTTAAGATCTTGTCGTTTTTGATTTTGCCCCGCTGTGCATTATCGAACATGAAGGCTACCGACCGTTGGTCCGTGAGGAGAGTGAATCTCCTGCCGGCCAGGTAATACCTCCAATGTCGCACAGCTTCCACTATGGCTTGGGCTTCCTTTTCTATTGAAGAGTGGCGGATTTCTGAGGCGTGGAGGGTCCGGGAGAAAAAGGCCACGGGTCTGCTCGCTTGGTTAAGGGTGGCCGCTAGAGCTACGTCGGAGGCGTCGCTCTCGACCTGGAAGGGGAGGGACTCGTCGATGGCGTGCATCGTGGCCTTTGCGATATCCGCTTTGATGCGGCTGAAGGCCTGGCAAGCCTCTGTCGACAGAGGGAAGGTCGTGGTCTGTATTAGGGGGCGGGCCTTGTCTGCGTACTGGGGGACCCACTGGGCGTAGTACGAAAAGAAGCCCAAGCAGCGTTTCAGGGCTTTTGGGCAGTGCGGGAGTGGAAATTCCATGAGTGCGCGCATACATTCGGGGTCGGGGCCTATTATCCCCTTGCGCACTATGTAGCCCAGAATGGCTAGCCGGTCGGTGCTAAAAACGCACTTGTCCTCGTTGTACGTGAGGTTCAAGGCTTTGGCAGTCTGGAGGAATTTTTGGAGGTTGGCGTTGTGGTCCTGCTGATCGTGGCCGCAGATGGTTACATTGTCGAGATACGGGAACGTGGCCCGCAACCCATGTTGGTCAACCATTCGGTCCATCTCCCGTTGGAAGACCGAGACCCCGTTTGTGACGCCAAAAGGGACCCGTAGGAAATGGTATAATCGCCCGTCTGCCTCGAAGGCTGTGTACTTGCGGTCACTTGGGCGGATGGGGAGCTGATGGTAGGCGGACTTGAGGTCCACGGTGGAGAAGACTTTATATTGGGCAATCCGATTGACCATGTCGGATATCCGGGGGAGAGGGTACGCGTCTAGTTGTGTGTACCTGTTGATGGTCTGGCTATAGTCAATGACCATCCTTTGTTTCTCCCCTGTCTTCACTATTACCACCTGCGCTCTCCAGGGACTATTGCTGGCCTGGATTATGCCCTCCTTTAGTAGCCGCTGGACTTCGGACCGAATGAAGGTCCGGTCCTGGGCGCTGTACCGTCTGCTCCTAGTGGCGACTGGTTTGCAATCCGGGGTGAGGTTCGCAAACAAGGACGGGGGTTGCACCTTGAGGGTAGCGAGGCCACAGATAGTGAGTGGGGGTATGGGGCCGCCGAATTTGAACGTGAGGCTCTGTAGATTGCATTGGAAATCTAATCCCAGCAAGGTGGGGGCACAGAGTTGGGGAAGGACGTTTAGTTTGTAGTTTTTGAACTCCCTCCCCTGCACCGTTAGGGTAAATATGCAGAATCCCTGGATCTGTACGGAGTGGGATCCTGAAGCTAGGCAAATCTTTTGTGCGCTGGGATAGGTGGTTAAGGAACAGCGTCTTACCGTGTCGGGGTGTATAAAGCTTTCCGTGCTCCCGGAGTCGACTAGGCATGGCGTCTCGTGGCCGTTTATTAGTACCGTTGTCGTCGTCGTCTGGAGTGTCCGGGGCCGAGCTTGATCGAGCGTAATCGAAGCGAGCCGTGGTTGTAGTAGTGGAGTGGGGTCCGTTGTTGCCGTCCAAGATGGCGTCGGGGATGAACAAAATGGCCGCCCCCATACATCGCACATGGCTGGGGGGTCACAAGATGGCGGCGGGGGTGGACAAAATGGCCACCCCCACGCGTCGTACAGGTCTGGGGCGGTCCAAGATGGCGGCGCCCCTCCTCCCCTCGTGGTGGCCGGGACCCAAAATGGCGGCGTCTGCGGGTTGCACATCGGCGCCCCTCCTCCCCTCGTGGTGGCCGGGACCCAAAATGGCGGCGTCTGCGGGTCGCACATGGTGTGCTGGGGGGGCTGGGGGGCGCTAGGATCGCGATCGCTAGGACCGCGAGCGCTAGGACTGCGCAGAGCTCCCTCACCACGAGCGCTAGGACCGCGAGCGCTAGGACCGCGCGGAGCTCCCTCGCCGGGGACAGCGGTGGTCGGGGCCCAAGTCGGCGGCGCCGGCGGGTCAGGCGTGGGGCGCGCGGTGGGGGTTAGGGACGCGGAAAACTCCCTCCTCTCCGTGGAGAGTGTTGGCCGGGACCCAAAGCGGTAGCGCCGGCGGCGGGTCATACATGGGCTGCGGGGAGGGGGGTTGGGGGGCGTAGGCGGCGTGCAGGGCTCCCAGTTCTCCCGGGACCGCGGTGGTCGGGACCCAGAGCGGCTGCTCCTGCGGGTCGCACATGGCGTGCTGGGGGGGTAGGGGCGCGTAGACTGCTTGCAGGGCTCCCTGTTCTCCCGGGACAGCGGCGACCTCGCGGGACCGGCACACAACCGCATAATGACCCTTTTTCCCGCAGCTTTTGCAGATTGCTGCGCGGGCCGGGCAGTGCTGCCGGGGGTGTTTTGCCTGGCCGCAGAAATAACAGCGGGCGCCCCCGGTGCGACTCGGCGTTTGGACCGCGCAAGCCTGTGGGGGGGGTAGGGGGTTTGGCGCGACGGGTACGTATGGGGCCCAATGGGTTGCCGCGCGGTCGGGGCCGTAGGCGCGGGTATGACGCGCGGCCACGTCTAGGGAGGCTGCTAGGGCCCGTGCCTCTGAGAGTCCTAACGACTCTTTTTCTAGAAGTCTTTGGCGGATTTGGGAGGATTGCATACCTGCCACAAAAGCGTCGCGCATTAACATGTCCGTGTGTTCGTTTGCGTTTACAGACGGGCAGCTGCAGGCTCGTCCCAAAATCAGCAGCGCGGCGTAGAACTCGTCCATCGATTCTCCGGGAGCTTGCCGTCTCGTCGCGAGCTGGTAGCGAGCGTAGATTTGGTTAACTGGGCGAACATAGAGACTTTTCAGTGCTGCGAAGGCCGTCTGGAAATCGTCCGAGTCTTCGATGAGGGAGAAAATCTCCGTGCTCACCCTCGAGTGCAGGACCTGCAGTTTTTGGTCTTCTGAGACTCGGCCGGTGGTCGTTCTGAGGTAGGCCTCGAAGCAAGTCAGCCAGTGCTTGAAGGCTGCTGCCGCGTTCACTGCGTGGGGGCTGATCCTCAGGCATTCCGGAATGATCCTGAGCTCCATAGTCCTTTTTAGGCACGCTTAATAAATTGTAGCGCACAAAGACTCCATGAGACGAATAGAGTGAAGTCGATGAGGCTTTATTAAGCGTGTCTGTTCCCCCGCAGCTCGATAGTAAACTGGCCTGCGGGGGAAGACTCCGGCTTCTTATACTCTGCCTTCAGGGCGGAGCTTGAGGTCAACGGCCAACCAGGACCCGGGATCTGTCAGCCAATGACATTAGGGCTTCCAGTCCCACATGACCCCCATTACATACTACCACACCCATGCTTGGATCAAACAGTGCAGACAAATGGGAGAGTACCTCTAGTAAATATTCTGGTTGGAACAGGTTACACACTGGAATTGTGTAAGGTGCCTTTGCTTCACAGGATGATTGTGGGCAAGGATATGCATTCCTGTGGTTAGATTACAATGGCTAGTTTGGGCTTTCAGGAAGTCCTTGCTCATAAGTCCTTGCAAAAGGGTTTCTTCTGGTCGCTCTGGGGTGTAAGGGCAAGTATAGGAGTGAGAAGTTTCTCCTTTAGTTACTCCAACATGGAACTGCACTTTGTTGCAAGTGAAGGTGCCATTGTTATATCTACAAAAGGTTAACGCGCCTCTATGTCCAGGGTCTTTTTCCAAATTTTCCAGGTGGTGTGTATAGATGTTGAAATTTATATGATCATCCGTTGGCATGGACATCAAGGTGAGGCAAGAGGTCCAGTCCTCGGTCCAGCGTGGGTATAGGAATTGGTATATCAATTCTCCGCATAAGGGGGTGCGATGCTCAAGCAATAATTGTTGCAGCTTTCGCCGAGTATAGAGGGTCTCTTGTCTTTGTTGATCGGTTTGGATTGAGTAGTATTGATTTGCTGAGCCCCACTGCTGGAGGACGGTGCAGTAGGGGGAGCAGAAGGTTGGATTGTCAGACATAATGGTTTGTAGGTTTGTTTTCCGTTGGTCCTCTGCTTTAGTTCAAATTTTGGCTTTGGCAGTTGTGATCTGGGCCAATCTGGGCCAATAAGGCGCATTATAATCAGGGTAAGAGGTACAAAGGCAAATGCCACAATATATCCTCCTTTAATAATATCAAAGTTCTTTGTTCATATGGCAATGGAGAATCCAATATTGGGAAAGTGTTAGGTCAATACTATATATTGGGAAATTGGGAAAGTGTTACAGAAAGTGTTACAGAAAGGTGAGGCAGACTAGGGTGAGGCAGACTAGGGGGACATAATCCGCAAGTCATAATTCGCAAGTTGTTGGTCATATCCTCCTCTTGACCACCTAGGCTGCTGAGCAGACCGGTGGAAATACTAGTGTCCAAGGAACCAAAAAGGGCAAGTGGAAAGGTCGTAAAAATTGTTCTTTTGTCTTATAATTTTTAGTCGGAGAGAGGCACATCGAAGTTACGGTCAAACGTATTGACATCAACGTCTTCTAGTCCTGGAAGTACATCCAGTCTAAGCCCAATGCTAGGTTCTTCTCTCGGCGAAGAGTCACGATTATCTGTCAATAAAGCAGAGGTCGAAGTCACATCGTGCGAGGCGTGTGGCGTGAAAGGCGCAGCGCGTGGAGGGGTAAGGTAATAGCCAAGGATGCTCACTTGTATTGAAGGTGAGTTCTCTAATGCGAAACGGTCAAGTGGGGCTGGAAGGGCGTAGGGTGTAGCCTCATAAAAAGACTTAAGGGGAATTTTATAAGGAAGCCAATTCATAACCGTAGTGTTGTCCAGAAGTTGGCAGAGGGAATACACAAGTGTCTCACTGCAAGCAGGTTGCTTGTAGTCTGGAGGTCAGGATGTGAGAGGCCTAGTGAGAACCACAATGACGGCCTGACTCGGAAGTAAAGAGCGCCTGGAACGGAACCATTGGAGTTCATATATCGTGGATACATCCCTCCTGTGACGGCATTAGTATTTAGTGAAAGCTTGACAAGAGCTTCTTCGTATAATTCCGTTAATGACTGGGAAGAGAAGTAGGATTGGAAAGTGAATTCTTGAATTATGTCCTCGTCTCTCTTTTGGTATTGATCCATAACTGTCAGTCATCTATTGGGGCGAAGGAAGTGTATCAGTAACCTGCAACCCCAATCGAACCATATTTTAGGTATTTTCCCATTCCTAACATATCGCCAAACCAGTTGAGCATTCCGGAGGCCGTGTTGACGGCAAAGTCAATAATAGATGAGACTACATGTGGTAGATTGGGAAGGCGTTTTTCATGGTTTCGCCTAATACAGTAAAGAATTCTCTCATGGTTCCAGTATAGGAAGTGTCTATTGACTCCGAGTGAGCCTGGAGGTGTTTTATCTGTTTCTCGATGTCCCAATTAGTATATGTAAGGACTAATGGCTCCTGTATGATGACCATTGCAGCATCCAGTATTTGTGAGATAAGCAGCCTTAGGAATGGATCTACTGCTGGGGGGCAGTAGGTAGACTGCTTATGTTGTGTGACTGGCAGTAATAAATAGCACAACACCTGGTATGGTTAACCGTTGGGGTAATCAGCCAGGTGCCAACTGGAAGTGAGCAATCCTCGCAAAAGTTTGCCGTGGCTATAATGGTTGAGCCGTTGGCCATGGAGAAGTAGGAGCAGAACGCCTGTGTGATGGGCGTGGCTATTACAGGGCAACCATGTGCACTGGTATCCCAGAGGTTAACTGGTGCCCAGTCATCAGCGATGTAGAAGGATCCCTGAGGGCAGAATTTAGCCATGAGCCAGGTAATGTTAGTTGAGGCGTGTAATAAGGCCGTCTAGTTTTTAAGGGGCAGCTCACTTATACCGACATTATAGTCCGGTTTTATCTGTATCAGGGTACAGTGTTTGGCTCTACAGTGGGGAGCGCCAATGTTGGCCAAAAAGTAGGTAAATAATGACACTCCATTTTCATGAAACATAGGTATTGAGAATACAAGCTGAATCTTATACCGATGTCTTTGGTAATATCTAGTTACCACATCACCTAATAATCTCCGGCAGGAACTTCAGGATTAGAAGTAATGACATTATAAGAACATAAGAACGAGGAGCAGGAGTAGGCCATCTGGCCCCTCGAGCCTGCTCCGTCATTCAATGAGATCATGGCTGATCTTTTGTGGACTCAGCTCCACTTTCCGGCCCGAACACCATAACCCTTAATCCCTTTATTCTTCAAAAAACTATCTATCTTTCTCTTAAAAGCTTTTAATGAAGGCGCCTCCACTGCTTCGCTGGGCAAGGAATTCCACAGATTCACAACGCTTTGGGTGAAGACGTTCCTCCTAAACTCAGTCCTAAATCTACTTCCCCTTATTTTGAGGCTATGCCCCCTAGTTCTGCTTTCACCCGCCAGTGGAAACAACCTGCCCGCATCTATCCTATCTATTCCCTTCATAATTTTATATGTTTCTATAAGATCACCCCTCATCCTCCTAAATTCCAACGAGTACAGTCCCAGTCTACTCAACTTCTCCTCGTAATCCAACCCCTTCAGCTCTGGGATTAACCAAGTGAATCTCCTCTGCACACCCTCCAGTGCCAGTACGTCCTTTTTCAAGTAAGGAAACCAAAACTGAACACAATACTCCAGGTGTGCCCTCACTAACACCTTATACAATTGCAGCATAACCTCCCTAGTCTTAAACTCCATCCCTCACGCAATGAATGACAAAATTCCATTCGCCTTCTTAATCACCTGTTGCATCTGTAAACCAACTTTTTGCGACTCATGCACTAGCACACCCAGGTCTCTATGCACAGCAGCATGTTTTAATATTTTATCATTTAAATGATAATCCCTTTTGCTGTTATTCCTAACAAAATGGATAACCTCACATTTGTCAACATTGTATTCCATCTGGCAGACCCTAGCCCATTCACTTAGCCTATCCAAATCCCTCTACAGATTTCCAGTATCCTCAGCACTTTTTGCTTTACCACTTATCTTAGTGTCTTCTGCAAACTTGGACACATTGCCCTTGGTCCCCAACTCCAAATCATCTATGTAAATTGTGAACAATTGTGGACCCAACACTGATCCCTGAGGGACACCATTAGCTACTGATTGCCAACCAGAGAAACACCCATTAATCCCCACTCTTTGCTTTCTATTAATTAACCAATTCTCTATCCATGCTACTACTTTCCCCTTAATGCCATGCATCTTTATCTTATGCAGCAACCTTTTGTGTGGCACCTTGTCAAATGCTTTCTGGAAATCCAGATATACCACATCCATTGGCTCCCTATTATCTACCGCACTGGTAATGTCCTCAAAAAATTCCACTAAATTAGTTAGGCACGACCTGCCCTTTATGAACCCATGCTGCGTCTGCCCAATGGGACAATTTCCATCCAGATGCCTCGCTATTTCTTCCTTGATGATAGATTCCAGCATCTTCCCTACTACCAAAGTTAAGCTCACTGGCTTATAATTACTTACTTTCTGCCGACCTCCTTTTTTAAACAGTGGTGTCACGTTTGCTAATTTCCAATCTGCCGGGACCACCCCAGAGTCTAGTGAATTTTGGTAAATTATCACTAGTGCATTTGCAATTTCCCTAGCCATCTCTTTTAGCACTCTGGGATGCATTCCATCAGGGCCATGAGACTTGCCTACCTTTAGCCCCATTATCTTGCCCATCACTACCTCCTTAGTGATAACAATCCTCTCAAGGTCCTCACCTGTCATAGCCTCAGTTCTATCAGTCACTGGCATGTTATTTGTGTCTTCCACTGTGAAGACCAACCCAAAAAACCTGTTCAGTTCCTCAGCCATTTCCTCATCTCCCATTATTAAATGTCCCTTCTCATCCTCTAAAGGACCAATATTTATCTTAGCCACTCTTTTTTGTTTTATATATTTGTAGAAACTTTTACTATCTGTTTTTATATTCTGAGCAAATTTACTCTCATAATCTATCTTACTCTTCTTTATAGCTTTTTTAGTAGCTTTCTGTTGCCCCCTAAAGATTTCCCAGTCCTCTAGTCTCCCACTAATCTTTGCCACTTTGTATGCTTTTTCCTTTAATTTGATACTCTCCTTTATTTCCTTAGATATCCACGGTCGATTTACAGTTGTTCCTCTTCTTTGTAAACCAGCCAGATGTTTGTCTGAAGACATATATTCATCAATTAATTGTTCAAACTCTTCCCAGGGGACATGGCCCATCTCGATAGTGTTAATAATTCTAAATAGTTGCGTATAAGTTTTAGTCATCGATAGTTTGGCCCCTAAATGTAACATAGCTGGTGCTGAGAGGGCAAGTCCCTGAGCCGAGTGTTTTCCGAGGGAAATAATGTGGTGAGCAATATTCTGCTGGTTGTTCGTCTGTTCCTTATTCCAGGATAAAAACCTGGAGAAAAGGTCTACAGAGAATTGTTGTCCCTTAACTATTTGAGCGGAAATAGATCTGCGTTCGCGGCTGGCCATGGGCTGAGGCGTGGTGAGATTGTATGCGATATGTGCGAGGCCTGAGGGAAGTTCAAGAAGATGAACGTCGCATTTGAAGTTAGAGATGAAAGAGGGGAGTTTATTCCTGAGTTGGCAATCAAGCTGTTGGAGCCAGGCACAGTCAATTGCTGCAGTTGAATTTCCATTGCCAGGGTAGTGTTCCAAAAGAGAATAGGAGTTAACCCTTGGTGAAGCAAGTGAAGGAGGGTCTCGTTTTCTAAAAGGACAAGATAGAGAGATCTGAAGGTGATATTCTGGTTACTGTTATTTGTCCAGGTAGAGGCTGTGAGGTTATTAGTACAACGCCAATAGGGTTTAGTAATGGTGCTGTTTTCTAGTGGACAAGCTCCCATACCTTTTCTGTTCAATCTCATGCCAATTGTATGGTTTGATAAGGATTGATTGAGGAGGGCAACCCATTGGGGGTGCCTGCAAATGTCAGGAAAAGTGATAGGTTGAAAGAAATCTTGGCATGAACCTGAGTGATTGGTGCCTTGGAGGGTATATAGGCACATATCGGGAAGGTTGTTATTGGACAAACTTTATGATAGTGACTTGAGGAAATTAATGGAATCTTTAACGGGGTCTCTGGATTCTTTGTACCAGGGTCCATAGAAGGAAGTGGAACAAATAATATGTTCACCAGCCTTGAGTTGAGACATATGGTATTCAGGGGTTCAGTGATTAATTAAATTTTGAATGTGGGCGCTGTTAGAGCCTGGAGAGGAACAGTAGAAGTCAATTCCGAAATTGCGTAAATATGCCATTTGGCACTGTTAGACGTTTTAGTTGCTGTGATATGAAGAGTCTAAAGTTCTGTTCCTTCTTCACAAACACACATTTATTTCATTCCAACAGCCTTTGCACAAAACTCTAACTTAATATCACCTCACAGAGGCCACCTGAAGTCCTTTTACATATCAGTCTCAATGAATGGATACTTAACATAAATGAGACAGCTAATTGCAATGTCTCTTAACCCATTACTTAACAGTCTCCCCTTCCTTGGAGAAAAAATAATAATTAGGTGCAAGCAAAATTTCAAGAAACTCAGAAACACACATGATCTCCCCCTCTTTTTTTTGGACGAGAAAGGAAAAAAAACAGTCACAGAAACAAGCGCCCTTCATTAACAATATCCAAAAGTTTCTGTGAACTCGCTCCTCTTTTCACAAAACAGTCTGACAGTTGATAGCTCCTGTTGACCCATCAAATTTTTGTTATTTCCCCTCTGTCCAACATCTGCTTCAAACTTGCGATGTCTATCCGTAACCTCTTTTCATTGACACTTTTTGTAGAGTGCACATTTTCCCACAGGGATTTATTGTCAATGTGACAGTCAATAGGTATATTACCCAAATCCCCTAATCCCAAAATTTCTGTCAATATCATACTTATATAAAAGGCCATATCCACCACCTCTACAAGCCTTAACGTCTCAGCAGCCAAAGTGCTTTTTACCACTCTCCTTATTTTCTTTGTTTCCCACACAAGCGGGCAACATTTACCATTGTTCCCCAAAAGAAAATTATAAAACCTCCTGCGCTTGAAACCCCATCACATAAATTTGCGTAGGACGCATCACTATAAACTATGAGTTTCAAGTGCCTAAGGTCATCTAAAACCAGGAACGTCAAAACACACTCCTGCATTTTTAGTTTGGCCAACGCTTTATTTGATCTTATTATGTCTTCCACTTTGGGATCATTCATTTTTGTACTCAACTCTAAGACATCAAAACTCACGTCCGGTCTAGTCTGTCTACCGAACCAGTTCAGTTGCCCAATTAAACTTCGCAGTTGCTCTTTTTCTATCTTTGAAACCATTGCGTCTTTTTGTGAAACTCGGCCACGACTAATTGCTATTGGGCTGATGCTTTCCAAATAAGATTGCTGATATAAAGTTGCCCCTAACTTAGTCTGTCCAATTTCCAGTCCAATATATTTAAATGCAACGGAAGCCTGACTTCCAACCCTGAATTCTTTCCTCAAACCAAAGATTACAATAGCTTCAAAATCACTAGTCCCACCCCACAAAAAATCATCGACACGCATTATAAAAATGCCAGAAAGATTTCCTTTATAGTGCCAGTAAAACATTGCAGGATCTGCTTTCAACTGGCAACAGCCTAACTTTAACAAAACTGACCTTACTGAAAAATACCAGACTCTAGATGCATCATTTAATCCATATACACATTTGTTCAACTTCCAGAGTACCCCTTCTGTGTTAGCTGCTTCTTTAGGAGCACGGAGAAACATGTCTCTCTGGAGCTGATGCCCCTGCAAAAAGGCAGCTTTTATATCTATAGATTTGCATTCCCATGCCTTTGTGTCTAATAGAGCCAAGAAGATCTTTAAAATAACCTTTCCTGCTGTAGGTGAAACTACCCTTAAATCCTGATCTTCTAAGTTTTCTTCAAATCCCCTTGCCACAAGCCTGGCCTTTGCCTTATAAGTTCCATCCGGAAGAACCTTTTCCGTGCAAATCCATCTGTGGGATAGAGCTCTTTGTCCCCTATCCGGTACTTCCGTGTATACCCCAAATTCACTCCAATTATACAATTCTTGCTGTTTAGCTTCTTTGATAACTTTTTCATCTAATTTATTTGAAGCCACCAAAATCTCACGTGCATGTGGGCTGCTATTCCTATTAGTATTCGTAGTCTTACTCATGTTCCGAGATCTTGATAAACTACGTCCCCTCTCCCGCCTGGTATCTCGTTCTGTACTGCTACTGCTTGATCTTTCCCTTCTTTCAATAGTTTTTGACCTTTTCCTGTGGACCTGTTCACTATCCAATGTACTATCTGAACTGGCACTGCATTTCTGTGCCCTCCATTTTTGAACTTCATTTTCCCAATCCATTGTCTTGATTCATTCCCCTGAATGCTGTACATTCAACAAATGTTTATACTTTCCAGTGGCCTTCCCTGCTATACTAATAACAGTTGCATCCTTCCATTGACTAGACCCTTCAGACAAGTATGTCACTTTTGTACCAACTTTTGGCAGTTGCCCTTTCGGAAAAATGGCCTGTTCTAATTCATCAGAAGTGTTGTGTTCCTCCACAGAAACCCTGTCTAAATCAGTTAATTGGTCCTCATAGTTCTGTAACACATGCGTACCAGATGACTCTGGTTCCTCGTCATGTCTGTCTGCTCTGTCTAAATTTGAAAATTAGTAATCTGTACCCATTATCCTTGATGAATGTACCCTAACAGTTTGATTACCATGTTGCAAAATAATTGTTTTGCCATCCATGCCTATGATCTTCCCTGGGCCTTTCCATTCATTAGAATTGTCTCTCTTATAGTATACCATGCCTCCTTGCTGAAAAACGGCATCTGAAGGCCGTACGTTATGTCTTAAAGCTCTGCGAATTCTTTCAGAGACTTCTGCTTCCAAAAAAGCTTTTCTACTGCTATGTAAAGCATTTAAATGTTCAGCAAAACTAGAGCTAATTGTAGTCCCCTCCCAAGCTGGAGGCTGGTCATCCAAAATGGATGGAATTTTAGGATTTCTACCAAACACTAATTGGGGGACTATAGCCCTTAACCATCTGCAATGAATTCTTTGCATGTACTGCCCATGCTATAGCTGAATTTAGCCTGCAATTTGGTCGATCTGCCAAAATTTTCCGAAGCATGTCATCGATGACAGCATGATTTCTTTCACAGACACCATTACTAAATGGGCTTTCTGCAGCCGTATTCATAACTCTGATATTCCTGTTTTCACACATATCCCTAAACTCATCATTAGCAAATTCTCCCCCATTGTCCGTAAGGAATTTTGCCGGTGGACCCATTCCTGTCCCTATCCATTTTTCCACGATTTGATCCAGAATTACTCTCTTTTCTTTACTTTGTACAATTGTTTATTGACTAAATCTGGTTGCTGAATCTACAAAATGCAAAATAAATATATTATTTGCTTTATCCCAGATCTTAAGGTCCATGGCCACAATGTCGTTAAAATCCCTGGCCAAAGGTAGGGTTACTATCGGTCGTGCTGGTGTCCTTCTGTACTTCCTACAAACTTCACAGCGGTCACTAACCTGTTCTGTCAGTTTAGTATAGTCATCATCCCTTACCCGTGCATCCTTTAATAAATTTTTCAGCCTCCGAGGAGACGGATGTGCAAATTGCCTGTGCAGTTTTAATACCACAAGCTTTTTATCAGCTAAAGTCCCATTTTCAACTGCCATTAACACATCCTTAACCACTCTACTTGAAATATTATTTGTCAGTAATGGAATACAATAGTGTCCCGACTGTGTAAAATGTAAGTCCACCGTCTTCACCAAAACTGTTGCCTTATCCTGTTCCATATCCAGTTTCATGTGTGCTTTCTTCATCGACGGTCTGCTCAGAAGCAAAGGTATCTCACTTGATACAATATCCGTGCTAATGAAATGATTCACTCCGGCAATATTGCAAGGGATCACCACTCTTTTCAGCGACTTCAGAGTATTATCATCCCCAAACCTGAAACTTGTGGAACTTTCAAATTCCTTAACCTTGTTACGATTTTCAGCATTCAAAGAGTCCAGTTAACAATTTAACCCGTCAATTCCACACACAGTAGATGTGCAGCCACTGTCCAATACAGCACATTCTTCGCCTCCTATTTCCTATGTTCTTATTTCAGAACACTGGCTGGGTGGAAAAGGGTGTAACAGAAAGAGATTGAGTACAGTACTCATACAAGGGAGCTGGAAGTGGAGCGAATGCCGGTACAAACGTCGGTGCAAAATTAAGCAGTCCCAGTATAGATTGTAGCTGTTTAAGGGAAGTAGGATTCTTAATAGCCGAGAATGTCTCGGAAAAGGAGTCGGTAAGGCCTCAGCCAGTGTCTGTGACATTGATACCGAGGTAGTCAACTGATTTTTAAGCAATTGGCATTTTCTAAGGCCGGCTATGTATCCATGGATTTTTAAGAGGGTAAAGATTTTGTCCAGGGCTTCTAAGTGTTGTTCACGGGTGTCGGTTGTCACGTACACGTCATCTTCATAGATGTCGATATCGTACTTATGACGTATGGGCGCTAATGCTGAAATAACGGCGGCCGCGAAGAGCTGAGGCGAATTGCGGAAGCCCTGCGGGAGTCAGGTCCAGACGTACTGGTGGCCGTTAGGACCAGTGAACGCGGTGTAATCACACTCCTCGGGGAGGATCGGGTGTGACCAGAAGGCGTTAGATTAGTCTAAAGTGGATTTGTACTTTTTTCGGCTAATCTGTTGTGTAACTTGTTGTATGCTAACGGATTGGGCTGCGTTTGGAATCGTAACGCCGTTTAGTTCTCGGTAGTCGACTAAAAGTCTGACTCCGCCTTTAGCTTTGGGAATTCCAAACATAGGGGAATTATAAGGAGATGATCTTTTAATCGGAACGCCTTGTTGGCATAGGGAGTCGATTGTTTTTTGGAGCGCGGCTCTGCACTCCGGGTCTCGGATGAACCATTGTTTCTGAACTGGGAGGTCATTGACCCCGGCTGTGACTGGTTGAATTTTTAGCAGTCCGCAGTGATTCTGATGTTTTTGGAATAAGTCCCAGTGTCTGAGAATTAAGTTTGTAATTTGTGCTTTTGTCTGTTTGTCTGGGCTATCCTTAAGGATTTCCTC
Source organism: Scyliorhinus torazame (assembly GCF_047496885.1). Classification (NCBI taxonomy): domain Eukaryota; kingdom Metazoa; phylum Chordata; class Chondrichthyes; order Carcharhiniformes; family Scyliorhinidae; genus Scyliorhinus; species Scyliorhinus torazame. The sequence continues at coordinate 247,117,222 of NC_092717.1, forward strand.
TAACTGTTTTTTTCTATTATCCTGAGGGGCTAATTGAAGTAAGTCATACTTTTGAATTGTGTCTTGGGATAGGATAATGTCGCAATCTGGATCTTTGTCTAAATTTGGCCATAGTCCAGCTTGACATCTAATTACTTGCTCATTAGCTAGAAGGGTGATCTGTACCAATGGTATTTGCCTTACTTCTGAAGTTATGCCTTTTACACTCCTGGTCCCTATTATGGGTCTGTTTAAGGAACGGTAGTGGGCAAATCCTTTGTTTATGAGGGGCATTTCCGCCCCAGTATTTAGGAGTAAAATTACCCCTATTGTAGCGGTTAGTAATTTTGGATTAAGATACAGAGTGGCATTTACGTATGGGAATTGAGCGGGGGCGATTTGGGAGAATGTATGAGCGGACCTGCCTGTTAGTCAATAGCGATTCTTAGAGGCGGTGTACACTCGGATGTTGCCTGGAACGCGGCCACCTCTAGAATTTCTACCTTGGCCTCTGTTTTGCCCAGTACGGCTATTAGTTCTAGGCTGATCCTGGTATTGTTGCTATTGCCTCTGTGGATTTCTATCATCCTGGTATCTTCCAGGGGGGCGGATATTAGCTCTATCTCGGAACTCATACCGTCCTTGTTGAGGAGGGTACTGGGGGTATCGTGGACCTCTGTCCTCGAATAGGCGACGGGGTGCTGCCTGCTGTAGATCCCTAGAGGGTCCTGGTGGTGTCTGCCTGGGGATTTGTCCAAAAGGCTGCTATCTGGAACCTGAGGCTGGGGCTCGTGCAGAAGTTCCTGGGGACCTTCCGGCAGGGGTTTGTCTCCTGCCTGGGGTACGAAAGGCAGCTGGTGCTCCTGTTCCCCCCCTGGGTTGTGTCCCAGAGGTGGAGGGGACGTCCCTATGTCCTCCTAGTTCAGTAGCTGACAGCTGGCAAAGCTCCTCAAGGTCTCCGCAAGTCTGAATAACTGTATGGTATTTAGCAGCTTGGTTTTGTTGACCGTGTGCTGCATCCTGCAAGCGCAGGCGGTGGGCTGAGTCAGTGACTGATTATAATAACAATCGGCTGACTTGAGCAAAATCAAATTGTAAATGTAAGGCAAGCTGGAAAGTTTCTCTAATGCTCCCTACTTTAAGGGCATTTAAAAGAATGTTTCTGACCCCTGCCTGCATTCCATGGCCATAGATTTTTTTATGGGCAGCAGCCAAAATCTGAAACAAGGTTCCACATTCCACTTCTGAAAGCTGAAAGCCTGCTGGGGTTGTAACTCGCAGCAGCTGCTGCTTATCTCTTGGAGTTAATGGTCCGAAGAATATTTCTAACATGGACATTTTTTCAAAAAACCATTTAAGGGTTTATCATCGGGGGGAATTGGTCCGAAGGTATCTTTAAATACGGACATGGTGTGTTCCCCAATTACTGATCTCACCCTGACCGGAATCGCTGGTCCGTCTGTCGGTTTAGGTGCTGTCAGGCGTGTGTGATTCATCCCTGCAATGGCCCTTCCCGCTATCTCTGTCTGAGCCGGTGTCAGAAGTGCGGGGATGTTAAGATAGGATCACTAAGAATAATTATAGCGTCTCCCCAGGGATTCCCTGGATCGAAGGCAGGAGTTTCTGGGATCGGAACGGGATACGCATGTACTGTTAACCCCAAGACCCTGCTAGCATTGAGCAGGTCTAAATCTTCTGAGTGACAGACCACAAATGGCACTAAATCATTTGGCTGTACATTACAACCTGGTCTAATTAGGCGAGTTGCTAATTCAAACTGACAGTCTTGTCTGTGATTTTTCCCCAGGCAAAATTCTGTTATTTCAAGCATAAATCTCTGTCCGTCTATCTAAGACCCAAGAATGAATCTTGTGCCCCACATTGGGCGCCAGATGTGACAGTTAAGGAGTATTCTATCTAAGATCTTTCCGATTAGTTGAGGTTGTAAGCTACCAGACAAGGTCTTGTGAATATCTAAAGTAAGGCTTGATATTTGGAAGTTCTAATTATAGTATCCACAATGTGCCTTGTGTTCACTACCTTCAGTGCACAGGATAGACTGTGACTTAGATGCTATCTTTTCCTTAACATCGTCTAAATATTTCTAATTCTTGAGAGCCAGGCATGGGCAAGTGACCCTCCAGATAGCCTCAAAGGGTGAGAATATGATGAGTCTTAGTAGGGGCTGTTTAGCACAGGGCTAAATCGCTGGCTTTGAAAGCAGACCAAGGCAGGCCAACAGCATGGTTCAATTCCCATAACAGCCTCCCCGAACAGGCGCCGGAATGTGGCGACTAGGGGCTTTTCACAGTAACTTCATTTGAAGCCTACTTGTGACAATAAGCGATTTTCATTTCATTTCATCTCAAATGTCACTCTTATTTATTAAAATAGACACGGATCTGTATGGTAAAATATATACATAATTTATTTAAAGAAAAATGGTAATACAAGTATTTTTGATAAATGATACAGTTTGACAAATACAGGATATGTGATGAGTTAGCCTGTGACCTCCCTAACTACATAATTACTTAAGCTATAAATATCTCATACTTACATCGACTAGTAGTCTCGGAGTTCGATACTCAATCAAGAGCAGAACTCTACGAGTCGAGACAGCAGCTTGGTCAGATAAACACCCAGCAATCTCCTAAACAGCTCTCCAAGCGAAACCCTAACTTTCACAGCCTGGTCTTAAGCATTTATATCTTTTTCTTACTTAGGGAGTTTGACTCCCGAGTTATTTCAAGACAAAGAACAGTCTCTCTCTTGGTCGGCAAGACCTTGGTTTCTAGAGAGGTCTAACAGGACATTTGTCCCTAAAGATATGAGATTGATACCTCCGGTAGCTATCTCCAGAAAAACACCAGCCTCCCTTCTTGGCAGGGTCTCTTGCCAAGCAGTAGCCCCCCCATAGTGGCAAGGCCACTAGACAAGTGATATCCTCCCTTAGTTGGCAGAGCTTATTTCCAGACAAGGCCACCAGACGTAATGAGTTCACTGCATCTGAACTCTTACAAAGATAATGTCTGTAATACATATAAAAAAACATTATTGCGATAAGTAATGGTTTACAAGAGATAATCGACTTCATCTGTCATCAGTTTTTAATATAGGGTTAAATACATGATTTAATATAACATCAGCTCTGATCAGCTTTTAATATAATGTGAATATATGATTTAATATAAAATCAGTTCTGATCAGCCTTTAATATAGGTGGATACCACTACAGGTGTTCCCTTGTATCAAATGTACAAGTGACTGGCCAGCAGCGAGTATTTTTTACACGGCCCTGTGCTCCACTAAGCTTTGCGTCCTCCTGTCTGGACCGACAATATCCTCATCACTCATATCCTTTCCTCATGAGAATACAGTGAATCAGATTAGCTGGTCATGATATTGCTGTGCCTGGGAAATTGTGCTCAAATGGCTGCCCATTTCCTACATTACATCAGTGTCTATACTTAAAAAATACTTAATCGGCTGTAAAGGACATCCTGAAGTCATGAAAGACGTTTGGAATACAAGTTCCTTCCTTCCTTGCCTTTCTTCATGGTAGAGCTTTGCAAAGTGATAGGTACTGTTGAAGCAAGATTGATGGACTTCCGGTGGCAGCCATGGAGTGAGTGGTTGCACATAGCGCAGCTCCGGCTTCAAGGCGTTGGTTTGTGCTCCTTTTACCCAAAAGTGGGGTAGTTTTGACAGGAAAGTGTAGTTGAAGGTGTGAAGGAGAAGTTCCCCCCCGGTGTGGCATATCTGCTGGCTGCCAGACCCGGGAAAAAAAGGTTAAGGATCTGGCCAAGGAACTGGAGGAGACCTGTAGCGCAGTAGCAATTGAGAAGATGGCAGAGGGGGGAAGGGTCATCGCAAGTTGGAAAGCCCCAGTTGGAGCAGTTGATGGCGTTTATTAAAGAAGAGTTCCACCAACAACAAAAGGAAATGCGCGAGGAGAAAGGCCATTGAGGGAGTGGTAGCCCCCTTGAAAGGCTCAATGGAGAGAGTTGAGAAGTGCTTGGAGGCACAGGGATCGCAGATCCGGGAGATGGAGAGGGTGATGTCTGATCACAGTGATCGGGTGGTGGTATTGGATGCGGAGGTGGGGCTCTCGGGGGAACTTTGCAAGTCGCTAAAGGCAAAGGTAGAGGAGCAGGAGAACAGATCCAGAAGGTAGAATTTGCATTTCATCGGCCTGCCGGAGGGAGTGGAAGGTACAAGTGCCACAAGATACTTCCCCAGGATGCTGGTGGGCTGGTGGCAGAGGGAGTGCTGGGTAAGGCCCCTGAGGTGGACAGAGCACACAGGCCCCTAAGGCAAAAGCCACGAGCGGGCGGTGATTGTAAGACTCCCTAAGTTTGTGGAGAAGGAAAGGATCCTGCGATGGGCCAGGGACTAGCGGAACGGTGAATGGGGGGGGGAACCGGGCCCGAATATACCAAGATAACGGTGCAGAGCTGGCAAAGAGGTGTGCCGGATTTAACAAGACCAAGGCGGTGCTATACCGAAGGCAGATTCAGTTTAGGGTACTGTACCCGGCGAAACTATGCGTAACTTTTGAAGGTCGGGCGTATTATTTTGAAATGCCAGAAGAGGCCAATGACCTTTAAGAGACCAGGGGCTGGATCCTCCGCCCCACTGTGCCACATTTCTGCTTCACCCCGCCGGCGGGGTGCTCCGTTACGCCGGCTGGTCAGTGGGGTTTCCCATTGTGGGGCAGCCCCACGCCGTCGGGAAATCCCCGGGCTGCCGGCAAAACGGAGCATCCCACCAGCGGAGAATCCAGCCACATAAATTGGGGGAGAACTGAATGTTGATGGGGGACGGAGGAGCGGGAACACCAGAGGACGGAAGATGCGTGTGTTGTGGGGGTTGGAGGGCAGAGAGGTTTTTGGGTTATGTGATTTTGTTGTTGTTGTTTGTTAGGGGGCTATACATTTGTAAGGGGGCAACTGCCCCACCACCGTCTGTGCTGTTTCCTTTTTTGGAGAGGGTGATCTGTGGCTTGGACGTGTCTTTGGTTGTGTGAGAGAGTGTGGGGTCCACAGGGAGCTGTTTGCATAGACCAAGGAAGGAAAGATGGGGGAGGGGTGGAGGAGTAAGTAGGTGGGGTCTTCGGGCGAGAGCTGCCACGCTGGCAGGTAATACAGATGTAAGGTGGGGGAGGAGGCCATGGGGGATGGCCAGGTGGAGAGGCGGGGGGGGGGGGGGGGGGTTGGGTAAGGAGGGGGAAGGAGGGGAGGGGCCAGGGAGGAGAAGGGACGGGATGGGAGGGGAAGAGGGGAATGTGATGTGGCAGAGTTGGAGACTGAGAGTGGTCATGGGTGGAGAAGGGGACTGGTGGCATAAGCCTCTGGCAAGATTTATAACATGGAGCGTACGGGGACTGAACGGGCCGGTGAAGGGGTTTTGGGTGTTGGCGCACCTGAGGAGTTTGAAGGCGGGGGTAATCTTTCTGTTGGAGACGCATCTCCGGGTGAAGGATCAGGTCAGGTTGAGGAAGGGGTGGGTGGGTCAGGTATTCCACTCGGGGTTTGACTGAAAAGCGTAGGGCATGGCTGTGTAACTGAGCAAAAGGATGGGGTTTGCAGGGGTCAAAGAACTGTGGGACCCGGGTGGGTGGTATGTGATTGTGAGCAGGGTGTTGGAGGGGCTGCCGGTGGTGCTAGTGAATGTATATGCGCCGAATTGGGATTTAGTGGGGTTTGTGAAGGGGTTGCTGGGAATGAATCCGGACCTAGACATGCATCAGTTGATTATTGGGGGCAATTTCAACTGTGTTCTAGAACCAGGTCGGACAGGTGGAACCCCAAGTCAGTCGGAAAATTGAAAATGGCGAAGGTGTTGGGAGGGTTTATGGAGCGAATGGGAATGGTGGGCCTATGGAGTCTTAGGAACCCAGAGGGGAGGGGGGGGGAGTACTCCTTCTTCTCTCATGTGTACAAGGTGTACTCCAGAATTGACTGTTTTGTAGTGAGTAGAGCGGTGTTGGTGGGGGGAGTGGGGGCGGAGTAGGCGGGAATCGTGATCTCGGATCTCAGATCGTGTGCCGCACTGGCTGGAGGTCAGACTTGGTTCAAGGCAGGAGCAGAGGCTGGGGTGGAGGCTTGACCTGGGGCTTGTGGCGGAGAGAGGATTCTGTGCAAGGTGGGCTTGGTTATCAGAGATTATGTGGCGTTGAATCAGAATGGGAAGGTGTTGGCGGCCACGTTTTGGGAGGTGTTTAAGGTGGTAGTTTGGGGGAGGTATCTCGTCGAAGATGCACAGGGACAGAAGGAGGAGGGAGGAGTATGGACGGTTGTTGGAAGGGTTCGGTGAGGTGGACGGGAAATATTCAAGGGCTCTCACTGGGGAGGGGTTGGTGGAGAGAAAAAGGTTACAGGGGCAGTTTGGCAGGTTGATGATGGTGATGGCAATGGGGCAGCTACGGAGTGCGAGGGGCGCGCAATATGAATACGGAGAGGAGAGCCGCATGCTGGCCCACCAGCTACGGAGGCAGGCTGCGTCTAGGGAAATTTTGAGGGTGCGGACAGGAAAGGGGGAGGTCGTGTCAGAGCCGGGGAGGATTAATGAAGTATTTAGGGAGTATTCTGGGAAGCTGTACAGTGCTGAGCCAGGTAGTGGGGAAGGAGATATGAGGCGATTTTTGGATGAGCTGGAGTTCCCAAGACTGAATGAAGAGAAGAGGCAGGTGCTGGTTGAGCCGTTTGGGCTGAGGGAGGTAATGGGAAGTCGGGGAAGGCCCCGGGGCCGGACAGTTAGCCGGTGGAATACTATGAGGAGTTTGCAACAGAGTTGGCAGCATATTTACTGGGGATGTTTAGCAAGATGCTGGAGAAGGGGGAGCTATCGGTAATATTGACACAGGCATCGATTACGCTAATCCCGAAGAAGAGGAAGGACCTGTTGGAGTGCAGGTCATATAGGCCCATTTCATTCTGCACACGGATGTGAAAGAGTTGACCAAGTTAGTGGCGGGAGGATGCAAGGGTGTCTTTCAGGGGTGGTCGCTGAGGACCAATTGGGTTTTTCAAAGGGCAGGCAGCTCTTCAGGAGGCTGTTAAATGTGATCCTCACCCCATCGGAGGGGTGGGTATTGGAGATAGTGGTCTCTATGGATGTAGGGAAGGCGTTTGACTGGGTGAAGTGGAGGGAGAGCCCTTGGCGATGGCCCTTAAGGGGTCAGTGGAGTGGCAGGGGATTGTGAAGGGGAGTAGGGAACACCGGGTGTCGCTGTATGCAAACGACCTGTTGCTGTTGGTGTTGGACCCGCTGGAGAGTATGGAGAGAATTATGGACATCCTGGAAAGTTTCAGGTCTTTCTCGGGATATAAGTTGAATGTCAGAAAGAGTGAGGTGTTTATTGTGAATGCAGTGAGTCGGGAGCTAATCTGGGACCGTTGTTATTTAGGGTAGCCAGGGACAGGTTCAGCTGTTTAGAGCTTGAGGTGATGGGTTACAGGGCCAGAGGCAGAAAGGGGGGTTGGTGCTACCAAACCTGCTGCATTACGCCTGGGCGGCGAATGTGGAGAAGGTGAGATGGTGATGGGAGGTGTAATGTTCTTGTCAGATGGCCTGTTTTATATTACAAGAACACTTTTAGCTAAAGCTATAATTTATTTATTAACTTTAACTGTGGGTAAACTATCAGGGTGGCACAGTGGTGCAGTGGTTAGCACTGCTGCCGATGGCACTGAGGACCCGGATTTGATCCCAGCCCTGGGTCACTGTCCATGTGGAGTTTGTATATTCTCCCCGTGTCTGTGTGGGTTTCACCTCCACAACCCAAAGATGTGCAAAGTAGGTGGACTGGCCACACCAAATTACCCCTTAACTGGAAACAAAACTGTGGGTAAACTATATACAAAACAACAGATGAATGACGTATGATCATGCACAAGCAACCTCTCTCTCTAGCTCCCTCCAGCCAGTCTGAGGGGTCACCTGACTCTAACATTCACTTATACATATACTAATGAGACTACTAGTGGTCAGTCGGTTTATTACAACACAACCGTGATATCACTACAAGAGGGAGAGGGGTTAGAGTGGGTTAGAATAGAGGAGGAGTCCTACAGAGGGTCCAGCCTGAGGGCCATGGTGACGGCATCACTTCCGCTGGGGTCAGGGAAGTACACAGTAGTCCTGTAGTGTAGTCCACGATTAGGGTGTGGAACCACTTGAGGAGACACTTTAGATGGAGGGGATGTCGGTGCTAACACCTTTGTGTGGGAACCATAGGTTTAAGCCGGGGGAGACCGATGCCATGAATAGGAGTGGAGAGGTGGGGCAGGTGAGGGTGAGGGATTTGTACCTGGAGGAGAGGTTTGCGGGTCTGGAAGTGCTGCGGGAGAGGGTGGAGCTGTCGAAGGGAAGTGAATTCAGATATCTGCAAATGAGGGACTTTGCGCGGAGGGAATGGAGAGGGTTTCCCAAGCTGCCGGAGTATACCCTGCTGGAGTGGTTGCTTCTCCCAGATGGGGAGGGGGAGGGCAGGATTGGTGATATATATGGTTGGCTGGGGGAGCAAGAGGGAGCGAAGGTGGTGAAGATCAAGAATAAATGGGAGGAGGAGCTGGGTGATAGGATAGGGAATGTGGAGTGAAGCGATGCATAGGGTAAATTCGACCTCCTCGTGCATGAGGATGAGCTTGATTCAATTCAAGGTGATACACAGGATGAATATGACCTGGCGAGGGTGAGTGGGTTCTTCCAGGGGGTGGCAGACGAGGGTGAGAAGTGTGGGCAAGAACCAATGAATCGTACGCACATGTTCTGGGGCAGTGAGAAGTTGGAGAAATGCTGGGAGGTGGTATTTGGGATGCTATCTGATAGGAATTGACTATTTCCTGATAGATCTGATAGGGAAAAATAGGCTATTTAGTGTGAATATTAATACCCATTTTAAATTGAGGATTTCAGCACTCATAACTTCAGGTCATGATAAAACACATAGCTTCAACAGAGACACAAAAAGCCTGACACATGCATAAACGAATTGGAGATTAAAACATCATTTTTACTAAGCAAAGATGAAAAAGCTATTGTTCTAACAAACATATTTTCAAAGACAGTTTGATATTAAGAAATGAGCTGTACCAGTAATCTGATCAAGGATGAAGCAGGCACCATAGCAACATGAAGACACTATTATGCATGATGTGGATAACGCGAAGTCAGCAGAAAACCAGTAGAAACTAGTCTTGATAATAGCACAGAATCGCATTCCATAACATAAACAAATATTTAAACATGAAACATTCAGAACTTATGTTGCACATTAAGGATTGACAGCTAACCGTCGAATCAAATACATTTGATTCTAACCCAAACCAATTAGGACGACATAGAGGTGTAGATAGATGGTTCAAGACAGATAAGATTTCATATAAACGTGATGGTCCTTACGGCCATCTTTATTCCGGGATCATCCTCTACTTTGACTTAACTATTCGCTATCTCTATTTTTCATATTTTCACTTTTCCACTCTAACTCCTGAAGTAAATGCAAGCTGTTTTGCCATAAGCAAGAAACCATTTCTGTGTTATTTTGAAAGTTAAATTGTGTACAAGTTATTTCTCTTTAAGTCCTTTTGCTAGCCAGACTTTATTGAGAATAGATTTAAGTTTCTCCTAATAGTAATCAAATGGAGGCAATAAAGATTCTTGTTTACATCCACAAAGTTTAACTCAAATTTCGACTGAGTTTTAGTGTCGCAAGACCTCACTAGTTCTGCATGGTAGATCTCATCACTATCTAAGATTGTGGGGGTAGAGGTCAGATCGGACCCAATGGTGGCGATCTTTGGGGTGTTACAAATACCGGAGCTGATGGAAGGGAAGGGGACTGATGTCGTGGCCTTCACCTCTCTAACTGCCCGGTGAAGGATCTTGTTGGATTGGCGGTTGACAACGCCGTCGGGGATGACGGACTGGCTGCGGGACCTGTGTACATTCCTTCGGCTGGAAAAGATCAATTCGAGTTAAGGGGATCAGCGGAAGGCTTTGAGGCACGGTGGGGACTGTTCACGACAAAGATGGAGGAATTGTTTGTCGCGGTGGGAGGCAGTGAAAAGGGGGTAAAGCTGAACAAACTGTGAACCATGCGGATTTTGACAATGTCAACAGGGGTTAGCACTGTTGCTTCACAGTGCCAGGGACCCAGGTTCGATTCCCGACTATGGTCACTGCCTGTGCGGAGTCTGCACATTATCCCCGTGTCTGCGTGGGTTTCCTCCGGGTGCTCCAGTTTCCTCCCACAAGTCCCGAAAGACGTGCTTGTTAAGTGAATTGGACATTCTGAATTCTCCCTCTGTGTACCCGAACAGGCACCGGAGTGTGGCGACTATGGGCTTTTCATAGTAAATTCATTGCAGTGTTAATGTAAGCCTACTTGTGACATAAAGATTATTATATTATTGATTTGTGTTTTTGTATTTTTGAATATGTTTGGAATAAATTACATTAATAAAATGAAATGAGATTTAAGCTGAAGCTTCCCCCGCCCAAATTGCTGAGAGGCAGCTTGTCAGTCACCTGAGGCCTGTTTAGTGGCACAAGAGTGTACATTGTACTCTTCTATTTGAAGCTTAAATAGTGTGACTCATCTTGTTTAGCTGAGTTCTGTATAAATGACTGACACAAAGCGCACTCAGTAAACTTTGCGCAGGTGAAGGAGACACAGCCTGAGTGGGAATTGGAATTTGGTAATTTGGGCAGTGTGGTAATTCGGCACGGAGTGGCGGGAGGTTTCTCTTTTTGTTCTGTTTCCTTTGTTTGGCTTAGTAACTGGTAATCTGCAGGGAGAGATCCAGAGTGCACTCCGAGAAGCAGGGATAAAACCAGGAAGCACCCTGGGAAGGTAGGTGATATAAAATTTTACCCCCAGGTTCCAGCAGCCTTCATTTTCAGGAGCGGGAAAGAGAGAGAGCTGGGGGAGCAACTTGGGAACAGGTAAGTGATAGATATTCTGCTATTCTGAGTGATCCGACTGGGTCGGGGGGGGGGGGGGGGGGGGGGGGGGGGGGACTGAAAAGTTACATCACAGGTAAGCTGTTACCTGATTGGCTGGTAGGGAATCTGCACTAAGTTTAAAAATTAAACATTGTTAAACTAATTAAACATAATTAATTAATTACTTAATCATAATTTAGAGGGATATCTAAGCCAGAGACCGGCGAGTACCGTATTTAGCATTTACATTTATAGTAGAAATCTAGTGCTAGGAAGCATATAGTTAACAGTAACTTTTTTTATAACTTTATTTTTAAAATTTAATTTACTAATTAACACAATGTCAGTTAGAGGGGTGCAGTGCTCTGACTGTGAGATGTGGCAGGTCAGGGAGGCTTCCAACGTCCCGGATGGCTTCATCTGCAGAAAGTGCACCCAACTGGGGCTCCTCACAGACCGCATGGTTCGGTTGGAGCAGCAGTTGGATGCACTTAGGAGCATGCAAGAGGTGGAAAGCGTCATAGATCGCAGTTATATAAAGGTGGTCACACCCAAGGTGCAAGCAGAGAGATGGGTGACCACCAGAAAGGGGCAGGCAGTCAGTGCAGGAATCCCCTGTGGTTGTCCCCCTCTCAAACAAGTATACCCCTTTGAATACTGTCGGGGGGGATAGCCTATCAGGGGAAAACAGCAGCAGCCAGAGCAGTGGGACCACGGTTGGCTCTGATGTTCAGCAGGGCGGATCAAAGTGCAGAAGAGCAATAATCATAAGGGCATCTATAGTCAGGGGCACAGATAGGCGCTTCTGTGGACGTGAAGAGACTCCAGGATGGTATGTTGCCTCCCTGGTGCGAGGGTCCAGGATGTATCATAATGGGTAGCGTGCATCCTGAAGGGGGAGGGCAAACAGGCAGTGGTCGTTGTACATATTGGTACTAACGACATAGGCAGGAAGGGGCATGAGGTCCTGCAGCAGGAGTTCAGGGAGCTAGGCAGAAAGTTAAAAGACAGGACCTCTAGGGTTGTAATCTCGGGATTACTCCCTGTGCCACGTGCCAGTGAGGCTAGAAATAGGAAGATAGAGCAGCTAAACACGTGGCTAAACAGCTGGTGTAGGAGGGAGGGTTTCCATTATCTGGACCACTGGGAGCTCTTCCGGGGAAGGTGTGACCTATATAAGAAGGACGGGTTGCATCTAAACTGGAGAGGCATAAATATCCTGGCTGCGAGGTTTGCTAGTGTCACGCGGGAGGGTTTAAACTAGTATGGCAGGGGGGTGGGCACGGGAGCAATAGGTCAGAAGGTGAGAGCATTGAGGGAGAACTAGTGAATAGGGACAGTGTGGCTCTGAGGCAGAGCAGACAGGGAGAAGTTGCTGAACACAGCGGGTCTGGTGGCCTGAAGTGCACATGTTTTAATGCAAGAAGTATACGGGTAAGGGAGATGAACTTAGAGCTTGGATTAGTACTTGGAACTATGATGTTGTTGCCATTACAGAGAGCTGGTTGAGGGAAGGACAGGATTGGCAGCTAAACGTTCCAGGATTTAGGGCCGGGATTATCTGCTATCCGTCGGGGTGGGCCGTACCGGCGCCGAGGAGTGGGGTGAACCACTTTGGCGTCGGGCCCCCCGGAAGGTGCGGAATCCTTTGCACCTTCAGGGGCTAGGCTGGCGCCAGCGGGGTTAACGCCGTGCCTACAGGCGGCGAAGGGCCTCCGCCGGCCGGCGTGAGTTGGTGCACGCGCAGGAGCGCCAGCGTGTTCTGGTGTGATCCCAGCGCCTGGGGTTCTTCACCGCGCCGGCCATGGCGGATCGTTACAGCGGCCGGCGCGGAGGGAAAGAGTGCCCCCACGGCACAGGCTCGCCCGCAGATTGGTGGGCCCCGATCGCGGGCCAGGCCACCGTGGGCGCCCCCCCCCTCCCCGGGGCCAGATCCCCCGTGCCCCCCCCCGTGGACTCCGCAGGCCGCCGGCAGAGTCAGAGCCAGTAAGGACCTTGTTTGATTTACGCCGGCGGGACTGGCCGAAAACGGGCGGCCACTCGGCCCATCGCGGATCGGAGAATCGCCGGGGGGGGCAACTGCCAACGGCCCCCGATCGGAGCAACGCAATTCCCACCCCCGCCGAGAAACCGGCGCCGGAGAATCCGGCAGCCGGCGGCGGGGCGGGATTCACGCCGCCCCCCGGCGATTCCCCGGCCCGGCGGGGGGTCGGAGAATCCCACCCCATATGTTCCAGGCGGGATAGAGGGGGAGATAAAAGGGGAGGCGGAGTTGTGCTACTGGTTAGGGAGAATATCACAGCTGGACTGTGGGAGGACACCTCAGAGGGCAGTGAGGCTATGTGGGTAGAGATCAGGAATAAAAAGGGTGCAGTCACAATGTTGGGGGTTTACTACAGGCCTCCCAACAGCCAGCGGGAGATAGAGGAGCAGATAGGTAGACAGATTTTGGAAAAGAGTAAAAACAACAGGGTTGTTGTGATGGGAGACTTCAACTTCCCCAATATTGACTGGGACTCACTTAGTGCCAGGGGCTTAGACGGGGCAGAGTTTGTAAGGAGCATCCAGGAGGGCTTCTTAAAACAATATGTAGACAGTCCAACTAGGGAAGGGGCGGTACTGGACCTGGTATTGGGGAATGAGCCCGGCCAGGTGGTAGATGTTTCAGTAGGGGAGCATTTCGGTAACAGTGACCACAATTCAGTAAGTTTTAAAGTGCTGGTGGACAAGGATAAGAGTGGTCCTAGGGTGAATGTGCTAAATTGGGGGAAGGCTAATTATAACAATATTAGGCGGGAACTGAAGAACATAGATTGGGGGCGGATGTTTGGGGGTAAATCAACATCTGACATGTGGGAGGTTTTCAAATGTCAGTTGAAAGGAATTCAGGACCGGCATGTTCCTGTGAGGAAGAAGGATAAATATGGCAAATTTTGCGATCCTTGGATAACGAGAGATATTGTAGGCTTCGTCAAAAAGAAAAAGGAGGCATTTGTCAGGGCTAGAAGGCTGGGAACAGACAGAAGCCTGTGTGGAATATAAGGAAAGTAGGAAGGAACTTAAGCAAGGAGTCAGGAGGGCTAGAAGGGGTCACCAAAAGTCATTGGCAAATAGGGTTAAGGAAAATCCCAAGGCTTTTTACACGTACATAAAAAGCAAGAGGGTAGCCAGGGAAAGGGTTGGCCCACTGAAGGATAGGCAAGGGAATCTATGTGTGGAGCCAGAGGAAATGGGCGCGGTACTAAATGAATACTTTGCATCAGTATTCACCAAAGAGAAGGAATTGGTGGATGTTGAGTCTGGAGAAGGGTGTGTAGATAGCCTGGGTCACATTGAGATCCAAAAAGATGAGGTGTTGGGTGTCTTGAAATATATTAAGGTGGATAAGTCCCCAGGGCCTGATGCCATCTACCCCAGAATACTGAAGGAGGCTGGAGAGGAAATTGCTGAGGCCTTGACAGAAATCTTTGGATCCTCACTGTCTTCAGGTGATGTCCTGGAGGACTGGAGAATAGTCAATGTTGTTCCTCTGTTTAAAAAGGGTAGCAAGGATAATCCAGGGAACTACAGGCCGGTGAGCCTTACGTCAGTTGTTCCACACTCTTCTGCAACCTATTCCTAATTTATATTAAATTCGCTGATGAATACTGATATATTCATGTCAGTGAAAACTGAAGTACGCTGAAAATTACAGCTGACTGTGAGACTTGTACTTGTGCCTACTTACAATATGGGAGTATTTCCATCATCTTGCATATTTCAAAGTTCTGTTGCAGTTTCATCAGCAAATTAGTTTTAGGAAAATAGGCATTTCTCCAACATCAAGTCCAATAAGATCAGGCATTTCTCGAACTTTAGAGTCAAGGACAAATGTTCTAATGATTCTAAACATTGTAATTTCTGTACATAAGATTGATGTCATATACTTTTGGATCTAGCTGCACTACTATATGAAAACATCAAACCCTGTGCAAAACCATTTACTCATAGCTACATTTGGTTTAACTTTGTATTTATTTATTTTCTCAACATTGGATCAAGGTGGAAAAAGAGGGTTGCAAATACTTTTTGAAGTGTAGCCACTGTTGTAATACAAAGAACAAAGCCAAGTACAGCACAGGAACAGGCCCTTCGGCCCTCCAAGTCTGTGCCGACCTTGCTGCCTGTCTAACCTAAAACCTTCTACACTTCCGGGGTCTATATCCCTCTATTCCCATCCTATTCATGTATTTGTCAAGACATTGGCCTTAAACGTCACTATTGTACCTCCTTCCACCATCTTCTCTGGCAGCGGGTTCCACGCATCCATTATCCTCTGTGTAAAAACTTCCCTCGCACATCTCCTCTAAACTTTGCCCCTTGCATCTTAAACCTATGTCCCCTACTAATTGACTTGTGCACCCTGGAAAAAAGCTTTTGACTGTCCATGTAGGAAATGCAGATGCTAATTTGCACACAAGCTCCCATGTGTAACAATGGCCTGTTTGTAGATATTAGTTGAGGGAGAAATATCGTTCAGGGCACTGGGGAGAATTCCTGGTACATTGTAAATAGTGCCAGATTATTTTTCATATCCACGCAGAAGGGCATATAGTGACCTGGTTTAATGGCACCCATCCAGAAAAGACCATCAAAAAATATGATGCAAATGACCAGAGATTTAGACACACTTCCTTACTATCAGGAAAGTGGATTCAGACTTAGTATAAAACGACTGATGAATAACATACAAGCTGCCATTCATCTAAATTGAGCAACAACAAGACAGCCAGTTATTTGGTCGCAATCCATCAGGGAATCAGTTGCAACCTCTAAGGAATTTTCGGGGAATCTGCCACAAATCCAATACTAAACCACCAGCAAATTAGAGCAAGCTGCAGGAAGATTATCTCTAAACCCATCATTAAACCATAAAGAATATGTTTCAAGCCCACAATTAGATTCCCAGAAATCCCACCATCAATCTATCATTAAGTCATCAAGGAAAACTGTCACGGGCTTACCGCTCAGCCACCAGCAGATCTGCAGCGAAACTATCATGTGAATTATTCTAGAAACCACTGACAGTGGGCTCAAGATATGATCTGATGTTTTAAAGGGAATGGGTGATGCCTGGTATTGATGAAGGACTGGCCAGCTGTATTATTTACCTTCCATTCGATATGCTGCACTTCTTGTCAATGTTCCCAGCACTTACTGTTTTCCACAGAATCTATTGATACAGCATGAAAAGGCCAATCAGCCCATCAATCCACTGTTGTCACTTGGAAAGAGCTATCCAATTATAGAGTTATGGGGCTGAATATTAATTTGCGGGTCCTGATTCCGCCTTTGCGAAGAAATGTGGTACAGGAATCCACAACTGGTAGCATCAAGACCCAGGGATCATTTTTGAGGTGGTAGATTGGCCGCCCCTGGGAGCCCCAGCCCTAATTAAGGGTGGAAGGCAGGCTCCTGAGGCTGGAAGACCACCAGGAGGCCCTCCAGTACTCAGAGATCAGCTGCTCCACCAGCAAAATGGAAGCTGCTGACCCCTGGTGCTAATTGTGTTTCCCTTAATTTGGCTCTGAAGATGGCGGCCAATATGGTCGCCTTTCTTAATTCTAATTACGTTTGCTCTAGAGTCGCCAGGTATCTTTCGATACCGCCACAAGGTTCAAAACCGAATACCGATCAAAGACTCGATACACCAGTTAGTAAGTTCAAACTCAATGCTTATTTATTTACACACAGTCAAATATAGTCATGCATAAAATTCTACAAACTAAACCATCACTACTGCTAAAGCCTATGCTTAGCTTCGGGCGCCCACTCAGTCAGAGGAACAATGGCCTTTGTTCAGTTCTGAGGCTGCTGGGGTCGAACTGGTACGGGATAACAGCTAGGAGCGTCTGTCCCGTAGCGTGCGTTGACCTTGGACTTACTTGTTCTGATGTTGCTGTTGGGCAGGTCTCTCCTCGGTGAGAGCCAGAGCCAAGAGAGCGATTCTCTCTTGGGGGATCCTTCTTATACCCAAAAGGGGCTTTGCGCGCTTTTGGGCGGGCCTTGAACTTGGCCCCAATTAATTGAGCCATTTCCCAATCGTTCCTATCGATTTCCTGCAATAGAGGGGTGGGTGCCCCGATGGCTGGGCGTGTCCTAGGTGGCCATTGGCCTGCTTTGTTCTGGTCTCCTCTGGCGCCGGGGTGTCTGCCTTAGTATCGGTTACACAAATGTTACTCTTTTGTTGCTGGAGATGGCTCATTAGTAATGGTTTTGCCATATCGGTCTTGTCTAGGAGCTATGGCTCCAATCAACAGACAAACCCTGCACCTGCTTGTTTTCTCAGTATTGTCCATTTTCCCTGCAATCTTTGCAAAGTGTCCATTTTGTAATCGGGAAGTGGCCATCCCAGATGGCTACATCCCAAGATAGAGGTACCCTCTACAGGCCTTTGAAAAACTGAAATTGGCCACAGCTGACAGCTGCCATTGTGGAGGTCTGCCCTTCTGCAGGGCAGCCTGTAGCCACAACTGTGGCCTTCTTGATATGTTGGCTGTGGGTCTTGAGGTCAGGGGGTGGATATTAACACAATGTTTGATCACTGCTACACCCCTCTTCCCTCCCCACACTTCGAATCTACCGAGGGTGGCGCAGTCAACTAGAAGACTCCAATTGGCTTCAGAACATTGACCTGAATTGGCCAATTAGTTGCCCTAACAGGCTTCACTTGCAGCTGCACCCAATTCAGGCACTTTAATAACGGCCCCAGGGAAGGCAAACTGGCATGCCAAGTTGTGATGGGAAATTGAGGAACCATATGCATTCTGCTACATGTCCATGGCCATTTCAAAATTCAGTCCATAGAGTAATTCGTGTTTATCCTTCAAGGTGAAGATGGCCATATTCATCATCTGGGTTGTGTGGTAGGGTTCTGGCAAATATGCAGGTAACTGCTGAGGCTGATCTGCATCCAGAAGATTCCATTACAAATAGGACAGGATACTGCCAATAACTGAGTTTTGGATGAGTTGCTGGCTCAGAATTTCCTCTCCCTGGGTCACCTCTCTGCCTCTGATATGCACTTGCTCTTTGTCTGGCTGTGTCAGGTTCAGTAATCCTGGTGAGCTTCTCCTCAGATTTTCAAAGTCAACATCAAAACTCCTAAGTGAAGCCTTCAGAATGACCTTGACATGCTTCCTTTGACAAGCATGAGAGCATACCTCTCTTCATCGAGTATTCGTTTTGGTAAAGACGTGTCAGGCATTCTGGCTACATGACCAGCCCAGCACAGATGGGTGTGAGTGTTTGGTATTACAGCTCAAATGAGCATCTCCAAGTCTGTTATTTTGTTCCCCCCTCTGATCTTCAGAAACTTCCTAGGGCAGCTCAAGTGAAAGTGGTTGAGCTTCTTGCGGGTACAGTCCAAATGTCACATCTGGAGAGCAGAGTGGGCAGGTCTATCACCTTATAGACTTTCAATTTGGCAAGACAGAGTGATGTCTCTGCATTCCCAGACTAATGTTTGAAGTTTGACAAAGGCTAAACTTTGGCAATTTGTGCATGTGTCTCATTGTCGATATAGTGATGCCAAGATAAGTGAACTTATCCATTGTTTCCGGGTTCAGGTCATAGATTGAAGAAAGACTAATTGCAGCAAAGAAGACCATTTGGCTCATCAAGTCCAAGTCAACTCTCCAAATACCAGTCCAGTTGCAGTTTATTACCGCTCACTACTGAAAAATATTCTTCCCCGCATTTCTTACCCAAAGCTTAAAGCCGTGTCCCCCTGGTCCTCTTACCATCAGCTCTTCTTTATCTCCATTGTCTAAACCTACCATAATCTTGTACACCTCTTTCAGATCTCACTCAATTTCTTTGCTTCAAGGAAAATAATCCCCGCCTTTCTCACTAAACTATGTAGCTAAATAATAATAATAATTGCTTATTGTCACGAGTAATACTCTCATCTCAGGAACTATTATCGCCTCTGGACTTCCAAATGATATAGAAGAAAATGTGGGGTGGGGGGGATGAGAAGTAAGTTTGCGAATGACAGGAAGATTGGCCGAGTGGTTGACAGTCAAGAAGATCTTAGATTACAGGAGGATATAGACAAGTGGCAGATGGAATTTAACCCTGAAGATTGTGAGATGATGCAATTTGGAAGAAATAACACAACAAGGGAATACTCAATGAATGTCAGGACATGAGGAAGCTTAGAGGAACAGATTGTTCCTGGGATGTTTGTCCACAGATCCCAGAAGGTGACAGGTTAATAGAGGAGTTAAGAAAGCAATCGGGATACTTGCCGTTATCAGTCATGGCATAGATTATAAGAGTATTGAGATTATGTTGGAGCTGTACAGGACTTTGGCTAGGCCACAGCTAGAGTACTGTGTTCAGTTCTGGTCACTGCACTATAGGAAAGATGGGATTGCGCTGGAGAGGGTGCAGAGAAGATTCACCAGGGTGTTGCATGGGTGGAGCGTTTCAGCTATGAAGAGAGGCTGGATTGTTTTCTTTGAAATGAAATGAAAATCACTTATTGTCACAAGTAGGCTTCAAATGAAGTTACTATGAAAAGCCCCTAGTCGCCACATTCCGGCGCCTGTTTGGGGAGGCTGTTACGGGAATTGAACCGTGCTGCTGGCCCGCCTTGGTCTGCTTTCAAAGCCAGCGATTTAGCCCTGTGCTCAACAGCCCCTTGGAGCAGAGAAGTCTGAGTGGGGGCCTAATTGAGGTGTATACGATTATGAGGGGCATGGACAGGGTGAATAGAAAGCAGCTGTTCCCCTTTGTTGAAGGATCAATGAAAAGTGGGCATCATTTTAAGGTGAAAAGCAAGAGGTTTAGAGGGGATTTGAGGATATTGCCGCTCTCTATCACTACTTCCAAAATATATCCTTTCACACTTCTCTATGTTAAATTCCATCTGCCACTTGCCTGTCCATTCTAGCCGATCTGTCATGTTACAGGTGATTGGTATCATCCTCATTGTTTGTCACAACGCCAAGGTTGATATTAATTGCGAAGTTTGTCATTTTACTCTGTATTACAAAATATGTACCTCTCCTCCGGGCCGGTGACGAACTTGCGGTGGGAGGGGAAGGATCCAGTTTTCATGGCGTACATGGATACAAACAACACGGGTAGGACAAAGAGCGAGATCTTGCTAAGGGAGTGTGAGCAGTTCGGGGCGGCCTTAAAAAGCAGAACCGCAATAGTCGTCATTTCTGAATTTCTACCTGAATCAAGAGTAAATTACTGTAGGGTAAATTAAATTAGAGAGTTGAATAAGCGGCTCAAATTTGGGGTGGAAAAAATGGATTTTGATTGCTGGGGTACTGGCACCAGTACGGGGGAAAGAGCGAGTTGCACCATTGAGCCAGTCTTCATCTAAACCTTGCTTGGGTATCCAGTCGAGTTGTATACCTGGGGGCTGTGGAGAGGGCTTTAAACTAAATTGTGTTCATGGCTGATCTAATCATGGTCCATCTCCACTTTCCTGCCTGCTGCCCAGAGCCATTAACTTCCTCGTAGATCAAAAGATCTGTCTAACTCTACTTTGAACATACTCAATGAATTCCAAAAATTCCTTTTTAGCTCCCTCTTAAAAGAAAGACCACTTATTCTGAAACTGTGCCCCCTAGTTCTAAATTCCCCATGAAGGGAAACATCCTCATAGCATCTACCTGCCAATCTCTCTCAGAATCTCATGTTCAAATAAAATCACCTCTCATTCGTCGAAACCCCAATGAGTAAAGGTTCAAAGTGAATGTGGCTGAGTCAGCAGAGATGTTGTTGGCTTCGCAATGAGTGTACGATGATGGAATTTGCACAGTTTAGGACATCTGGAGGTGGTGCCAATGTCCTGCCAAGACATGTCTGAAACTGGGAAGGTGAAAACTGTTCAGCATTTTCTCCTGCCTAGCATATGTTGTCCAGATCTCACTACTGGAGCGGAGTACACTGAGGAAACAGGTTTAGTGGACTTGCAGTTTGGTTTTCTCCGTCAGGTTGCTGTTGTTCCACGCACTCTCTCTTACTCAACTTGGATGTAACAGCTGCAGCTTTTCCACTGCATGTGTTGATTTCAGCAACAAGTGGCAGACTGCAGAAGCTAAAGAAATTCGGGATGTCTGCATCGACTCTCACAAACCTCTACAGATGTGCAATAGAGAGCATCCTATCCGGCTGCATCACAGCCTGGTATGGCAACTGCTAGGTCCAAGATCGCAAGAAACTGCAGACTGTGGTGAACTCAGCCCAATGCATCACATAAACTTGCCATCCCCACATTGATTCTGGATACACCTCTCGCTGCCTCAGGAAGGCAGGCAGTATTATCAGAGACCCCTCCCACCCAGGCATTGCCTTCTTCCAGACCCTTCCATCAGACAGAAGATACAGAAGTCAGAAGTCTGAAGACTCGCACATCCAGACATAGGAACAGCTTCCTCCCCACAGCTACCAGACTCCTCAACGACTCCCCCTCTGACTGATCTGTTCCCTGTAAGGACACTATTCACGACGCCCTATGCTGCTCTTGCTCATGTATTTGCTTTGTTTGGCCCCTTGATCCGCACTGTAACCAATCGCTGTTTGTCGATGTACCATTTGTCAATGTTCTCTGTTGATTATTCTTGTGTCTACTATGTACGTACTGTGTACGTTCCTCGGCCGCAGAAAAATACTTTTCACTGTACTTCGGTACATGTGACAATAAATCAAATCAATTGCTGGTGATTTTAGAACCTAGATTTTTGCACTGAGTGCTGAATTTGGTGCATTTGAGTGCGATAGTGAGAGTTTGGTGACCGAGGGAGTTAGGTGAGGAGGGAGTAAGGTGCTCCTTTCATTTTGTTTCCGACATTTCCGCAAAGAGTGCGAAGAGAGCCAGGAGTTTACAGAAAGTGTAGCTGACTGGGAGCAGGGTCGGAGGGCGGAGATCTAGTTAGTCCACAGGGCAGCTATATTCTGTCAGGTAAGAGGGGATGGAGGCTTTGGCAGTTACATGCTCCTCCTGCAGGATGTGGGTGGTGAGGGATACCACCGGTGTCCCCACTGACTATACCTGCGGGAAGTGCACCCAACTTCAGCTCCTCAAAGACCGTGTTAGGGAACTGGAGCTGAAGCTGGATGAACTTCGGATCATCCGGGAGGCAGAGGGGGTGATTGAGAAGAGTTACAAGGAGGTAACCACACCCAAGGTACAGGACAAGAATAGCTGGGTTACAGTCAGGGGGAAAAAAACAAACAGGCAGAAAGTGCAGGGATCCCTCGTGGCCGTTCCCCTTCAAAACAAGTATACCGTTTTGGATGCTGTTGGGGGGGATGACCTACCGGGGGAAGGCCCTAGCAGCCAGGTCTCTGGCACTGAGTCTGGCTCTGGGGCTCAGAAGGGAAGGGGGGAGAATAGAAAAGCAACAGTTGTAGGAGATTCAATGGTTAGGGGAATAGATAGGAGATTCTGTGGTCGTGAGCGAGACTCCCGGAAGGTATGTTGCCTCCCGGGTGCCAGGGCCAGGGATGTCTTGGATCGTGTCTTCAGAATCCTTAAGGGGGAGGGTGAGCAGCCAGAAGTCGTGGTGCACATTGGTACCAACGCCGTAGGTAGGAAAAGGGATGTGGAGGTAATAAACAAGTTTAGGGAGTTAGGCTGGAAGTTAAAAGCCAGGACAGACAGAGTTGTCATCTCTGGTTTGTTGCCGGTGCCACGTGATAGCGAGGCTAGGAATAGGGAGAGAGTGCAGTTGAACACGTGGCTGCAGGAATGGTGTAGGAGGGAGGGCTTCAGGTATTTGGATAATTGGAGCGCATTCTGGGGAAGGTGGGACCTGTACAAGCAGGACGGGTTGCATCTGAACCAGAGGGGCACCAATATCCTGGGAGGGAGGTTTTCTAGTACTCTTCGGGAGGGTTTAAACTAATTTGGCAGGGGAATGGGAACCGGATTTGTAGTCCAGCAACTAAGGTAGCCGATATTCAGGACGCCAAAGCGTGTAATGAGGCAGTGGGGAAGGGAACACTGACAAAGGAGAGTACTTGCAGGCACGGAGATGGGTTGAAGTGTGTATACTTCAACGCAAGAAGCATCAGGAATAAGGTGGGTGAACTTAAGGCATGGATCAGTACTTGGGACTACGATGTGGTGGCCATCACGGAAACTTGGATAGAAGAGGGGCAGAAATGGTTGTTGGAGGTCCCTGGTTATAGATGTTTCAATAAGATTAGGGAGGGTGGTAAAAGAGGTGGGGGGGGTGGCATTATTAATTAGAGATAGTATAACAGCTGCAGAAAGGCAGTTCGAGGAGTATCACCCTATTGAGGTAGTATGGGTTGAAGTCAGAAATAGGAAAGGAGCAGTCACCTTGTTAGGAGTTTTCTATAGGCCCCCCAATAGTAGCAGAGATGTGGAGGAACAGATTGGGAAACAGATTTTGGAAAGGTGCAGAAGTCATAGGGTAGTAGTCATGGGAGACTTTAACTTCCCAAATATTGAGTGGAAACTCTTTAGATCAAATAGTTTGGATGGGGTGGTGTTTGTGCAGTGTGTCCAGGAAGCTTTTCTAACACAGTATGTAGATTGTCCGACCAGAGGAGGGGCAATATTGGATTTAGTACTGGGTAATGAGCCAGGGCAAGTGATAGATTTGTTAGTGGGGGAGCATTTTGGAGATAGTGACCACAATTCTGTGACTTTCACTTTAGTAATGGAGAGGGATAGGTACGTGCAACAGGGCAAGGTTTACAATTGGGGGAAGGGTAAATACGATGTTGTCAGACAAGAATTGAAGTGCATAAGTTGGGAACATAGGCTGGCAGGGAAGGACACAAGTGAAATGTGGAACTTGTTCAAGGAACAGGTGCTACGTGTCCTTGATATGTATGTCCCTGTCAGGCAGGGAAGAGATGGTCGAGTGAGGGAACCATGGTTGACAAGAGAGGTTGAATGTCTTGTTAAGAGGAAAAAGGTGACTTATGTATGGCTGAGGAAACAAGGTTCAGACAGGGCATTGGAGGGATACAAGATAGCCAGGAGGAAACTGAAGAAAGGGATTAGGAGAGCTAAGAGAGGGCATGAACAATCTTTGGCGGGTAGGATCAAGGAAAACCCCAAGGCCTTTTACACATATGTGAGAAATATGAGAATGAGTAGAGCGAGGGTAGGTCCGATCAAGGACAGTAGCGGGAGATTGTGTATTGAGTCTGAAGAGATAGGAGAGGTCTTGAACGAGTACTTTTCTTCTGTATTTACAAATGAGAGGGGCGATATTGTTGGAGAGGACAGTGTGAAACAGATTGGTAAGCTCGAGGAAATACTTGTTAGGAAGGAAGATGTGTTGGGCATTTTGAAAAACTTGAGGATAGACAAGTCCCCCGGGCCTGACGGGATATATCCAAGGATTCTATGGGAAGCAAGAGATGAAATTGCAGAGCCGTTGGCAATGATCTTTTCGTCCTCACTGTCAACAGGGGTGGTACCAGGGGATTGGAGAGTGGCGAATGTCGTGCCCCTGTTCAAAAAAGGGACTAGGGGTAACCCTGGGAATTACAGGCCAGTTAGTCTTACTTCGGTGGTAGGCAAAGTAATGGAAAGGGTACTGAAGGATAGGATTTCTGAGCATCTGGAAAGACACTGCTTGATTAGGGATAGTCAGCACGGATTTGTGAGGGGTAGGTCTTGCCTTACAAATCTTATTGAATTCTTTGAGGAGGTGACCAAGCATGTGGATGAAGGTAAAGCAGTGGATGTAGGGTACATGGATTTTAGTAAGGCATTTGATAAAGTTCCCCATGGTAGGCTTATGCAGAAAGTAAGGAGGCATGGGGTAGTGGGAAATTTGGCCAGTTGGATAACGAACTGGCTAACCGATAGAAGTCAGAGAGTGGTGGTGGATGGCAAATATTCAGCCTGGAGCCCAGTTACCAGTGGCGTACCGCAGGGATCAGTTCTGGGTCCTCTGTTGTTTGTGATTTTCATTAATGACTTGGATGAGGGAGTTGAAGGGTGGGTCAGTAAATTTGCAGACGATACGAAGATTGGTGGAGTTGTGGATAGTAAGGAGGGCTGTTGTCGGCTGCAAAGAGACATAGATAGGATGCAGAGCTGGGCTGAGAAGTGGCAGATGGAGTTTAACCCTGAAAAGTGTGAGGTTGTCCATTTTGGAAGGACAAATATGAATGCGGAATACAGGGTTAACTGTAGAGTTCTTGGCAATGTGGAGGAGCAGAGAGATCTTGGGGTCTATGTTCATACATCTTTGAAAGTTGCCACTCAAGTGGATAGAGCTGTGAAGAAGGCCTATGGTGTGCTCGCGTTCATTAACAGAGGGATTGAATTTAAGAGCCGTGAGGTGATGATGCAGCTGTACAAAACTTTGGTAAGGCCACATTTGGAGTATTGTGTACAGTTTTGGTCGCCTCATTTTTGGAAGGATGTGGAAGCTTTGGAAAAGGTGCAAAGAAGATTTACCAGGATGTTGCCTGGAATGGAGAGTAGGTCTTACGAGGAAAGGTTGAGGGTGCTAGGCCTTTTCTCATTAGAACGGAGAAGGATGAGGGGCGACTTGATAGAGGTTTATAAGATGATCAGGGGAATAGATAGAGTAGACAGTCAGAGACTTTTTCCCCGGGTGGAACAAACCATTACAAGGGGACATAAATTTAAGGTGAAAGGTGGAAGATATAGGAGGGATATCAGAGGTAGGTTCTTTACCCAGAGAGTAGCGGGGGCATGGAATGCACTGCCTGTGGAAGTAGTTGAGTCGGGAGCATTAGGGACCTTCAAGCAGCTATTGGATAGGTACATGGATTAAGGTAAAATGATATAGTGTAGATTTATTTGTTCTCAAGGGCAGCACGGTAGCATTGTGGATAGCACAATTGCTTCACAGCTCCAGGGTCCCAGGTTCGATTCCGGCTTGGGTCGCTGTCTGTGCAGAGTCTGCACGTCCTCCCCGTGTCTGCGTGGGTTTCCTCCGGATGCTCCGGTTTCCTCCCACAGTCCAAAGATGTGCGGGTTAGGTGAATTGGCCAATGATAAATTGCCCTTAATGTCGAAATTGCCCTTGGTGTTGGGTGGAGGTGTTGAGTTTGGGTAGGGTGCTCTTTCCAAGCGCAGGTGCAGACTCAAAGGGCCGAGTGGCCTCCTTCTGCACTGTAAATTCAATGATAATCCAGGATTAATCTAGGACAAAGGTTCAGCACAACTTCGTGGGCCGAAGGGCCTGTTCTGTGCTGTATTTTCTATGTTTTCTATGTTTTCTAGATGTGTGAAGCTATCAACAACCACTAGTGTCACATTGTCAATGCTGATAGGTGGTGGCAACGTCCTGACAACGGCATTTGTCTTCTAAATGCTGACGGTCAAACTAACACTTTGCAGGCAAAAGAGAGTTTGTCCATCTGCTGTTGAAGGTGTTCTGTAGAATGGAATGCCAGTGTGGCATTGTTAGCATAGACGAGGACTTGGCACACTTCTCTCCTGGATCACATTATTTCACAAAGCACTGGAAAATCTCCATGGACTCTCGGGGCTCTGCCAACCTCAGTTTGAGAACCACTGCAAAACAGTGGATCAAACGACTGATTAAATAGGTCAAAAGTAATTTTCCACCGCAAAATTATTTTTCATTTCACAAGTTATGGTTAAATGATTATTCCCTTAGAAACTTCAGCTAATCATATAGAGCACAGGCTGTAAACTGGAGAACATTGATATTCAATATGAACACAGTATCTGCACAGTTTTCATTCTGCACTTACACTTATCTTAAAGGAATTAGGCACTCAGCATTCACAGGATATATGTAGTCAAAATATCTCTAAGTAACCAAAGTACTGCCAACACTAGGAAAAAGCAATGGAGTTGATGCAAACAACTTTGTACAACCCTTCCCCTAGCATTATCCCTCTGAAAACAATTTCCACACAATCCATGTTTACTGTGCCCACGTTCCAGCTGTTTACAGAAAACATAAAAGGAAATCTGTCAACATGATTCCCGCCCACCCATAGCAAAGCAAAAATAGACTTTTCTAAATGTAAAACAAATGGATGACCCTGGATGAGAGGTCTAATCAAACTCGAAAGGTGCGACAGACCAGAGCAATGAGCTGATAGCCAGGATTACCACAATGAGTTCGAAAGAACAACTTGAAAAGATTGCAGTCTTCAGCCTTGAACAGAGATGTGTCAGCAACTACCTTGATGTATTTATGACACTGGAGATAGAGAATGTAAATCTCATCTAATATTTTCAGATGTGGCAGGCAGGGCAGCAGGAAAGTCGGACTGTGTCAGCACAGGATCATAGAATCATCCAGCACTCAAGGAGATCTTTTGGCCCAGGCCTGCGAGAACATTGCATAGAAACATACAGAGAAAGCAGAAGAAGAAGGAGGCCATTCGGCCCTTCGAGCCTGCTCAGCCATTCATTATGATCATGGCTGATTGCAGTGATCTCTGTATATCAACATACATGATCAGTGTATGTAAAGCTAGTACAGTCAATTCAACACTAGATGTCTCAGTATCAGGTGATATAAAAAGGACTTCCCTGCACTTTCTGAAAGAGTGTGCAGAAGAGTGAACAGACAAGATATAGAATAGCTAAAGAGAGAGAAACTATGTTATTTCATTATTATATTGTATAGTTGGTTAGTTATCTTTACTATATTTTATTTGTTTACTAGTTGAATATTAAGTAAAAAGAACTTACAAATATAATTTATATTCCTCAATAAATTAGTTTATCTTTTCAAGAAGACTACTGTTCATTTCATCAACACGGCTGGTTCAAAAGAGTAATATATATATTACACAAAGTAATATAACACTGGTCAACACGTTTGATACGCTGATCCCACCTTCCCCCCATATCCCTTGATCTCTTTAGCCCCAAGAGCTGTATCTAATTCCTTCTTGAAATTACACCACGTTTTGGCCTCAACCACTTTCTGTAGTAATGAATTCCACAGATTCACCGCTCTCTGGGTGAAGAAATTTCTCCTCACCTCAGTCCTAAAAGGTTTATCCCTTATCCTCAAACTATCACCCCTAGTTCTGGAGACCCCACCATCAGGAACATTCTTTCTGAATCTACCACGGTAGCACAATGGTTAACACTGTTTGCTTCACAGTGCCAGGTTCGATTCCGGATTGGGTCACTGTCTGTGTGGAGTCTGCACGTTCTCCCTGGGTCTGCGTCAGAGAGTCAGCACAGTAGCACAGTGGTTAGCACTGTTTGCTTCACAGCGCCAGGATCCCAGCTTCGATTCCGGATTGGGTCACTGACTGTGTGGAGTCTGCACGTGGTCTGCGTGGGTTTCCTCCGGGCGCTCCGGTTTCCTCCCACAAGTCCCGAAAGACGTGCTGTGAGGTGAATTGGACATTCTGAATTCTCCCTCTGTACCCGAACAGGCGCCGGAATGTGGCGACTAGGGGATTTTCACAGTAACTTCATTGCAGTGTTAATGTAAGCTTACTTGCAACACTAATAAAGATTATTATTATTAATAGTAGATTCTGGTTTTTCAGCCTGGTGGGGGTGGGGTCAATATTAGGACCACTGCTCTTTTGCACATATGGATATATATGGACCGGGACCTAGGTTCACAGGGCATCATTTCAAAGTTGCAGATAATAAGGAACGTGGAAATGTAATAATAAATGAGGAAGACAATAACAGGCTTCAGGAGGTCATATACCGATGAAATGGGCAGACACATGACAAATTAAAATTAAATTAAAATAATACATTTTTGTAGGAGGAATGAGGGGTGACAATGTAAACTAAAGGTACAATATTAATGTTGGTGCGGAAACGAAGAGGCCTGGGGTGTCTGTACACAAATCTTTGAGATGGCAAGACAAATCGAGAAGGATTTTAAGAAAGTATATGACCAGGGTCCCAGGTTCGATTCCCGGCTTCGCTTCTAGTTCTGTTGTCATTCCCCAATTTTAATCATTTACGGCCACGCCTTCAGCTTCTTAGGCCCTAAGCTCTGGGATTCCCTTCCTGAATTCCTTTACCTCTCTACCTTTAAGACACTATTTCAAATCTTTTTCTTTGACTATGGGCCACGTCCGATGTTGGGTGGAAAAGTGGTGTTGAAGCCCTCAGAAAGCAGTGGCAGCTCTTTCCACCATATAGTCTGGAACTTTGTACAAGATCTGTAAGGGACGGATTGCACGATGTATCGTTGACAGGGTGGCCTCTGATCTGCGTGCCCCACTGGCAACTTAGTCAGCCGAAGATTGGGACTCTACTTTTGTAAAGACTGCCCCAGCACAGAGAGAGAAAAGGCGTTCACCCTGGAATCCCCCGCACCACCACCTCCCCCGCACGTCACTGCCTGGCAATTGTCCCCTGGTACTACCCGGGCAGTGCCCTGGGGCAGCACCGGGTAGTGTCAGGGCCCTCTGTCCCCTGAGTGCTGCACTCACCTGGGATCCCCGGGAGGTCTGCTCACCAGGTACATGCCTTGGGAGACCAGTTGTGATTTACACAGTTCAGCTGGATTTTCTGATGGAAGGGACAGAATCAGGCACAGGAGTTTGACAATTATATGTTAATATATTAAAATGATGAGGAAGGGGACTATCGCGTCACGCCAATGTAAATCGTGACTTGACAGATCTCATGATATTTTCTGTTGCCGTCACCGAAACCGCACAACCCAATTGGGAGTGGAAAATCCTGGCCTATCTGCCCTAATATTTTGTTATGGGGCTCAATGACAAACTTTGTCTGATAACATCTCTGGTGAATGCTTTGAAGTGTTTATGACTTTATAGGTATGATATGAAGACAAGTCGTTACTTAAATAGGCAGGAGATAACACAAAAGCATTAAGATTTCTTTAGTCATTCAATGGACGTGGATGTCGCTGGCTAGGATAGCACTTATTGTCCATTGTTGCCAATTCGCACCGGAGACGCCAATAACGTTGCTCTTTTTAACTGGACACTGATATGACAGTTATTTATGATTATATTGCTTTTGAGAGTCGGCAGGTATCAAATGATACCACCACAAGATTTTACCGGATATCGATCAAAGACCAAAGAACCAGTTAGTTAGTTCAAGTTCAATGATAGTTTATTTACACACAAGAATTACTTTGACATGCAACATAAAACACTACAAGCTAAATTACACCTAACACTACAACAACCTGTACTCAACTTCAGGCACCCGGCTTTGGCAGAGGAACAAGGCCTTTGGTCGGATCTGGAGTGGCTGAGTCTGGAGAAGTAACTTTGTTTCTGCTGGGCTCATCCGTCTGGTAGCGGTCGCTGGTCTTGAACTTGTCTTCTGGTCATGATGCTACACTTGGTTTTAGGCGTAGGTCGGGGCCAAGAGAGACCGAGCGCCGGGGCCAAGAGAGACTGAACACATGGCAGTGTCTCTCTTTATCCTTCTGGGGTTTCGCGTTCTTTTGGGCAGTCCTTGGCTTTGGACCCAATAATTCGGCAGGCTTTGATTACTGCCTTCGATTTTGGCCAATAGAGGGGCGGGTACCTTGATGGCGGGGCGTGTCCTGAGCGGTCATTGACCTTGGCTTTTTGGGCTCCCTGAGCAAAGGGAGTGGCCCGATGAGTCTGTTTCTGTATCTGTTACCTGAGTACAGGCCTTTTGTTCTGGGGAAATGGGCCATTAGAATGCAAAGTAGCTGGGGGTTTCGATAGCGTTGCCATTATACATAAGCTCTGAGCGTCTGAGTCCTGGGTTGACCATATTTTCCATGGTCCTTTGCAGGTGGCCATATTTCCCAGATGGCTACATCCCGTCCTCTTGATCCTGAACGCGAAGCGTGGTGGATAACACTGTTGATCCTCATCCGTCCTTGGTGTGCCGGTTACCCTTGGTCAAGGACAGGTTCTACACTACTCTGTCCTATATTTTTGGAGCATTTACCTAATTTTATCAACACATCATAAATTCATAAACTCTAAGGGGCCACTATAAAACATTTAATCATTACACATTTAACTTATTTACACAAGGGAACCTCTCACTATCCTTACCTGAGCTACTCTCATGCTGCTGGCAAATATCAAAAAGGAACTTATGTACAATACAAATATTTTAAAGAAATAAACAGCAGCATCACGTCTCTACTTAATCTAATCTATTACAGTAAGAAGTCTTACAACACCAGGTTAAAGTCCAACAGGTTTGTTTCGATGTCACTAGCTTTCGGAGCGCTGCTCCTTCCTCAGGTGAATGAAGAGGTATGTTCCAGAAACACATATATAGACAAATTCAGAGATGCCAAACAATGCTAGGAATGCGACCATTATCAGGTGCTTAAATCTTTACAGATCCAGAGATGGGGCGACCCCAGGTTAAAGAGGTGTGAATTGCATCAAGCCAGGACAGTTGGTAGGATTTCGCAGGCCAGATGGTGGGGGATGAATGTAATGTGACATGAATCCCAGGTCCCGGTTGAGGCCGCACTCATGTGTGCGGAACTTGGCTATAAGTTTCTGCTCGGGCGATTCTGCATTGTCGCGCGTCCTGAAGGCCGCCTTGGAGAACGCTTACCCGGAGGTCAGAGGCTGAATGCCCTTGACTGCTGAAGTGTTCCCCGACTGGAAGGGAACATTCCTGCCTGGTGATTGTTGCGCGATGTCCGTTCATTCGTTGTCGCAGCGTCTGCATGGTCTCGCCAATGTACCACGCTTCGGGACATCCTTTCCTGCAGCGTATGAGGTAGACAACGTTGGCCGAGTCGCACGAGTATGTACCGCGTACCTGGTGGGTGGTGTTCTCACGTGTAATAGTGGTATCCATGTCGATGATCTGGCACGTCTTGCAGAGATTGCCATGGCAGGGTTGTGTGGTGTCGTGGTCACTGTTCTGAAGACTGGGTAGTTTGCTGCAAACAATGGTTCGTTTGAGGTTGCGCGGTTGTTTGAAGGCAAGTAGTGGGGGTGTGGGGATGACCTTGGCAAGATGTTCATTGTCATCAATGACGTGTTGAAGGCTGTGAAGAAGATGACGTAGTTTCTCCGCTCCGGGGAAGTACTGGACGACGAAGGGTATTCTGTCGGTTATGTCCCATGTTTGTCTTCTGAGGAGGTCGGTGCGGTTTTTCGCTGTGGCGCGTTGGAACTGTCGATTGATGAGTCGAGTGCCATATCCCGTTCGTACGAGGGCATCTTTCAACGTCTGTAGATGGCTGTTACGCTCCTCCTCGTCTGAGCAGATCCTGTGTATACGGAGCGCTTGTCCATAGGGGATGGCTTCTTTAACGTGTTTAGGGTGGAAGCTGGAGAAGTGGAGCATCATGAGGTTATCCGTGGGTTTGCGGTAAAGCGAAGTGCTGAGGTGACCGTCCTTGATGGAGACGAGTGTGTCCAAGAATGCAACTGATTTTGGAGAGTAGCCCATGGTGAGTCTGATGGTTGGATGGAACTTATTAATGTCATTGTGTAGTCGTTTCAGTGATTCTTCGCCGTGGGTCCAAAGGAAAAAAATGTCATCGATGTATCTGGTGTATAACGTCGGTTGAAGGTCTTGTGCGGTGAGTAGGTCCTGTTCAAACTTGTGCATGAAGATGTTGGTGTATTGGGGTGCGAATTTGGTCCCCATGGCTGTTCCCTGCGCCTGGATGAAGAACTTGTTGTCGAAGGTGAAGACGTTGTGATCCAGAATGAAGCGGATGAGTTGCAGAATTGCGTCTGGATATTGGCAGTTGTCGGTGTTGAGTACTGAGGCTGTTGCAGCAATGCCGTCGTCATGGGGGATGCTGGTGTAGAGTGCCGAGACGTCCATTGTGACGAGGAATGTTCCTGGTTCAACTGGTCCATGGGTGCTGAGTTTCTGTAGGAAGTCCGTCGTGTCGCGACAGAAGCTGGGCGTACCTTGTACGATAGGTTTCAAGATGCCCTCGATGTAGCCAGAAAGGTTCTCACACAAGGTCCCATTGCCTGAAACGATAGGGCGGCCTGGTGTGTTGGCCTTATGTATTTTCGGGAGGCAGTAGAGATCTCCAATGCGGGGAGTACGTGGGATGAGAGCACGTAGGGTGCCCTGAAGATCTGGATCCAAGGTCTTGATCAGTCTGTTAAGTTGGCGGATGTTTTCCTTGGTCGGATCTGCAGGTAACTGTCTGTAGTGTTCTTGGTTGTTCAGTTGTCGGTATACTTCTTTGCAGTAGTCCGTTCTGTTCAGTACGACAGTGGCCCCCCTTTGTCTGCTGGTTTGATGACGATGCTGCGGTTGGTCTTGAGAGCGCGGATGGCATTGCGTTGTGCTTGGGTGACGTTCGGGGCTGTCTTGTGAATGCGACTGATGAATCTGGCATTGACGCGACTCCTGACGGCTTGGGCATACATGTCGAGTCTAAGGCAGCGGCCTTCCGGAGGGGTCCAATTCGACTCTTTCCTCTTCGGTTGCCACACCGCTGATCTCTCGGTCTGCTGTACCGGTTCATTGGTAGTCTGCTTGGGTTCGCTGTTGGCTAACATCTTCATGCACAAGTTTGAACAGGACCTACTCACCACACAGGACCTTCAACCGACGTTATACACCAGATACATCGATGACATTTTTTTCCTTTGGACCCACGGCGAAGAATCACTGAAACGACTACACGATGACATTAATAAGTTCCATCCAACCATCAGACTCACCATGGACTACTCTCCAAAATCAGTTGCATTCTTGGACACACTCGTCTCCATCAAGGACGGTCACCTCAGCACTTCGCTTTACCGCAAACCCACGGACAACCTCATGATGCTCCACTTCTCCAGCTTCCACCCTAAACACATTAAAGAAGCCATCCCCTATGGACAAGCGCTCCGTATACACAGGATCTGCTCAGACGAGGAGGAGCGTAACAGCCATCTACAGACGTTGAAAGATGCCCTCGTACGAACGGGATATGGCACTCGACTCATCGATCGACAGTTCCAACGCGCCACAGCGAAAAACCGCACCGACCTCCTCAGAAGACAAACATGGGACACAACCGACAGAATACCCTTCGTCGTCCAGTACTTCCCCGGAGCAGAGAAACTACGTCATCTTCTTCACAGCCTTCAACACGTCATTGATGACGATGAACATCTTGCCAAGGTCATCCCCACACCCCCACTACTTGCCTTCAAACAACCGCGCAACCTCGAACGAACCATTGTTTGCAGCAAACTACCCTGTCTTCAGAACAGTGACCACGACACCACACAACCCTGCCATGGCAATCTCTGCAAGATGTGCCAGATCATCGACATGGATACCACTATTACACGTGAGAACACCACCCACCAGGTACGCGGTACATACTCGTGCGACTCGGCCAACGTTGTCTACCTCATACGCTGCAGGAAAGGATGTCCCGAAGCGTGGTACATTGGCGAGACCATGCAAACGCTGCGACAACGAATGAACGGACATCGCGCAACAATCACCAGGCAGGAATGTTCCCTTCCAGTCGGGGAACACTTCAGCAGTCAAGGGCATTCAGCCTCTGATCTCCGGGTAAGCGTTCTCCAAGGCGGCCTTCAGGACGCGCGACAACGCAGAATCGCCGAGCAGAAACTTATAGCCAAGTTCCGCACACATGAGTGCGGCCTCAACCGGGACCTGGGATTCATGTCACATTACATTCATCCCCCACCATCTGGCCTGCGAAATCCTACCAACTGTCCTGGCTTGATGTAATTCACACCTCTTTAACCTGGGGTCGCCCCATCTCTGGATCTGTAAAGATTTAATCACCTGCTAATGGTCGCATTCCTAGCATTGTTTGGCATCTCTGAATTTGTCTATATATGTGTTTCTGGAACAGACCTCTTCATTCTCCTGAGGAAGGAGCAGCGCTCCGAAAGCTCGTGGCATCGAAACAAACCTGTTGGACTTTAACCTGGTGTTGTCAGACTTCTTACTGTGCTCACCCCCGTCCAACGCCGGCATCTCCACATCATGATCTATTACAGTCAGAGAAGATGTACAATCTTTTTATTTTGTCAGTGAAAAAGGTTTAAAAGGTTTGTGGGGTTTGTTGGATTCCAAAGAAAGGGGTTCAGAGTGTGTATATCGGGGAGCGGGAGGCTCTCCTTCGCCATTTGCGGAGTCTAAGTGTCTGAACGATACTGCAACTATTGCTATTACCAAAAGGGCTTCTACTGTACAGGAAAGGGAATACCATTTTACAATGTTTCCGCACCATGTGGGGGGTATCAGGGTTTATTTTCATGTGAGGTGTGGTGTCCGTGCTAGGGGGACCATGTGTGACTCCCTCATTTTTTTTTTGAAATAACCGTTTTAAAGACAAGACATCCGAAAGAAAATTCTGTTTAAGAGCAAGGAATCCCGCAGCTTGTGGTCGATGCGGTGAGTGGGTGGACAATTTCTCCGTCCAGGGTTCAGAGGTAGTTCACGTATAGCAGCAAATGTGTAACAACCAAGTGTGTCAAACATGTAAATAGCAGTTGGGGTAGCGACCAAAGAGTCACGGAAGGTAAAGAGTTGAGTGTACAGGCTGTGGCAAAAGGCATTCTTTAAACCACATTAAAGAGCAGATAAGGGGAAACAAAGACCTGCCAAGGCCAGGAAGGAGTGTAAAAAAAGCCATTCCAGATTACTTGAAGTGAGTGAAGCTTGGGGTGCGTGTGGGCCGTGGCAGGGCAAGGATGGGTGGGATTCCGCGGGTAGGGCGGTGATCAGTGCCGTTGCTCCACTACCTGAGATTGGCTGACCGGATGCATTGGGGGTTCTCAGGCAGGGCGGGGATTAGTGCCGTTACTCCCTACCTGGGTGACCGAATGAGCGGAAAGAATTTGTAACATATGGGATCCAACAATTTGTTCCTTTGATGGTCATTGGGCAGTAAATGGCATCAGAAGAGTAACCATGACTGTATCAAGAAGTTTTATAACTGGCCGACATTAATTAAAACCATGTGAGCAATAAGAACGAAAGAAAGAAAGAAAGCGGGCAGGTTCCATCAGGAAATAGAACACTAATTCACATGCGGTTCCTTTTTCTCATCATCTGGGCACCTCAGGGTTCCGTATCAAAAAGCGTCGCAAAAGGGTTACCGTAATGGGAGTCAGACTCTAAGTCATCACCATCTCCCAGTGCCAAACCCGTGTCTATCGTTTCTGTGCCGTGGCCGCGTGGGCCGTCGTGGGATCCGAATCGTCATTCCTCACTAATCGACAAGAGTTGTCGCGGTGCCAATGTGGGGCTCGTTTGTCCTGAGGGGCGGTAGCTGCAAAGGGCAAATTTCCATTGTTGGGCAGTGGCGGTGGCTCTGGCTGTGGCAGTGAAAGGGGGTACAGGGGACCAAACATGTCCTGGTCGTGGTTCCAGGGGCTGTCGCTGTCGTCCGAATAAAGCTCAAGGTGGAAAGGCGTACCCGTGGGCGGAGACAAGGTCGGGTCTGTGGGCGTGGACGTGCTGTCCTGGCTGGGGGGGAGGAGGCTAGTCTAAGTTGTCGATGGGAGGGACGGAATCATCTGCCATTGCTAGGGAGATGTGGTGGGAGTGGCTACATTGGGTTCCATAAACTTTAAGTTGGTTGATATGGAACCAAGCCTGTTTTTCCATTGGGGTACGTTATATTGTACACAGAGAGGCTCATTTTATCCGAAATGGAGTAGGGTCCTGAAAATATAGGGGTGAGGAACGAACTGGGATTCACTTGCTGACCAACTGTATACTCTACTGGCTGGACTGTTTTATCAAAGCAGGCCTTACTCTGCTTTTTCCTCGCGCCTAGTCAGACAGCTACAGTGAGCTGGGCTGCTTTAATATATTCCGTGAGTTGTTGGACTGCTTTTTCGTGGGTGAGGTCGGTGACTGTGGCTGGCCAAATCAAGCCCTAATAAATATTCAGTTCCTTTCATGGGTCATCCGGTCATGAGGGTGTGGGGGGTGAATCCTGTGGAACTTGATACTGTGTTCCTAAATGTGCACCATTTTCCTAATAGTCACTTTCAGGGTCTGATTCATACGTTCCACAATACCGCTGGATTGGGGGTGTTAAGCAATGTGGAATTTTTGTTTTATTCCAAAAATCGTTAGGACGTTCTGCATTACTCTGCCGGTGAAATGGGAACCTTGGTCTGATTCAATGCTGCGGGGGAGTCCCCAGCGTGTAAATATCTGCTGTGTTAAGATCTTGGCTGTTGCCTTAGCCATGTTTGTCCTGGAGGGAAATGCTTCCACCCATTTTGTGAAGGTGTCAATTACTACCAACACATATTTAAAACCATTTCTGCAGGGGGGGGAGGGGACCAATGTAATCGAGCTGTAAATTCGTCCATGGGCCATTAACAGGTCGGGTGTGTCTTAATTGTCCTTTCCTGGAGTACCTTGCAGGATTATTCTGTGCGCAGATTAAACAATTCTCAACATAATGCGTGACGTCTGCTTTTAAATCGAGCCACCAGCACAATGGTCTTAAGTGTGCAATGGTGGTTTCTATCCCCTGATGTCCGTGTCCGTCATGAAACTGGCAAATTATCTGGTTTCTGTTGTGGATGGGGACCACATAAATTCCATTCTTTCAACTTATATTGTCCTGTACCGTCAGTGAGTCCTTGAATTTGTCGTATGGGGCTGGGTAGTTTCCGTCGAAAACTTGCTTAAGAGTGTCATCTACCTTTTGGGCCTGGGCTAAATCTTTGACATTGATCTGTGAAACCTGGACTGCGTGTATCGGTTCACTCTCGGGGAGTTGCCAAAAGTGACAGCGTCGTGATCCTTATTTGACTAAGGCGTCTGCCTTTACGTTACCGGTGGGGAGGAACGATGATGGTTTCTAACTTTGATTATGCCAAATGTGCGGTCTTTTGCTGTCTCAAGAATATGCTTCAATAATGGGGCTGAGGGTAGGGGTTTACCATCAGCGGATATGAATCCTCTAGATTCCCACAGGGCAGGAATTCTGTCAAACTAGTGCAGACATATAAACTGTTCGAATATATATCTGCGGGGGTCGGGAAAGAATCTGGGTGCTGCACTACATATGCTATTACTGCTAACTCGGCTGCTTGTGATCCTGAGTGACCTGGCAATTTTAAAGATATTTCCTCTAATGCGCGTCCCTGCGCGTCTTCCACATAAATACCGCACCCTGTTATTCTTTTTCCATTGTCAATGGTGGAAGAACCATCTACATTAATTTTTAAAGATCAGGGGATTCTAGTGCCTGCTCGTGTGGGTAGTGATTTTGGAATAAAGGGTCCTGTGTGGTGTTTGGCTGCAATGATCTGGCACTCATGTGGGGTTCATACTGCAGGTTGTCCGCTAAAAATGTGTGGGTCTTTGTCCGTTTAACTGTGATGTTCCTTCCTTGTAATAACTGTGTCCAGCGAGCTGCTCTGATCTGGCTAACTGAACCGTCCTTTAACCTGCCATCTCACAGTAGCTGCGTTAGGGTGTGCTCGGTTAAAATCGTTACGGGGTTGAGGCCTGTGATATGTGCAAAATACTGCACTGCCCAAAAGGCTGCGAGCAAGTGCGGTTCGCAGGCTGTAAATCCTTGCTCCACGGGATCCAAAACTCGTGAAGCATGGGCTACGGGTCCTAAACGGTCATGTCTTTCCTGTAGTAGTACTGCAGAGAGGGTTCAGTCGGTGGTCGCTACTTCTATGGCGTGGGGAGAGTGTGGGTCTGGCACCTGCAAAGCGGGGGCTGTGCCTAGGGCCCGTTTTAATTCATCAATGGCGTCCATGTGCTGAGGAAGCCATTCCCATGGGCCGTTGTTTCTAAGGAGGTCTGAGAGTGGGGCTGCTTTTGTGGCAAAACCATCTACATGGTTCCTACAATACCCAACTAATCCTAAGAATGATCGGAGTGCAGTGACATTGTGGGGCAGGGGCAATTTAACTATTGATTCAATCCATTTCTGTTCGACCTCTCTTTTCCCGTATGTGATAATGGTACCTAAGTAAAGGACCTTTTCTTTCAGGATCTGGGCTTTTTTCGGGTTGACTTTGCATCCAATTGATTGAAAGAGACCTAGCAATTCGGAAAGAAGCTTAAAATGCTCTTCCTTTGTGTCCGTCTGTAGGAGTAAGTCGTCCACATACTGAATAAGGCATTCGGGTCGGGAAAATTTGGAAAGTCCGTTGGCCAATTGTCGGTGAAAGATGGAGGGGGAGTTGTGGAAACCTTGCGGGAGGCATGTCCACGTATACTGCTGTCCTTGAAATGTGAACGCAAACCTGTATTGACAGGCCTTATCTAAGGGAATGGACGGGGAGGCTGATGTCCAGCACAGTAAAGTACTTTGCATGTACTCCCTGCTTGAGCATGGTTTCGGGACTCGTGGCAATGGTGGGGGCTGCTAATGGGGTGACCTTGTTGAGCTCTCGGTAGTCAATGGTCAATCTCCATGAACCTTCGGTTTTCTTTACGGGCCAAATTGGGGCATTGTTTGTTGAGGCTCTGGGCCAAATTACTCCTTGATCTAGTAAGCTATTGTTAACTTTTGCAATCTCACCCTCGGCTTGCTGTGGGAAACCGTATTGCTTCTGGGGCTTGAGATCGGGACCTGTAATTGTGACTGTTCCCGGAATTTTTCCACAATCGTGCTTGTGTTAGACGAAGGATGCTTTATGTTTTCTTTGGACCTCTCTAATCATCTTATCTGTACTAATGGCTTGCGGATCAAACCAATAGTCGCCTACTGAGCAGATTCTATATTCGTAGTCTCCCACTGTGAGCGTGGCAGGGGGGCTCTTGCTGTTCTGGCCATTCTCCATACACACTTACTCACGGGGTCAAAGGAAAGATTGTGTGAGCTCATGAAGTCGATTCCTAAAATGTGCTCTGATGTTTGGGCCACTAAAACAACGGGGTGCTTGGGGTTTATGTTGCCGATTTGAATATCTACAGGGGCTGTAATGTATCCCTGCTGTACATGTCCTGTAAATCCACTAAGGATGATGGTATCTGTGGCGGGCCATTTATCGCGCTGAAACATTGCGGATGAGTTTAAAGTGGTGTGGGACACTCCTGTGTCCCAAAGGAGCTCTACTGGGTGTCCCCGGACTGTGCCTGTGACTACTGGTCTGCCTGATTTGTCCCAGAGTGTGTCGCAGACCCAAGGTGGGGAGCCCGAACACCGTCAATCTGTGCTATTAATCACTGCATTATCTGATCGGGCGCTAATGCTATGTACGGGCCTAATATTGTTCCCAGGTGGGGCGTTTGATTGCTGGTTCCGTTGCTGGTTCCGGGGGGCATTGCATTCGGGGGCGTAATGTCCCTTTTGTCCACAATTATAGCAACCTCGTGGTGCCTGTGCTCTGGGGTCCTGACCTTCATTTCTGCCCTCATTTACCCATGCGGGGTCCTGAGTAGTCCTGACTGGGTTCATATTCGCTTCTGCCTTCTCCTGATCTGCCTTTCTATGTAGGGATTGTTCCCTAGCTCTGGAGAGTCTCTTTAAAACCCAAACTTCATTTTGTGTGGCGTCTGTGGGGTTGTAATTTATACAGGCCTTTTGACCCGCATAATTTCTTTGAGAGAGTACGACAGTAAACAGTTATGTACGGTCTGGACGAACCGGAGGAAGTCAAGCTTATAGTCATGAGGCTGGTTTAGCACACTGGGCTAAATCGCTAGCTTTTAAAGCAGACCAAGGCAGGCCAGCAGCACTGTTCAATTTCCATACCAGCCTCCCCGAGCAGGCGCGGGCAGCACGGTAGCATTGTGGATAGCACAATTGCTTCTCAGCTCCAGGGTCCCAGGTTCGATTCCCCGCTGGGTCACTGTCTGTGCGGAGTCTGCACGTTCTCCCCGTGTGTGCGTGGGTTTCCTCCGGGTGCTCCGGTTTCCTCCCACAGTCCAAAGATGTGCAGGTTAGGTGGATTGGCCATGATAAATTGCCCTTAGTGTCCAAGATTGTCCTTGGTGTTGGGTGGGGTTACTGGGTTATGGGGATAGGGTGGCGGTGTGGACCGTGGGTAGGGGGCTCTTTCCAAGAGCCGGTGCAGACTCGATGGGTCGAATGGCCTCCTTCTGCACTGTAAATTCTATGAAATTCTCTGACCTGCTTCTGTGGCGTGGGAGACTAAAGTGCGGGCCCATTTAGTTGTGTTCTCGTTATCTAAGTGTTCAATTCCCCAAATACTGCTTTAAAATGGATCCAAAGGCGACCTGCGTATGCAGTCGGATGCTCTCCCTTCTTTTGTCTACATCGGTTCAAACCTTCTACGGGATCTCCTCTGTTGTATCTAATCGCATCTAAAAAAGCTGCCTTCATCTCCTGGAGGCTTCCTCCTCCTACATTCTGGGGTTCTGGTAAAGCTGAGCTAACGGACGGGTCAAGGCTCATGAAAATGAAAATGAAAATCGCTTATTGTCACAAGTGGGCTTCAAATGAAGTTACTGTGAAAAGCCCCTAGTCGCCACATTCCGGCGCCTGTTCGGGGAGGCTGGTACGGAAATTGAACCGCGCTGCTGGCCTGCCTTGGTCTGCTTTAAAAGCCAGCGATTTAGCCCAGTGTGCTAAACCAGCCTCATGACTATAAGCTTGACTTCCTCCGGTTCGTCCAGACCGTACATAACTGTTTGCTGTCGTACTCTCTCAAAGAAATTATGCGGGTCTGCAGTGGGTTCAAATGGTTCAATTTTGGTGCAGGCATCTCTCAATTGGGTGATGGAAAGTGGGGT
Organism: Scyliorhinus torazame; assembly: GCF_047496885.1. NCBI lineage: Eukaryota > Metazoa > Chordata > Chondrichthyes > Carcharhiniformes > Scyliorhinidae > Scyliorhinus > Scyliorhinus torazame. The sequence continues at coordinate 247,158,785 of NC_092717.1, forward strand.
GGTGTAAATGAAATCGGGCTCCTCGCGATCCTGTGACGTGTGCTGTGTGGTGACTGGACTCATGGGGGGGGGGGGGGGGTTGCTGCCTGTGCAGTCGGTGGTGCGGATGCTTTCCTTTTCGGAGCCTGGGGGGCTCTATTCTGGTTTTCTGTATCCTCCACATATCTGTGGGCGGTTTCATTTAGTTCTTGCTAACTGGGGCCATTCTTCTGATCTAAATTCGGTCTAAAGGTATCCCTGAAGCCGTTTTGCACTGAAAGCAGTGACTGTAACTTTGCTATTTGTTGCCTACATTTGGCGTGATTTACTGTACTCTGTCTTTGTTCCGTTGTGGAACTATGGAGCGCTCGTAAAGCTGCCTTCAAATCTGCACATTGTTTCTTTAGCTGTTCTACCTGCTGTTCCGTCTCTTCTCGTACCAAAATTGCGCGCTGTGTATCTTGGTAGGCTTTATCGTACTGGGTCTGAAAGCTGCTAAGATGAACTACACAAGATTGGTGTGCCCGTTTGACATCAGCCATCTCTTTATCTTTAGCTGCCAACTGTTCCCGGAGTTGCTCATTAATTTTCTCACATTCACTAAAGTTTCCCTCATTCTTCTCCTCTTTCTCAACTAGCTGTCTGCGGAGCGTCCTCACGACCTCCTCTGTGCCTCGCAATTGTGCCAAACAGGACACGATTGCCATTGGCTTACAAACTTTCACTGCATTCTTCGTATGTACCTCGGTTAGGTTGTCCCACCAGGTTTGTCCTATGCTTCCTGGACCTGACTCATCATTTGAACAAAACTCGGACCAAAGGGGCCATCCTTTCCCCTTCAAATACTTTCTCAATTCCTCTTCCCATCTGGGACACTGCTTTGCTCTACTGGTCGCTGCGACCTCGGGTTCCTGCGGGTTCATTAGGCGTTCCATTGCCTTTGCTGCCATTGCTTCTATTATCTCTTTTCCTGCCCTAATTTAGGACAGGGGGAATAAGGCGGCGATTCGAACAGCGGGTATGGCCTAGGCTATATTCCAGTTCACAATACTCCTGATAGTTTTACGCAGCAAAATCTAACAAGTTTACCTTATATCCCTGTTAGTACTCATGCAAGTTAATACATACTTCCGAATCTTGGTGATTTGATCGATACGGGCCTTACACTTGTGGTTTCTTTTACTTTTCTCAATTGGATTTCTAATGCAAAGTTTTGTGGGTTCTCTCGGAGTGACAAAACCACTTCTAGGTCGAGTCCCACCAATAATGTTGCCAGTTCGCACCGGAGACACCAATAACGTTGCTCTTTTTAACTGGACACTGATATGACAGTTATTTATGATAATATTGCTTTTCAGAGTCGGCAGGTATCAAATGATACCACCACAAGATTTTACCGGATATCGATCAAAGACCAAACAACCAGTTAGTTAGTTCAAGTTCAATGATAGTTTATTTACACACAAGAATTACTTTGACATGCAACATAAAACACTACAAGCTAAATTACACCTAACACTACAACAACCGGTACTTAACTTCAGGCACCCGGCTTTATGCAGAGGAACAAGGCCTTTGTTCGGATCTGGAGTGGCTGAGTCTGGAGAAGTGACTTTGTTTCTGCTGGGCTCATCCGTCTGGTAGCGATCGTTGGTCTTAAACCTGTCTTCTGGTCGTGATGCTACACTTGGTTTTAGGCATAGGTCGGGGCCAAGAGAGACCGAGCGCCGGGGCCAAGAGAGACTGAACACATGGCTGTGTGTCTCTTTATCCTTCTGGGGTTTTGCGTTCTTTTGGGCAGTCCTTAGCTTTGGACCCAATAATTCGGCAGGCTTTGATTCCTGCCTTCCATTTTGGCCAATAGAGGGGCGGGTGCCTTGATGCGTGTCCTGAGCGGTCATTGACCTTGGCTTTTTGGGCTCCCTGAGCAAAGGGAGTGGCGCCGATGAGTCTGTTTCTGTATCTGTTACCTGAGTACAGGTCTTTTGTTCTGGGGAAATGGGCCATTGGAATGCAAAATAGCTGGGAGTTTCGGTAGCGTCTAGTTATTTGAGTTGCCAATATACCATAAGCTCTGAGCGTCTGAGTCCTGGGTTGACCATAATTCCCATGGTCCTTTGCAGGTGGCCATATTTCCCATGATCCTTTGTAAGTGGCCACCCCAGATGGCTACAGCATGCTGTCATGGGAGTGATCCTTTGAGAAAGGTTTTTGGGGCAGCACGGTGGCGCTTTGGCAGCACTGCAATCTCACGGTGCCGAGGTCCCAGGTTCGATCCCGGCTCTGGGTCACTGTCTATGTGGAGTTTGCACATTCTCCCCGTGTTTGCGTGGGTTTTGCCCCCACAACCCAAAGACGTGCAGGCTAGGTGGATTGAACACACTAAATTGCCCCTTAATTGGAAAAAATTAATTGGGTACTCTAAATTTAAATTTTTAAGAAAGAAAGGTTTTTGTCTTATCACATAGCTTCAGTGATGTCATTGTGTGGGCGGAGCTGGGCTGTGACTGCGTGAGGTAATTACAGACAGAGAAAATAAGTGTTTTGGCCTGTCTCTCTCTATTTTCATTTTAAAGAGTTGTTCCAGAAAAAAACATTGATTATAGCTACCTGCTTTGGTCATTTAAAAGATATAGTTTACTTTCCGGAAGGGTTTAAACCTGCTGGTGAGACGGGGTCAGAACCTCAGGGAAAGCCAAACTTATTCAGGTGAGAATGCAGAGTGCTGGGCCACGCCCTTGAAAAGGGGTTTTTGGTTTATGGGATTTTGTTTTTGAATTGGAACAGTTAAGGAGGAACTGTTATACATAGATCACTCTAGCTGTGGGGTGACTTTATGTTTGTAATTGATAAAACATCTTGCTGTTTGTTTTTATATGTATATGTTAACTAAGTTCTTAGAATAAAGTTTATTTTGATTAAAGTGTCGAAGTAGACGGTTGAATCACGCCTCAAGGAAAGGCTCTTGTGCTCATCCTAGCCAAATTCAACATAAAGGTTGTAGGTCAGGTGAATTCCATAATATACTTTAGAGTTTCTCAGCCCTGGCCCATAACAATCCCTAAATGGCTTTGAGAGGATGGTGAACCGCTGCAGTTCATGAGGTGTAGGTGCACCCACTGCAGAGGCAGTGACATAGTGGTATTGTCACTGGACCAGTAACCCAGAGACCATGGTGATGTTCTGTGGACCTGGGTTCGAATCCTGCGAGGGCAGATGGTAAAATTTGAATTCAATTTTTAAAAACTGGAATTAAAAGTCTAATGATGACCATGAAACAATTGTCGTAAAAACCCATCTGGTTCACTATGTCCTTTAGAGAAGGAAATCGGCCGTCCTTACTTGGTCTGGCTCAGCAATGTGGTTGACTTTTAAATGCCTTCAGGGATGGGCAATAAATGCTGGCCCGGCCAGCGACTCCCACATTGTATAAACAAATAAAGAATCTTTGAAAAAACGATGCTGTTTGGGAGGGAGTTCCAGGATTTTGACCCAGCGACAGTGAAGGAACGGCCGATATATTTCCAAGTCAGGGTGGTGAGTGGCTTGGAGGGGAACCTCCAGGTGGTGGGGTTCCCAGGTATCTGCTGCTCGTGTCCTTCTAGATGGCAGTGGTCGTGGGTTTGGAAGGTGCTGCCTAAGGAGCCTTAGTGAATTCCTGCAGTGCATCTTGTAGATGGTGCACACGGCTGCCACTGTGCGCCAGTGGTGGAGGGAGACAATGTTTGTGGAAGGAAAGCAATCAAATGAGCTCCTTTGTCTTGGATGGTATCAAGCTTCTGGAATGTTGTTGGCCTCATCCGGGCAAGTGGACAGTATTCCATCACACGTCTGACTTGTGGAGAGGCTTTGGGGGGGTCAGGAGGTGAGTTACTCGCCAAAGGATTCTTAGCCTTTCATCTTCATTGTAGCCGCAGTATTTGTATGGCTAGTTCAATTCAGTTCCTGATCACTGATAACCCCCAGGATGTTGATTGTGGGGGATTCAGCGATGGTGATGCCATTGAATGTCAAGGGGCGATGGTTAGATCCTCTCTTGTTGGAGATGGTCATTGCCTGACACTTGTGTGGCTCGAATGTTGCTTGCCATTTGTCAGTTTGGTTAGGTGGCTGGATTACCTCTTTGTCCAGATAGTACTCAACCTCTGTATCATAATGCCAGTACAAATGGTGAGGCCTTCTGAAGATAACACTGAATAGAGGACATCACAAGTTCTGAAAGCTAAGTGGATCTAAGTAGAATTCTCCAGAGGTTCATTCTAGATTGGCTTACAGTTTCCTGGGGATTTTTTTGTCTCTCCAAGGTGTCTGCATAATTGGGGTGCGGTGATGGTGGTGATGGTGGGGGTCGGAGGCGGCGAATAGTGGGGTTTATGGCTGTGGTTGGATAGTTTTGATAATCCAGTTCTGTTCTTTTTCATCAGTTCATACGGTGGAATCCTCCATTCCTGAGACTTTAAGTGTTTTTTAAAATAAATTTCAGAGTACCCAATTCATTTTTTCCAATTGAGGGGCAATTTAGCCTGGCCAATCCACCTACCCTGCATGCCTTTTTGGGTTGAGAGGGCGAAACCCACGCAGACGCGGGAAGTATGTGCTAACTCACATGCACAGTGGCTCAGAGCCGGGATCGAACCCGGTTTCTCGGCGTCGTGAGGCAGCAGTGCTAACCACTGCGCTACCGTGCAGCCCCGAGACTTTAAGTGTTGATGCTAGAGCAGGATTTGCGGAGTTCTACGACAGCAAAACTGGCGCTGCACCTGGGTCAATTCAGCGATGGTTAAAGGGTTAACACCGGCACCACGTGGCACACAATCGATTCCAATGAGAAACGGTGTGGGATGTCGACACTCCCCACACACACCATCCCGTCAACCGCATGGCAGCGAGGAGAGCAGCACCCATTTTATGGATGCCGAGTTCGAGACCCTGCTAGATGCTGTGGAGGAGAGGCGGGCGACCCTGTACCCCAACCCAGCCGCCGCCGTTTGCCGTGCCTGGGCGCACGTGGCAGAGGTGGTCAGCACTGTGAGCAACACTGTCCGGACTGGCTAGCAGTGCCGGATGAAACAGCATGACCTCCTCAGGGCAGCCTGGGTGAGCAGCACTGCGCCCCTGGCAGCAAGCCCCATCCCATGCACCCGTAACCCTAGTCCCTCGCCACCCGGAGGGCAGGTGAACTCCCAACCCTGCACCACATGCCGACACCCATACTGCCCGCCATGACCTGGTGCTCAGGCCACTGAAGCCACCAGCTACCCACCCCCTAGGCTGCATCTTTCGGACTGTCTAACACTGTACGGTTTTTGTGTTCCCACCCTCGGGAGAAGGCCGGGAATGGGAGAAGACTGGAGAGGGTCCATCGGAGCTGCAGAAACAGGGGCCAAGGTGGGTGGTCAGTGGGATGCGCAGCAAGATGGCTACCTTGCAGGCCGCGGCAATGGTGGTCCGTACCTGGACACCGCCCTAGTCCCATGTGGGGGTGGGGGAGCACTCCGACGGCCGGGGGTCACCCCTACGGCCCATTCCCCCGTCACTCCCCCTCCCCCAGCCAGCCCTGCCAGTGTTTGGTCCGGCAGCCCGCGGTCACACCTCTCCGCATCCTCTCTTTCCCTCATTAGCCACAGCGCCCGTTTCCCGATTTTAAAAAAAAGCAGAAGCGAACCTCGCCGTGGGGAACTCCCCCCAGGGGAGGTGGAGAATCGCGGAGGCCCCGGAGAGCACCGGGTCGAGCCCACTAATGACATGCCAACGGTGTTAACTACGTGGGGAGTGGATCACTGCTACCGAGGCACCTGACAATTGCGAACTGGCGTGAAACTGTCGCGCCGCCACGATTCCTGCAGCAAAACCCACGGAGAATCCCACCCACTATCTTTCAGTACTTTTTTCCAAGAATAAAGCCCCTGTTCTGGGGCCGTTGCTGTTTGTCATTTTTATCAATGACCTAGAGGAAGGCGCAGAAGGGTGGGTGAGTAAATTTGCAGACGATACTAAAGTCGGTGGTGTTGTCGATAGTGTGGAAGGATGTAGCAGGTTACAGAGGGATATAGATAAGCTGCAGAGCTGGGCTGAGAGGTGGCAAATGGAGTTTAATGTAGAGAAGTGTGAGGTGATTCACTTTGGAAGGAATAACAGGAATGCGGAATATTTGGCAAATGGTAAAGTTCTTGAAAGTGTGGATGAGCAGAGGGATCTAGGTATCCATGTACATAGATCCCTGAAAGTTGCCACCCAGGTTGATAGGGTTGTGAAGAAGGCCTATGGAGTGTTGGCCTTTATTGGTAGAGGGATTGAGTTCCGGAGTCGGGAGGTCATGTTGCAGCTGTACAGAACTCTGGTACGGCCGCATTTGGAGTATTGCGTACAGTTCTGGTCACCGCATTATAGGAAGGACGTGGAGGCTTTGGAGCGGGTGCAGAGGAGATTTACCAGGATGTTGCCTGGTATGGAGGGAAAATCTTATGAGGAAAGGCTGATGGACTTGAGGTTGTTTTCGTTGGAGAGAAGAAGGTTAAGAGGAGACTTAATAGAGGCATACAAAATGATCAGGGGGTTGGATAGGGTGGACAGTGAGAGCCTTCTCCCGCGGATGGATATGGCTGGCACGAGGGGACATAACTTTAAACTGAGGGGTAATAGATATAGGACAGAGGTCAGAGGTAGGTTCTTTACGCAAAGAGTAGTGAGGCCGTGGAATGCCCTACCTGCTACAGTAGTGAACTCGCCAACATTGAGGGCATTTAAAAGTTTATTGGATAAACATATGGATGATAATGGCATAGTGTAGGTTAGATGGCTTTTGTTTCGGTGCAACATCGTGGGCCGAAGGGCCTGTACTGCGCTGTATTGTTCTATGTTCTATGTTCTAATAACATAAATATACCCTCATTGCTGTTCTGCTGCCCTGTCCAAATATTAGATGGATTTCTGTCGGTTATAGGTATCAAGGGAGATTAAGCAAAGGTGGGAAAATGAAATTCATGCATAGATGATCCATGGTCTTGTTGAATGGTCAAGGAGGTCTTGAGGAGCTGAATGGTCTACTCTCATTCCTATCATTTATAATAATAATCTTTATTATTGTCACAAGCAGGCTTACATTAACACTGCAATGATGTTACTGTGAAAAGCCCCTAGTCGCCACACTCCGGCGCCTGTTCGGGTACACAGGGAGAATTCAGAATGTCCAAATTACATAACAGCACGTCTTTCGGGACTTGTGGGAGGAAACCGGAGCACCCGGAGGAAATCCACGCAAATACGGGGAGACGGCACAGACTCTGCACATTTCAAAAAACTGCAGAGCTTTTAGGTAAGAGCGGAGTGGTGGGTCAAATGAGGGTCGTTCCAGCATAATGAGCTGAATTGCCCCTTCCCGTGGTATAAGGTTTGTTACAATTCTGCTGGTCAATGTCAAAACAAGGGGCTTGGTAGGTTAAACTTAGAGGTTGGTTGACTAATGGAATGAAGTAAAGAAGGAAATAGAGTGTGGGAGAGCGACTGGATCGAGGGAAGAAGGAAGTAAAAGACAGTAGAGAAAGGGAGAGGAAGAAGAGGTGGGAAGAAATTAACTTCAATGTGTGCTAATTTCTTCAAAGTTACTGATAATCAATTTTATTATCTCAAGGTGCTAATTTTTAAGCTGCAATTAAGCTCTTTTATTCAGGGATTCCTGAAATTCTATGGATTTAAATGTCCTTGACTTTCCATGTTCAGAGAGCAACATTCTCGGCCAGCCCCCTGTTAATCATTTCCAAAACAGACCTCCTTGGAGGGACTAAACTATCATGTAATACAAGCTCATACTGCCCTCTCCAGGAGAAACCGTCTCAGAAAAACAAATCCTTTTTACGAGAACACATGAGCTAGGCCATTTGACCCCTCGAGCTAGAGGTGGGAAAGGAGTAGAGTCAAGGGCAGTGTGTATGGAAGCATGGGTTTCAAAGAACAAAGAACAAGACAGCACAGGAACAGGCCCTTCGGCCCTCCAAGCCTGTGCCGGTCATGATACCAAACTTGGCCAAAACCCTTGGCACTTCATTGTGCCGTTTCCCTCTATCCCCATCCTATCCATGTGTTTGTCAGGATGCCTTTTGAACGCCGTTAATGTATCTGCTTCTACAACCTCCCCTGGCAACGCGTTCCAGGCACTCACCACCCTCGATGTTAAAAACCTGCCTCGCACATCTCCTCTAAACTTTACCCCGCGGACCTTAAACCTCTGCCCCCTGATGACTGAGCCCTCCACCCTGGGAAAGAGTGCCTGCCCATCCACTCTATCCATGCCCCTCATAATCTTGTAGACCTCTATCAGGTCACCCCTAAACCTCTGTTGTTGTACTGAAGGTCCTGCTGGATTAAAGAACAGGCCACAATTTAAATATTTTGAATCAGAACCAGACTGATTCGGCTGGCTGGCTAGTAGGCAGGAGTGCAGCTGGATTGGACAGAGGGTGGAACTTGGTGGGGAGGTGGAGGTTATTTACAAAAGTTGCAAAGGATAGGCCAGAAAATTATAGGCCAGTCAGCCTGACGTTGGTGGTGGACAAATTATTCAGGAGAAGGTGGCAGGTTGGAGGGTGATGGTCGATGGATGTTTTCCGAATGGAAAACTGTTTCCAGTGGTGTTCCACAGGGCTCAGTGTTGGGATTCTTGCTGTTTGTTGTCTACATTAATGATATAGACTTAAATGTCGCAGACAGTATTGGGAAATTTGCAGATCACTCAGAAATTGGCCGTGTAGTTGATAGTGAAGAGGATAGCTGTCATCTCCAGAGTGACATCAGTGGTTTGGTTGAAGTGGGCAGAGAAGTGGCAAATGGAGTTCAATCAGAACTGTGAGGTAATGCAGCGGGGGGCGGCAAACAAAGCAAGGGAATTCTCAATAAATGGGAAAATATCGAGAGAGGTTGAGGAAGTGAGGGATCTTGGAGTGCATGTCCACAGATCCCTGAAGGTGGCAGGACAGGTGGACAAGGTGGTCAAGAAATCATATGGAATGCTTTCCTTTATTGGGCGACGTATTGAATACAAAAGCAGGGATATAATGCTGGAACTGTCTCAAACGCTGGTTAAGCCAGCAGACTTGGCACCACGTGGAGGATACCCGCTCCCGGTGGCCGCCAAGATCTCCGCAGCCCTGAACCTCGTCACCTCAGGATTATTTCAGCGCTCGAGCAGGGACTTGTGCAGCATCTCACAAGCTACAGCCCAGAAGTGCATCCCTTACATCACGGGTGCCCTGTTTGCCTGGGCAGAGACCTATATAGACTTTGGCATGGACCAAGTCCAACAAGATGCCCGGGCAGCAGGATTCTCCGCCATTGCCGGATGCCCCAGGTGAAGGGGGAATGGCACGCATGTCACCTTACGCTTACCAGGCCAGCTGAGAGTGCCCTATATCAACTGGAAGGGGTTCCACTCCCTGAACATGCAACTCATGTGCGAACACCACACGATGATCATGTATGTGTGTGTACACTTCCCAGTGCGTACGACAGCTGCATCCTGGGCAGTCGTCTCTTAGGGGAGAAGGGGTACACACTGAGGACCTGGCTAATGATGTCAGCACGGAGGCCGATGACCAATGCTGAGGCCCTGCAGTGCCTTGGCTATGCCCACCTGGGGCTGGGACATGCTCTGCAGTGCCTTGGCTATGCCCACCTGGGGCTGGGACATGCTCCGCAGTGCCTTGGCCATGCCCACCTGGGGCTGGGACATGCTCCGCAGTGCCTTGGCCATGCCCACCTGGGGCTGGGACAAGCTCTGCAGTGCCTTGGCTATGCCCACCTGGGGCTGGGACAAGCTCTGCAGTGCCTTGGCTATGCCCACCTGGGGCTGGGACAAGCTCTGCAGTGCCTTGGCTATGCCCACCTGGGGCTGGGACAAGCTCTGCAGTGCCTTGGCTATGCCCACCTGGGGCTGGGACATGCTCCGCAGTGCCTTGGCCATGCCCACCTGGGGCTGGGACATGCTCCGCAGTGCCTCATCAAGGTCCACCTGGTACTGGGTGATGGTTCCCTGCGTCATGCTGTCGTGGCACTTTGCCACGGCCGCGACTGACTGAGACACGCCTTGATGCCTCCACTCATGCTGCTGACGTCATCCACCAGACTCTGCACTGTGGTTGGCACCCTAGCAGTGATGGCCTCAGTGCCACGCATTGCCGCCGCTATTTCCTGTACCCGAGGCTGCTGGGGCAGTTACATGGAACATAGAACAGTACAGCACAGAACAGGCCCTTCGGCCTTCGATGTTGTGCCGAGCTTTGTCCGAAACCAAGATCAAGCTATCTCACTCCCTGTCATTCTGGTGTGCTCCATGTGCCTATCCAATAACCGCTTGAAAGTTCCTAAAGTGTCCGACTCCACTATCACAGCAGGCAGTCCATTCCACACCCTAACCACTCTCTGAGTAAAGGACCTACCTCGGACATCCCTCCTATATCTCCCACCCTGAACCTTAAAGTTGTGCCCCCTTGTAACAGCTACATCCACTCGAGGAAATAGTCTCTGAACGTCCACTCTATCTATCCCCCTCATCATCTTATAAACCTCTATTAAGTCGCCTCTCATCCTCCTCCGCTCCAAAGAGAAAAGCCCCAGCTCCCTCAACCTTTCCTCACAAAACCTACCCTCCAAACCAGGCAGCAAATCTCCTTTGCACCCTTTCCAATGCCTCCACATCCTTCCTATAGTGAGGTGACCAGAACTGCACACAATATTCCAAATGTGGTCTCACCAGGGTCATGTCCAGTTGCAGCATAACCCCACGGCTCTTAAACTCAAGCCCCCTGTTAATAAACGCTAACACACTGTAAGCCTTCTTCACGGCTCTATCCACTTGAGTGGCAACCTTCAGAGATCTGTGGAAATGAACCCCAAGATCTCTCTGTTCCTCCACATTCCTCAGAGCCCTGCCGTTGACCCTGTAATCCGCATTCAAATTTTTCCTACCTAAATGAATCACCTCGCACTTATCAGGGTTAAACTCCATCTGCCATTTTTCAGCTCAGCTCAGCATCCTATCAATGTCTCTTTGCAGCCTACAACAGCCCTCCACCTCATCCACTACTCCACCAATCTTGGTGTCATCAGCAAATTTACTGACCCACCCTTCAGCCCCCTCCTCCAAGTCATTGATAAAAATCACAAATAGCAGAGGACCCAGCACTGATCCCTGTGATACACCGCTGGTAACTTGTCGACCCTAAGGTTTTTCAAAATTGCTAATACATCCTTCCTCAGAACATCTACCTCCTCCAGCCTACCCCCCTGTATCACACTCTCATCCTCAAAAACATGGTCCCTTCTCCTTGGTGAACACTGAAGAAAAGTATTCATTCAACACCTCTCCTATTTCTTCTGACTCCATGCACAAGTTCCCACTACTGTCCTTGACCGGCCCTAACCTCACCCTGGTCATTCTTTTATTTCTCACATAAGAGTAAAAAGCCTTGGGGTTTTCCTTGATCCGACCCGCCAAGGACTTCTCATGCCCCCTCCTAGCTCTCCTAAGCCCTTTTTTCCAGCTCATTCCTTGCTACCTTGTAACCCTCAAGCGACCCAACTGAACCTTGTTTTCTCATCCTTACATACGCTTCCTTTTTCCCCTTGACAAGACATTCAACGTCTTTTGTGAACCATGGTTCCCTCACACGGCCATTTCCTCCCTGCCTGACAGGGACATACCTATCAAGGACACGCAGTATTTGTTCCATGAACAAACTCCACTTTTCATTTGTGCCTTTCCCTGACAGTTTCTGTTCCCATCTTATGCTCCCTAATTATTGCCTAATCGCATCATAATTACCCCTCCTCCAATTATAAACCTTGTCCTGCTGTATGGCCCTATCCCTCTCCATTGCAGTAGTGAAAGACACCGGATTGTGGTCACTATCTCCAAAGTGCTCTCCCACAACCAAATCCAGCACTTGGCCCGGTTCATTACCCAGTACCAAATCTCTTGTCGGCCTATCCACATATTGTGTCAGGAAACCCTCCTGCACACACTGTACAAAAACAGCCCCATCCGTACTGTTTGATCTATAGAGGTTCCAATCAATATTTGGAAAGTTAAAGTCACCCATGACAACTACTCTGAGACCTCCATAATCTGTTTTGCAATTTCTTCCTCCACATCTCTATTACTATTTGGGGGTCTATAGAAAACTCCTAACAACGTGACCGCTCCGTTCCTATTTCTAACTTCAGCCCATATTACCTCAGTAGGCAGATCCCCTTCGAACAGCCTTTCTGCAGACGTTAAACTATCCTTGATTAACAATGCTACTCCTCCACCTCTTTTACCACCCTCCCTACTCTTACTGAAACATCTATACCCCGGAACTTCCAACAACCATTCCTGTCCCTGTTCTAACTATGTCTCCGTAATGGCCACAACATCGTAGTCCCAAGTACCAATCCACGCTCCAAGTTCACCTACCTTATTCCGGATGCTCCTTGCATTGAAGTGGACACACTTCAACCCACCTTCCTGTCTGCCGGTACACTCCTGCGACCTTGATACCCTCCTCAGTACCTCACTACTCTCAACACTGGCTTCTGGACTACAGCTCGTTTTCCCATCCCCCTGACAAATTAGTTTAAAACCCCCCCCCCCTGAGGAATCGTAGCAAATTTCCCTCCCAGGATATTGGTGCGCCTCTGGTTCAGGTGCAAACCATCCTGTTTGTACAGGTCCCACCTTCTCCAGAATGTGCTCCAATTATCCACGTAACTGAAACCCTCCCTCCTACACCATCCCTGCAGCCACGTGTTTATCTGCACTCTCTCCCTGTTCCTCACCTCACTAGCACGTGGCACCAGCAACAAACCAGAGATGACAACATGGTTTGTCCCGGCTCTCAGCTTCCACCCTAGCTCCCTAAATTCCTGTTTTAAATCCCCGTCCCTTCTCTTAGCTATGTCGTTGGTACCGATGTGTACCACGACTTGTGACTGCTCCCCTTCCCCCTTAAGGATTCTGAAAACACGGTCCGAGACGTCACGGACCCTGGCACCCGGGAGGCAACACACCATCCGTGAGTCTCTTTCGCTGCCACAGAACCGTCTATCTGTCCCTCGAACTATCGAGTCCCCAATAACTATTGCTCTCCTGCTCCCCCTCCTTCCCTTCTGAACCACAGGGACGGACTCAGTGCTGGAGATCCGTTCACCGTGGTTTACCCCTGGTAGGTCGTCCCCCTCAACAGTATCCAAAAGGGTATACTTGTTACTGAGGGGAACGACCACAGGGGATCCCTGCACTGACTGCTTCCTCCCAGCCCCTCTCGCCGTCACCCATCTACCTTGATTCTTCGGAGTACCTACATCCCTGAAGCTACTATCTATGACCACCTTTGCCTCCCGAATGATCCGAAGTTCATCCAGCTCCCGCTCCAGTTCCCTGAGGAGCTGGAGATTGGTGCACTTCCCACAGGTGAAATCAGCAGGGACACTGACCTCAAACATTCTGCAGGAGGAACATTGCACTGCCTTCCCTGCCAACCCCCCGAGATAACTTGCGGATAAAAATAAGAAAAAGAAAGAAAGAGCTTACCTGAAATTCACTCAACCCGTTCGGTTAGAGGAGGTGGAAGGGTGGGGGACACTACAAACCGCCCAACTTAAATACAGGTAAAAATAAAACACTTAAGTACCTACCTGATTCCCAAGCTGCACTCCGGCTCGCTCTCTCTCTCTCCCGCTCCCGTTGTCAGCAGTTTAATGTTTTCCTGCTAGAAACGAGCATAGAATGAATTGAATTCATCGGTGAGGGTGCGCTGCTGCGAGAGATCCTGCTTGGCTTTGCTTTGTAGCCTGTTATGTTGATTAAGCCTTGCCACAACCGATGAGAGGCTGTGTCATTAGTCTGTGAGTCTAGCTTAGTCTGGTATTGTTGCTTGGCATCCCTGATGGCTTTGCGGAGGTCGTACCAGGATTTTGTGTGTAGGTCAGGGTCACCTGTCTTGAATGCCTCAGACCTGGCCTTCAGTAAGGAGTGAATCTCCCGATTAAACCATGATTTCCGGGAACGTATGTACTACCTTCTTTGACATGCAATTTTCTACACACTTGCTGATGAAGTCTGTGACGGTGCTGGCATACTTATTTAGGTTGGCTGCTGAATTCTTGAATATGGACCAGTCCACTGACTCCAAGCAGTCACGTAGGAGCTCTTCTGTTTTTCGGACCAGCAATGCACGACCTTCTTACCCGGATTCTCCCACTTAAGTTTCTGCTTGGATGCCGGGAGAAGGAGCACCGTCTCATAGTCCGATTTTCCAAAGTGCGGTCGGGGAATGGATCGGTAGGCACCCTTGATGTTTGTGTAGCAGTGGTCAAGAATGTTGACGCCCCCAGGAGATGTGTACAGGTCCCTGGTGCTGTGAGGTAGCATTGCAAACTCCACACAGACAGTTACCCAAGGCTGGAATCGACCGGGTTTCTGGTGCTGTGAGGCAGCAGTGCTGACCACTGTGCCACTGTGCCCTTTTCTGACTCTTGATCCATAATCTTCTTTGGCATGTGGCATCTAGGCTGTGGAAATGGTCTTCCTCATTCTTTCCAGTAACCAAGATGTCACTGGATTCCGTCCAATCCACTTAAAATTTGGCCCAAAGCTCATTGGAATAACGCTGGTGAGGAAGTGATGCCAAATGGTAATCTTTTATATCGAAATAACCCTTTGTATGTCACAATCTTCAAGAACTGTTGTGGATCCTAATCCATGTTCTTTTGAAGATATGCTTGACTGAGGTCAATTTATTGAAGTGTCGGCCTCTAGCCAATCTAGCAAACAAGTCATCAATCAGTGATAGAGGGTATTGCTCTGCACACAGCACACGATTAATAGTGACTTTAAAATCGCCACAAATGTGTATCGATCCATCTTTTTTCATCATGGGTACAATTAGCGTAGTCCATTCACTCACATCAACAGGTTCAAGACCTCCTGGTTCTGACCAGCTATTCTAATTCTGCCTCTATCTTAGGTCTGATTGCATACGGCACTAATCCAGCCTTTAAGCTTCCTGCCCGGCTTTCTTCCTTGATCTTCACCATAACTGAGATGTCCTTCATGTTTCCCTGATCCGTTGAAGACAATGGCATGTTTCTTCACAATTTCAGGGAGGTCTGATTCAGAATCTGTCATGAGATTTCACTCAGCCCAATTTAATCTGATCTTTTCCAACCAAGTTATTTTCATTAGGGCCGGATAATTTCCTTTGACTATGCTAATAATACTCTTTATTATTGTCACAAGTCGGCTTACACTTCTCATTTAAGAAATGGATGTTTAAGCAATGTATCTTTAAGAAATGGAGCTGATCATATTACTGAAGTGATGTCAGAGGGTGGGGGGAGATGAGCTCACTTCTGCTATTGATTTCAGTTTTGAGGAGGCAGCTGGGAGTGTCTGTGTGTTTTGCTGGGAGCTGCAGGAAGAAACACAGAGCTGGTCTGTTGATGTCTGCAAATCCAAAGACTATAAATATATTGAATGTAATCTCATGTCTGTTTTTGAAGGTTTGAAGTCTTTTGGATGTTTAAAGGAACAGTTTGAAGGATTATTTAGTGTTGTAGTCTTTTGGGGTTATCTTTGAAGTAATGGGTGTGAAGATATTCAATGTTTGTTTTTAAAAGGTTAACTTGAGTTCATAGAATAAACATTGTTTTGTTTTAAAAAATAACTTTTCCCTGTCTGAAGTACCACACCTGTAGAGTGGGCTGTGTGCTCTCCATACCACAATCTAGTAAAAGTTCTGGGTCAGGTGAACTCCATGATACACTTTGGGGTTCTCTAAACCCTGGCCCATAACAAATTGGGGGCTCGAGGGGGATAAAAGTCTATCTATTGGATTGGCTTAGTGAACTTAAAGACAGTGAGGGCTGAGCATATTGTGGTTGCTTTTCAGGTGTGGTATTCTAGTTTAAGTGGGGAGTGTGTTGTGGACAATGGCTCTTTCAGAGGCTCAAAAGTTTTTGGGGGTGGAGACGGTCACACGCAGTACCTTACGGACAGAGACTAAAAGCAGACTGTTAGATTTGGCAAAAACATTGCAGTTAACATTACCTGACAAAATGCGAAAAGATGAGGTAATTGTGGTAATTATGGTTAAGCATTTAAAGTTGCCTGAGATACAGATTGATTCATTGGAAATGGCAAAAATTCAGTTGCAAATTAAACAAATAGAACATGAGAAAGAATTAAAGCAGCTTGAATACGAAAGAGGTAGAGAGGAAAAAGAAAGAGAGAGAGAGGAAAAAGAAAAGGAGAGAGAAGAAATTAGAAAAGAAAGAATAGCCCGAGCGGAACAAAAAGAAAGAGAAAGGGAGATACAGATCAGGGAAAAAGATAAAGAGAGAGAGTTTGAACTTCAGAAAATGGCCATGAAACATGACAGTCAGTTAAAATTGGCAGACGTAAAGGCAAACGTACAGTTGGATGATAGCGATGAGGACAGTGAGAAAGAGCATCATAGACAAAGGCTTGGTGGGGATCTATTTAAATATGCCCAAGCATTGCCAAGGTTTGACGGGAAGGAGGTAGAAGCCTTTTTCATTTCATTTGAGAAGGTAGCTAAACAAATGAAATGGCCACAGGACATGTGGGTATTATTGATTCAAACAAAGCTGGTAGGTAGAGCTAGTGACCGGAGGAGGTATCTGGGACGTATGAGGAGGTGAAAAAATCCATCTTAGGTGCATATGAGCTAGTGCCTGAAGCCGACAGACAAAGGTTTAGAAATTTAAGGAAAGAATTTGGTCAAACATACATGGAGTTTGAAAGGCTCAAACAGAGTAATTTTGATAGGTGGATAAGGGCTTTGAAAATAGACCAAACGTATGAAGCTCTCAGAGAAATTATACTTTTGGAGGAGTTTAAAAATTCAATTCTTGATGTAGTAAGAACTCGTGTGGATGAGCAGAGGGTTAAAACTGTGAGATTAGCAGCAGAAATGGCAGATGATTATGAATTAGTTCATAAATCAAAGCATGGTTTCCGACATCACTTTCAGTCTGTGAGGGATAGAAACTGGGGACATGAGAAATACTCAAGTGGTAAAGGTAAAGGTGATCTGATGGGAGATAATCATAGAGTGCAGAAGGAGGCCATTCGGCCCATCGAGTCTGCACCAGATCTTGGATAGAGCACCCTACCCAAGTCAACACTTCCACCCTATCCCCATAACCCAGTAACCCCACCCACACTAAGGGCAATTTTGGACACTAAGGGTAATTTATCATGGCCAATCCACCTAATAAGGAGAGTGTACCTCACATTAAAAAAGAGATCCAGGCGGGTGAAAGAGAAATGAAAAGTTTTAAATGTTTTCACTGTAATAAACTAGGCCATGTAAAGTCACAGTGTTGGTGATTGAAGAAAAGCACTGGGAAGGCTGATGTGGTAAAACAGGATAAGACAGTGGGGTTTGTTAGAGTGGTAAAGGAAAGCCCAAGGGAAGCGAAGGAGATGCAAAAGATCATACAGCCTGATCAAGGTGATTGATAAGAAGGTGCCAGATCTCTTTCTAGAATTTACTTGTGTGGGTAAAGTTTACTCATGTGTATCAGGAGGAGCAGGTAAAGAAGTCACAATTTCAAGAGATACAGGAGCTGGCCAATCTTTAATGGTAAGAGATGAAGAATTATGTAGTTTGGGAAGAATGTTGCCAGAAAAGGTGGTAATATGTGGAATTCAGGGTGAGAGGAGTAGCATTCCATTATATAAGGTAAGGTTGGAAAGTCCAGTGAAGAATGGTGAAGTGGTAGTCGGAGTAATAGATAAACTATCTTATCCAGGAATACAATTTATCTTGGGTAATGATATAGCTGGATCGCAGGTGGGAGTGATGCCTACTGTGGTTGATAAGCCAGTGGAAAATCAGACAACTGAAGTGTTGAAAGACGAATATCCTGGAATTTTTCTGGATTGTGTAGTAACAAGGTCGCAAAGTCACAGGTTAAGACAAGAGGAGAAATCAAAGAGTGAAGATGAAGTTGAAGTGCAATTATCAGAAACGATTTTTGATCAGATGGTTGAAAAAGAACAAGAACAGGTGGAGGATGAGGTTGATATTTTTAGTTCAGGAAAATTGGCGGAGTTACAACAGAAAGATGTATAAATAAAACGGATATATCAGAAAGCATATACGGAAGAGGAATCTGAGAGTATACCAGAGTGTTATTACCGTAAAAGTGATGTCTTGATGAGAAAATGGAGACCTGTACATATGCAGGCGGATGAAAAGTGAGCAGAAGTTCATCAAGTACCGGTAGGGTATAGAAAGGAGGTGTTGCGAGTGGCACATGAGGTACCAGTGGGAGGTCATTTGGGGATAAGGAAAACTCAAGCTAACATCCAGAAACATTTTTATTGGCCTGGACTACATAAAGATGTAGTTACATTTTGTCAATCATGTCACACATGTCAAGTGATAGGGAAACCTCAAGCAGTGATAAAACCAGCACCCTTAATACCCATTCCAGTATTTGAGGAACCTTTTACAAGGGCCGCTTCCTAAAACAAAAAGTGGAAATCAATATCTTTTGACTATAACGGATGTGTCTACTAGGTTTCCAGAGGCCATTCCAGTCCATAATATTACAGCTAAAAAGATTGTGGAGGAGTTACTTAAATTCTTTACGAGATATGGACTACCCACAGAAATACAATCGGATCAAGGATCAAATTTTACCTCAAGGTTATTCAAAGAAGTTATGGATAGTTTAGGAATAAACTATCTAACTCAAAGTGACCATCCAGAATCGCAGGGAGCGTTAGAAAGGTGGCATCAGACATTAAAGACAATGTAGAGGGCTTATTGTCAAGATTATCGAGAGGATTGGGATAAAGGAATTCCATTCGTACTGTTTGCAATTAGGGATACATCTAATGAGTCAACCAAATTTAGTCCTTTTGAACTAATTTTTGGTCATGAGGTAAGAGGAGCACTTAAACTGATTAAAGAAAAATTGGTGGGTGAGAAATCGGAAGTTACGCTATTGGATTACGTGTCAAATTTTAGGGAACGATTAAATAGAGCAGGTGAATTGGCTAGACAACATTTGAAAGTTGCAGAAAATGCAATGAAACGGGTAGCGGACAAGAAATCCAAAGTTCGTAGTTTTGCCAGTGGGGATAAAGTTTTAGTGTTGTTACCAGTGGTAGGGGAGCCTTTAAAAGCTAGGTTTTGTGGACCGTATCAGATTGAAAGGAAATTAAGTGAGGTGAATTATGTGGTAAAAACACCAGATAGAAGGAAGACTCACCGAGTGTGTCATGTGAATATGCTTAAAAGGTACTTTGAAAGGGAAGGAGAGGAAAAGGAGGAAGTTTTAACGATTCTAGCTCAAAGTGACGAACCAAATCCAGATGACTATGAATTTGACATACCTCAAATTAAATTGGAAAATGATGATGTTCTTAAAAATTGGGATAAATTGTTGAGTTACCTTCCAGAGGGAAAACAGACTGACCTGAAAGAGTTATTGATATCACATGGGCATACTTGTGGAGATAAATTGGGAAGTACTAAAATTGCTATACGTTGCATATAATTGATGTAGATGTGGGAAATGCTGTTCCTATCAAACAACATCCATATAGACGTACCCCTTTAAAATTGGCACAGGTTGACAAAGAGATGGAGGGTATGCTTAAAAATGGGATAATTGAAGTGGGTTGCAGCCAATGGAGCTCACCCATAGTGATGGTACCTAAACCAGACGGTACCCAACGGTTGTGTGTGGACTATCGAAAGGTGAATGCAGTTACAAGAACGGACTCTTATCCTATCCCACATTTGGAGGATTGTATTGAGAAAGTGGGACAATCAGCTTTTATTTCCAAACTGAATTTAATTAAAGGTTACTGGCAGGTACCTCTATCCGAAAGGGTGAAGGAGATTTCAGCTTTTGTGACTCCAGATGGTATATACCAATTCATAGTTATG
This sequence comes from Scyliorhinus torazame, assembly GCF_047496885.1. NCBI lineage: Eukaryota > Metazoa > Chordata > Chondrichthyes > Carcharhiniformes > Scyliorhinidae > Scyliorhinus > Scyliorhinus torazame. The sequence goes on from NC_092717.1 coordinate 247,178,728, forward strand.
CCATTTGGCATGAAAAAGCCCCAGCCACATTTCAACGGTTAACTAACAAAGTCGGTTTCAGGATTACCCAATTGTGTGGTATACATCGACAATCTGGTAATTTTCAGCCAGACATGGAAAGAACATTTAAAACATCTGAAGGAGTTATTTGATCAACTTCAGGAGGCGGGTTTGGTGATAAACCTAGCCAAAAGTGAATTTGCAAAAGCCCAAGTCACTTTCCTTGAGGTGTTTTCAATACCCTCGAGACAAAGGGAAATAATGCGATTTCTTGGCATGAGTGGATTTGATCGAACATTTGTGCAAACATTTTGTAGCGTGATTGCTCCACTGATGGACCTGCTAAAGAAACGTCAAAAATTTCAGTGGACAGCAGACTTTCAACAGGCATTTGACTGCCTGAAAGTTGTGATAACCAATGCTCCTGTGTTGGAGAATTACAAGGGTCTCTGTGATCAGATTGAACTGAAGTATCTGACTTTAAAGAGAACTGCCGAGGCATAGAGAACTGGATGGATCGTGCAGAGACCTTCTTGTTCAAAGAGACTGTCAATTGAGAAGGATTTCAGTTGGAAGAAGAACGAAAAAGAAAATGGGCCATATTATTAAACCTGTTTGCGTGTGTTGTTTTTTGAAACGAAAAAGTATATTTACTGTGTGCATTTCTTAAAGGATAGTGAAAAGGTGAAAAATGAAACCATCTTGAAGTTGATGGGTTTTTTTTTCTTGGGGGGAGGTGTCATGAAAATGAAATGAAAAATGAAAACAAAAGAAAGTACCTTTGTGAGAGTACCTTTAAGAAATGGGTGTTTATAAATGGGTGTGTATCTAAATATCTGTAGTGAGAGTACCTTTAAGGAATGGGTGTTTATTACTGCTGTGATGTCAGAGTGTGGATAGAGCTGGGCTGTCTGTCAGCTTTTTACTTTCGTTTTTGATCAGGCTGTAGGGTGTGTTTTAGTTTAGTTTTCAGTGTTGGAGCTGAAGCCAGACCAAGCAGGTGTACTGCTATTCTCTCTGCCATCAAAAGACTATCTCTTGATCATTTGGTGAATTCAGTATTATAAATGTTTTCAGTAGTGTTATAACCTGCCTGCTTACCACTGGCTGGGGACTAATGGCAATCCCACAATCTTTTGGGAGTATGAGCTTCCCCAATGAGGGGGGGCGGAGAAATCATTAGCAGATTCCCTGCATAAATAAAGCTGGCCAGTTTGGAACCGGCTAGAGGAGAGTGAGCAGCAAGGGAGTTGCTGCTGCTGCTGTTATATATATATGTTATTGTAAAGAAATGTTATTTCTTTCTATCCTTCAACTCGTGCTGGATTTCCGTGGCCCTCACAAAACTGGTGACGGGGATGGGATTTGAACCCACGCGTGCACAGCACAGGGTCGTCTCCAGCGCAAGCATGTAGACCACGTTCGGTCCAGAAGACCATCCCTTCCAAAGATTCCCCGCCCCCGGAGCTCATTTCTACAGCCACAGAGACCAGACACAGTGAAGAGTATTCCTCACAATCTTCCTCTGGTGCTGCGCTCAAAGCCCGCACAGGTCATTGCAGAACCGCGTGGAGATCGAGACGCCGAGATGACGGAGGCAGCAGACTCCGACTCCGAGATGGAGACACAGGACGCCTCAGAGGGGGAATCCTTGGGCCCACGGGCCGTGGATGTACAACCGTTACGCCGTTCATCACGGAAGCGCCGTTCTCCGTCTCGTTACACGCCGCCCGATCCAGCGCCTCGTGCAAATGGTGCCCGGCCTGTGGCAAAACGGGTTCGCCGCCCTCCTTCGCCAGGGTCTTCGGTGGATTCCTTGGACTTTAGGGGGGAGGGATGTTATAACCTGCCTACTTACCACTGGCTGGGGACTAATGGCAATCCCACAATCCTTTGGAGTATGAGCTTCCCCAATGAGGGGGGTGGAGAAATCATTAGCAGATTCCTTGCATAAATAAAACTGGCCAGTTTGGAACCGGCTAGAGGAGAGTGAGCAGCAAGCGAAGTTGCTGTTGCTGTTGTATATATATGTTATTGTAAATAAATGTTATTTCTTTCTATCCTTCAACTCGTGCTGGATTCTTCGTGGCCCTCACAAAAAGTAGTGACTTTAACCTGATGTGCTTGTGATAAAGGTTTTGTTTTTAAGTCGTATGGATGTTAAAAAGGAAAGCTTAAAGGTTTACTTAGTGTTGTAGTCTTTGGGGGTTGTATTTGAATGAATGGTTGCTAAGATGTTCACTGTCTGTTTTAAAAAGGTTAACTTGAGTTCATAGAATAAACATTATTTTGCTTTAAAAAGTACTTTTCTCTGTCTGAAGTACCACACCTGTAGAGTGGGCCGTGTGCTCCCCATACCACAATCTAGTAAAAGTTGTGGGTCAGGTGAACTCCATGATACACTTTGGGGTTCTCTAAACCCTGGCCCATAACACTTGGATGCCTAGTCTCGAGTTGCTAGATCTGTTCAAAGTCTATCCCATTTAGCACGGTGGTAGTGCCACACAACATGATGGAGGGTATATTCATTGTGAAGATGTGACTTTGTCTCCACAGGGACTATGCGTTGGTCACTTCTGTGACCAATACTGTCATGGACAGATGCATCTGCAGAAGGTTGGTGAGGATGAGGTCAAGTATGTTTTTCCCTCTTGTTGGTTCCCTCACCACCTGCTGCAGTCCCAGTCTAGCAGCTCTGTCCTTTAGGACCCGGCCAGCTCGGTCTGTGGTGGTACTACCGAGCCACTCTTGGTGATGGACATTGAAGTCCCCACCCAGAGCATATTCTGTACCCTCGCCACAATCAGTTCTTCCGCCAAGTGGTGTTCAACATGGAGGAGTACTGATTCATCAGCTGATGGTGGCCGGCACGTGGTAATCAGCAGGAGGTTTCCTTTCCCATGTTTAGCCTGAAGCCATGAGACTTCACTGGGTCCAGAGTCGATGTTAAGGACCCCCAGGGCAATTCCCTCCTGACTGTATACCACGTGCCACCATTTCTGCTGGGTCTGTCCTGCCTGTGAGACAGGACATACCCAGGAATGGTGATAGTGTTGTCTGGGACATTGTCTGTAAGGTATGATTCTGTGAGTATGACTATGTCAGGCTATTGCTTAACTAATCTGTGAGACAGCTCTCCCAACTTTGGCACAAGCCCCCAGATGTTAGTAAGGAGGACTTTGTAGAGTCGACCGGGCTGGGTTTGCCGTTGTCGTTCCTGATGCCTGGGTCGTCCATCCAGTTTAATTCCTGAGTGGCTTGCTAGGTCATTTCAGAGGTCATTTAAGGTTCAACCACATAGCTGTGGGTCTGGAGTCACATGTAGGCCAGACCAGGTAAGGAGGGCAGATTTCCTTCCCTTAATTAGCAAATCAGATGGTTGTTTGCGACAATGGTTTCCTGGTCATCATTAGATTTTTAATTCCAGATATTTTATTGAGTTTAAATTCCACCATCTGCTGTGGTGGGATTGGAACCCAGGTCCCAAATCATTACCCTGGGTCTGTGGATTACTAATTCAGCAGAAACACCAAGACACGCCCTCCCCCATTGTGTAATGATATTTAGAATCACAACAATAACACCAACAATCATTCCCTGGGTATTTTTAGAGTTCAGGCACCGATGGCCACCTTCCCAGAACCGCTTATTTTCTTGATTCTCAAATGGGCTCAAAGTGCAACAATCTTCGAACAGCCAATAAGCAACCCGCCTTGGCCATGATACCTGTGTGTAGTATTTAGTCAATCTCGAAATTCCACAAACATGGAAACCTCCATTGTTTACATAAGTATAGAGTTGCCTCTACTTGATTGGAAAAGGTAGCTGGAAATGACTGCTTTCGCAAATGTATTTTCCTGCAGTAGCCTTTTGGTCCAAGAGGGAGCCTTTTCCAGGAAACTGAACCCCCATCAATACCGTAAATATATCTATATATGAAATCATGCACAATCCAATAACTTGAATGCACATTCTCCTGAGATTTCAACGTCAAGAGTCCGTAATATACTGTTTCGTGGACTGATTGTCTTTTTAAATGTATCAAAGGTTGACCATACTTAGTATGCTTCCAACAAATCATCGTTCTTGGAAAATGTTTCCAAAAAGTGGAATAGAAAGGTTAATTGGTCTTTGGTATCCAAGTCAGCCACATCCAGTTGCAAATATATTTTACTCCGAGTTTTATTTTTTTACTGGAAAGGACAAAGCCTTGTGCCCTCCAGAATATTGACGTCAGACATGCCCACATTCCTACCTCATTTTTCCACTGCTCAAATGGTTCTGGTTCTGAAAAACTGATGGATGATTACAGCTTGAAAATTTGCATTCGCCTTTAGCTATTGTGTACCTGCGACTGTCAGCAGTAGTATGTTTCTTTTCTCTCAGAAGATTGAGGCAACATCCAATCACCAGAGCTCAATGAGCATCGCCTGCTCCCATGTTGAATCCAAAAATCATATATTCAAAGAACAAAGAACAAAGAAATGTACAGCACAGGAACAGGCCCTTCAGCCCTCCAAGCCCGTGCCGACCATGCTGCCCGACTAAACTACAATCTTCTACACTTCCTGGGTCCGTATCCTTCTATTCCCATCCTATTCATATATTTGTCAAGATGCCCCTTAAATGTCCCTATCGTCCCTGCTTCCACTACCTCCTCCGGTAGCGAGTTCCAGGCACCCACTACCCTCTGCGTAAAAAACTTGCCTCGTACATCTACTCTAAACCTTGCCCCTCTCACCTTAACCCTATGCCCCCTAGTAATTGACCCCTCTACCCTGGGGAAAAGCCTCTGACTATCCACTCTGTCTATGCCCCTCATAATTTTGTATACCTCTACCAGGTCTCCCCTCAACCTCCTTCGTTCCAGTGAGAACAAACCGAGTTTATTCAATCGCTCCTCATAGCTAATGCCCTCCATACCAGGCAACATTCTGGTAAATCTCTTCTGCACCCTCTCTAAAGCCTCGACATCCTTCTGGTAGTGTGGCGACCAGAATTGAACACTATACTCCAAGTGTGGCCTAACTAAGGTTCTATACAGCTGCAACATGACTTGCCAATTCTTATACTCAATGCCCCGGCCAATGAAGGCAAGCATGCCGTATGCCTTCTTGACTACCTTCTCCACCTGTGTTGCCCCTTTCAATGACCTGTGGACCTGTACTCCTAGATCTCTTTGACTTTCAATACTCTTGAGGGTTCTACCATTCACTGTATATTCCCTACCTGCATTAGACCTTCCAAAATGCATTACCTCACATTTGTCCGGATTAAACTCCATCTGCCATCTCTCCGCCCAAGTCTCCAGACAATCTAAATCCTGCTGTATCCTTCGACAGTCCTCATCGCTATCCGCAATTCCACCAACCTTTGTGTCGTCTGCAAACTTACTAATCAGACCAGTTACATTTTCCTCCAAATCATTTATATATACTACAAACAGCAAAGGTCCCAGCACTGATCCCTGTGGAACACCACTGGTCACAGCCCTCCAATTAGAAAAGCATCCCTCCATTGCTACTCTCTGCCTTCTATGGCCTAGCCAGTTCTGTATCCACCTTGCCAGCTCACCCCTGATCCCGTGTGACTTCACCTTTTGTACTAGTCTACCATGAGGGACCTTGTCAAAGGTCTTACTGAAGTCCATATAGACAACATCTACTGCCCTACCTGCATCAATCATCTTAGTGACCTCCTCGAAAAACTCTATCAAGTTAGTGAGACACGACCTCCCCTTCACAAAACCGTGCTGCCTCTCACTAATACGTCCATTTGCTTCCAAATGGGAGTAGATCCTGTCTCGAAGAATTCTCTCCAGTAATTTCCCTACCACTGAAGTAAGGCTCACCGGCCTGTAGTTCCCGGGATTATCCTTGCTACCCTTCTTAAACAGAGGAACAACATTGGCTATTCTCCAGTCCTCCGGGACATCCCCTGAAGACAGCAAGGATCCAAAGATTTCTGTCAAGGCCTCAGCAATTTCCTCTCCAGCCTCCTTCAGTATTCTGGGGTAGATCCCATCAGGCCCTGGGGACTTATCTACCTTAATATTTTTTAAGACACCCAACACCTCGTCTTTTTGGATCACAAAGTGACCCAGGCTATCTACACCCCCTTCTCCAGACTCAACATCTACCAATTCCTTCTCTTTGGTGAATACTGATGCAAAGTATTCATTTAGTACCTCGCCCATTTCCTCTGGCTCCACACATAGATTCCCTTGCCTATCCTTCAGTGGGCCAACCCTTTCCCTGGCTACCCTCTTGCTTTTTATGTACGTGTAAAAAGCCTTGGGATTTTCCTTAACCCTATTTGCCAATGACTTTTCACGACCCCTTCTAGCCCTCCTGACTCCTTGCTTAAGTTCCTTCCTACTTTCCTTATATTCCACGCAGGCTTCGTCTGTTCCCAGCCTTTTAGCCCTGACAAATGCCTCCTTTTTCTTTTTGACGAGGCCTACAATATCACTCGTCATCCAAGGTTCCCGAAAATTGCCGTATTTATCTTTCTTTCTCACAGGAACATGCCGGTCCTGTATTCCTTTCAACTGCCACTTGAAAGCCTCCCACATGTCAGATGTTGATTTGCCCTCAAACATCCGCCCCCAATCTATGTTCTTCAGTTCCCGCCTAATATTGTTATAATTAGCCTTCCCCCAATTTAGCACATTCATCCTCGGACCACTCTTATCCTTGTCCACCAGTACTTTAAAACTTACTGAATTGTGGTCACTGTTACCGAAATGCTCCCCTACTGAAACATCTACCACCTGGCCGGGCTCATTCCCCAATTCCAGGTCCAGTACCGCCCCTTCCCTAGTTGGACTGTCTACATATTGTTTTAAGAAGCCCTCCTGGATGCTCCTTACAAACTCCGCCCCGTCTAAGCCCCTGGCACTAAGTGAGTCCCAGTCAATATTGGGGAAGTTGAAGTCTCCCATCACCACAACCCTGTTGTTTTTACTCTTTTCCAAAATCTGTCTACCTATCTGCTCCTCTATCTCCCGCTGGCTGTTGGGAGGCCTGTAGTATACCCCCAACATTGTGACTGCACCCTTCTTATTCCTGATCTCTACCCATATAGCCTCACTGCCCTCTGAGGTGTCCTCTCGCAGTACAGCTGTGATACTCTCCCGAACAAGTAGCGCAACTCCACCTCCCCTTTTACATCCCCCTCTATCCCGCCTGAAACATCTAAATCCTGGAACGTTTAGCTGCCAATCCTGCCTTTCCCTCAACCAGGTCTCTGTAATGGCAACAACATCATAGTTCCAAGTACTAATCCAAGCTCTAAGTTCATCTGCCTTACCCGTAATGCTCCTTGCATTAAAACATATGCACTTCAGGCCACCAGACCCGCTGTGTTCAGCAACTTCTCCCTATCTGCTCTGCCTCAGAGCCACACTGTCCCTATTCCCTAGTTCTCCCTCAATGCTCTCACCTTCTGACCTATTGCTCCCGTGCCCACCCCCCTGCCATACTAGTTTAAACCCTCCCGTGTGACACTAGCAAACCTCGCGGCCAGGATATTTATGCATCTCCGGTTTAGATGCAACCCGTCCTTCTTATACAGGTCACACCTGCCCCGGAAGAGCTCCCAGTGGTCCAGATAATGGAAACCCTCCCTCCTACACCAGCTGTTTAGCCACGTGTTTAGCTGCTCTACCTTCCTATTTCTAGCCTCACTGGCACGTGGCACAGGGAGTAATCCCGAGATTACAACCCTCGAGGTCCTGTCTTTTAACTTTCTGCCTAGCTCCCTGAACTCCTGCTGCAGGACCTCATGCCCCTTCCGGCCTATGTCGTAAGTACCAATATGTACAACGACCTCTGCCTGTTTGCCCTCCCCCTTCAGGATGCCCTCTACCCGTTCGGAGACATCCTGGACCCTGGCACCAGGGAGGCAACATACCATCCTGGAGTCTCTTTCACGTCCACAGAAGCGCCTATCTGTGCCCCTGACTATAGAGTCCCCTATTACTATTACTCTTCTGCGCTTTGACCCTCCCTTCTGAACATCAGAGCCAGCCGTGGTGCCACTGCTCTGGCTGCTGCTGTTTTCCCCTGATAGGCTATCCCCCCCCGACAGTATCCAAAGGGGTATATCTGTTCGAGAGGGGGACAACCACAGGGGATTCCTGCACTGACTGCCTGCCCTTTCTGGTGGTCACCCATTTCTCTGCCTGCACCTTGGGTGTGACCACATTTACATAACTGCGATCTATGACGCTTTCCGCCACCTGCATGCTCCTAAGTGCATCCAATTGCTGCTCCAACCGAACCATGCGGTCTGTGACGAGCTCCAGTTGGGTGCACTTTCTGCAGATGAAGCCATCCGGGATGCTGGAAACCTCCCGGACCTGCCACATCTCACAGTCAGAGCACAGCACCCCTCTAACTGACATTGCGTCAATTAATTAAAATTAAAATTAAAATTTGTCTTTTTTTTTAAATATTTTTTTTTAAATTTCAAAGTTACTGTCAACTATCTGTTTCCTAGCACTAGATTTCTAATAGAAATGCGATAGCTAACTATAGTACTCTCCGATCTCTGGCTTAGATATCCCTCTAAATTATAATTAAGTTATTATGTTTAATTAGTTACCAAATACTCAAATTTTTTTAAATTTAGTGTAGAATCCTAACCAGCCACTCTGGCCACAGCTTTTCTGTGATGTCACTTCAGTTTCCCCCCGACACACACAATTTGAAAAAAGGTATAAAAGTAAAAATAAGTAAAAATCACTTACTTACCTTCTTACCTTCTGAGTGTCTGAGATGTTCTCAGGTTCTCTCGCTGACAGAGACTGCTCCTCCACCTCCGAACCTTGACCTGCACAATGCTAATAATATAATAATAATATAATATGGCACTTACCTTACACCAATGGGTCTTATTATTAGGTTAGAGGAGGAGGGCGGGTGGGAGACACTACACGTGTAGTGTCTCGGGTTTCCTCTCCACCAGAATTTATTGGTTGGGGGGGGGGGGAGACTTGCCAGAGGTCCGCGGGTCGAACTTCCGGTTCCCGCCTTATATAAAAACAAATAAAACAGAAAAGAAGAACAGACACGGGACCAGGTAAGGGTTTTTAAATTCACTACTCACCTCCCAGAAGGCCCCTGCGTATCCCTCTTATTCAGAAAAGAATGTATCTGAAGCCAATCCTACCCGTGAGTCAGGCTTATTTCAAAGACTACAAAGTAGTCCTAACACCCAATGTGAGTTATTTTTTAGACTCTTGCAATGATTGCCTCAGACTTCCCTAATTGGGGCCAACTACTCTTAATTACCAACTTAAAATATGCACTCTATTGCAGCACAATTTTAACATTTACACCTTCAAGATTTTACATGGATACAGGCCCAGCCTGAATAACATTTCCTCTTAAGATAACCATCCCCTCCATCCCAGGTATCAGCTGAGTGAACCTTCTCTAAACTGCTTCGAATACATTTTAATCCTTTCTTAAATAAGGAGGCCAAAACTGTGCACAGCACTCTTGATGTGGTCTCGCCATCACTCCGTACAGTGGTAGCAAAAATCCCGAGAACAAAGAACAAAGAACAAAGAAAAGTACAGCACAGGAACAGGCCCTTCGGCCCTCCAAGCCCGTGCCGACCATGCTGCCCGACTAAACTACAATCTTCTACACTTCCTGGGTCTGTATCCCTCTATTCCCATCCTATTCATGTATTTGTCAAGATGCCCCTTAAATGTCAGTATCGTCCCTGCTTCCACCACCTCCTCCAGCAGCGAGTTCCAGGCACCCACTACCCTCTGTATTCCATGGAATTCAAGGAAACTTGTCGAGATGGATCTGAAAATGGCTTAGTAACAGGACACAAGAGGTGATGGTAGAAAACTGTTTGGGTAACCTGAGGCCGATGTCCAACAGTGTACCACAGGATAAATTCTATAATTCTATGGATCAGTGTTGGGTCCCTTATTTTTTGTTATATATAAATGATATGCAAATACATGGAGGGAATAATTAGTTAGTTTGCAGATGACACCAAGATTGGTTGGGTGGTTAACAGTGAAGAAGAGGGTCGTAGCTTTAGGGGAAGATATAGACGGGTTGGTCAGATGGGCAGAGCAGTGGCAGATGGTATTTGACCCTGATAAGTGCGACATGATACACTTTGGGAGAACAAACAGGAGAAGGGAGAATGGCAAGGCACTAGGAAGCTCAGAGAAACAGATGGATCTTGGGGTGCTTGTTCACAGATCCCTGAAGGCAGCAGAGCAGGTGAATAGGGGAGATAGGAAGGCATATGGGGCACTTCCCTTTATCAGTCGTGGCATAGCTTATAAGAGCAGGGAGGTTATGTTGGAGCTGTACAGAATGTGGTTAGGCCACGGCTGGAGTGCTGTGTGCGGTTCTGGTCACCGCACTATCGGAAGGAGATGATTGCACTGGAGGGGGTGCAGAGGAGATTCACCAGGATGTTGCCTGGGATGTTGGAGCATCTGAGCTACAAGGAGAAGCTGGATAGGCCGGGAGTGTTTTATTTAGAGCACAGAAGGCTGAGGGGGGGATATGATTGAGGTGTGTAAGATTGGGAGGGGTTTGGACAGGGTAAATAGGGAGCAGCTGTTCACCTTAGTTGAGGGGTCAATCACAAGGGGGTGAGGGGGAGGAGATTCCACGGGGATTTGAGAATAAAAATCACTCAGAGATCAAAGAACAAAGAAAAGTACAGCACAGGAACAGGCCCTTCGGCCCTCCATACCTGCGCCGGCCATGCTGCCCGTCTAAACTAAAATCTTCTACACTTCCTGGGTCCGTATCCCTCTATTCTCATCCTATTCATGTATTTGTCAAGATGCCCCTGAAATGTCACTATCGTCCCTGCTTCCACCACCTCCCCCGGTAGCGAGTTCCAGGCACCCACTACCCTCTGTGTAAAAAACTTTCCTCGTACATCTCCTCTAAACCTTGCCCCTTGCACCTTAAACCTATGCCCCTTAGTAATTGACCCCTCTACCCCGGGGAAAAAGCCTCTGACTATCCACTCTGTCTATGCCCCTCATACTTTTGTAGACCTCTATCAGGTCACCCCTCAACCTCTGTCGTTCCAGTGAGAACAAACCGAGTTTATTTAACTGCTCCTCATAGCTAATGCCCTCCATACCAGGCAACATCCTGGTCAATCTCTTCTGCACCCTCTCTAAAGCCTCCACATCCTTCTGGTAGTGTGGCGACCAGAATTGAACACTATACTCCAAGTGTGGCTTAACTCAGATTCTATACAGCAGAAACATGACTTGCCAACTTTTATACTCAATGCCCCGGCCAATGGAGGCAAGCATGCAGTATGCCTTCTTGACCACCTTCTCCACCTCTGTTGCCCCTTTCAGTGACCTGAAATGAAATGAAATGAAAACCACTTATTGTCACAAGTAGGCTTCAAATTAAGTTACTGTGAAATGCCCCTAGTCGCCACATTCCGGCGCCTGTTCGGGGAGGCTGGTACGGGAATTGGACCATGCTGCTGGCCTGCCTTGGTCTGCTTTAAAAGCCAGCTCTTTAGCCCTGTGGACCTGTACACCTAGATCTCCCAGACTGTCAACACTCTTGAGGGTTCTACCATTCACTGTATATTCCCTACCTGTATTTGACCTTCCAAAAGGCATTACCTCACATTTGTCCGGATTAAACTCCATCTGCCATCTCTCCGCCCAAGTCTCCAAACGATCTAAATCCTGCTGTATCCTCTGACAGTCCTCATCGCGATCCGCAATTCCACCAACCTTTGTGTCGTCTGCAAACTTACTAATCAAACTGTGGTGAGCGACGTATGGCTACGTAAGGCTGTTGTATATATGTTCTACTGTTCTATTAGTATTGTTATCTCCACTGTTGTATATACTTATTGTTGTTGCTGTTCTGTTATTGGTTGTTGCTGCTGTACTGTTGGAATGTTATTATTGGTGCTGCTGTTGGCTCCGCCTGTGGCTCCGCCCAGCGGGGGAGGTATAAAGCCTGATGACCGGGGTCAGCCCTGCAGTGCGGGAGGAGCTACAGGTCGGCACATATTTAGCTTATTAAAGCATCGGTTCACTGCTTCCCAGCGTCTCGTCTGAATTGATGTCTATCAGTTTAATAAGCTAAAATTTTGATAATGGATGCTGCCCTCAAACCTGAACGTCTCAAACTGGACCCGCAGGTCGCTAAAGCGCCGGCTATCTTTGAGCATTGGCTCAGCTGCTTCGAGGCCTACCTCGAACCCTCGACTGCTGCGGTCAAGCAATATCTCCTCAACGCCCGGATGAGCCACCGGATCTTCCAGTCAATCCGCGATGCGGGCTCGTATGCGGAGGCTGTAGATGTACTCAAGGGACAGTTTGTGAGGCTGGTCAACGAGGCTCTCGCCCGACACCTCCTCACCACGCGGTGTCAGCGCCAGGGTGAGTCGCTCGCGGAGTATCTTTGTGAGTTGAGGGTACTCGCCCGCAGTTGTAACTGCCGGGCGGTCTCTGCATCGGAGCATTCGGAGCTAATGATTCGGGACACTTATGTAGCTGGAGTCCGGTCCAGCTATCTCCGGCAGCGCCTCCTCAAGAAAGGGGCTCTCGACCTCGAGGCGACAATGGAGCTGGCGACCTCATAAGAAGTGGCTTTCCAGAGCCTCGAGGCCTTCCCGTCCAACCACGCGGCATCCTCGGGGACGTCAGAGATGAAGCCATCACCCAACCCAGGCGTACCTCACTCCTGCGCCGCACGGCTGCCAGCCAGCTCCGGAGGTCCTTGCTGTTATCTCTGCGGGCAGGGCCTGCATCCCCGGCAGTGCTGCCCAGCTCCGGGGGACCTTGCTGTTATCTCTGCGGGCAGGGCCAGCATCCCCGGCAGTGCTGCCCAGCTCCGGGGGACCTTGCTGTTATCTCTGCGGGCAGGGCCAGCATCCCCGGCAGCACTGCCCAGCTCCGGGGGACCTTGCTGTTATCTCTGCGGGCAGTGTCAGCATCCCCGGCAGCGCTGCCCAGCTCCGGGGGACCTTGCTGTTATCTCTGCGGGCAGGGCCGGCATCCCCGGCAGTGCTGCCCAGCTCCGGGGGACCTTGCTGTTATCTCTGCGGGCAGGGCCGGCATCCCCGGCAGTGCTGCCCAGCTCCGGGGGACCTTGCTGTTATCTGTGCGGGCAGGGCTGGCATCCCCGGCAGTGCTGCCCAGCTCCGGAGGTCCTTGCTGTTATCTCTGCGGGCAGGGCTGGCATCCCCGGCAGTGCTGCCCAGCTCCGGGGGACCTTGCTGTTATCTCTGCGGGCAGGGCTGGCAGCCCCGGCAGCGCTGCCCAGCTCCGGGGGACCTTGCTGTTATCTCTGCGGGCAGGGCCTGCATCCCCGGCAGCACTGCCCAGCTCCGGGGGACCTTGCTGTTATCTCTGCGGGCAGGGCCTGCATCCCCGGCAGTGCTACCCAGCTCCGGGGGACCTTGCTGTTATCTCTGCGGGCAGGGCCAGCATCCCCGGCAGCGCTGCCCAGCTCCGGGGGACCTTGCTGTTATCTCTGCGGGCAGGGCCTGCATCCCCGGCAGTGCTACCCAGCTCCGGGGGACCTTGCTGTTATCTCTGCGGGCAGGGCCAGCATCCCCGGCAGTGCTGCCCAGCTCCGGGGGACCTTGCTGTTATCTCTGCGGGCAGGGCCAGCATCCCCGGCAGCGCTGCCCAGCTCCGGGGGACCTTGCTGTTATCTCTGCGGGCAGGGCCTGCATCCCCGGCAGTGCTGCCCAGCTCCGGGGGACCTTGCTGTTATCTCTGCGGGCAGGGCCAGCATCCCCGGCAGTGCTGCCCAGCTCCGGGGGACCTTGCTGTTATCTCTGCGGGCAGGGCCAGCATCCCCGGCAGCGCTGTCCAGCTCCGGGGGACCTTGCTGTTATCTCTGCGGGCAGGGCTGGCATCCCCGGCAGTGCTGCCCAGCTCCGGGGGACCTTGCTGTTATCTCTGCGGGCAGGGCTGGCAGCCCCGGCAGCGCTGCCCAGCTCCGGGGGACCTTGCTGTTATCTCTGCGGGCAGGGTCAGCATCCCCGGCAGCGCTGCCCAGCTCCGGGGGACCTTGCTGTTATCTCTGCGGGCAGGGTCAGCATCCCCGGCAGTGCTGCCCAGCTCCGGGGGACCTTGCTGTTATCTCTGCGGGCAGGGCTGGCAGCCCCGGCAGCGCTGTCCAGCTCCGGGGGACCTTGCTGTTATCTCTGCGGGCAGGGCTGGCAGCCCCGGCAGCGCTGCCCAGCTCCGGGGGACCTTGCTGTTATCTCTGCGGGCAGGGCTGGCAGCCCCGGCAGCGCTGCCCAGCTCCGGGGGACCTTGCTGTTATCTCTGCGGGCAGGGCCAGCATCCCCGGCAGCGATGCCCAGCTCCGGGGGACCTTGCTGTTATCTCTGCGGGCAGGGCTGGCATCCCTGGCAGTGCTGTCCAGCTCGCAGCGCTGTGTGTAATGAGTGCGGCAAGAAAGGTCATTTTGCGAAGGTATGTCTGAGCCTCTCTAAAGCCCCAAAATCAAAAGTCGGTCGGCCTGAGGCTCACAGACCCCACAACGTGGCATCGTGCCTGCCGGGACCGCCCCCTTCCGATGCGTCATCAGCCACGTGCGACCCGTGGAGGACGCCATCTTAGTCGTCGTCGCTGATGCGGCCCGCCACATGCGACCAGTGGGCACCGCCATCTTGGCCGACATCGTCAACGCCGCCATTTTGTGATCACGCTGCTGCCACAGATAGTCCTTCGCATTACCTCAGCTCGGTCCAGCTCGACCAGTCCCGGCCTTACCATCTGCGAAATTTGATGATGGCTGTCAAACTCAACGGGCAGGAGGCGTCCTGCCTCTTCGACTCCGGGAGCACAGATAGTTTTGTCCACCCGGATATGGTAAGGCGCTGCGCCCTCCAGGTCCTCCCCGTCTCGCAGACTATATCCCTCGCGTCCGGTTCGCACTCCATACAGATCCGGGGGTATTGCATTGCAAACCTGTCAATACAAGGCGTAGAGTACACTAACTTTAAGCTCTACGTCCTCCCTCATCTCTGCGCTCCCCTCCTGCTCGGGTTAGATTTCCAGTGCAACCTCAGAAGCCTAACACTAAAATTTGGGGGACCCCTGCCCCCCCCTCACAATCTGTAGCCTCGCTACCCTGAAGGTCGCTTCTCCCTCGCTCTTCGCAAACCTCACCCCAGACTGTAAGCCCGCCGCCACCCGGAGCAGACGGTACAGTGCTCAGGGCAGGGCCTTCATCAGGTCAGAGGTTCAGCGGCTCCTGGAGGAAGGGATCATCGAGGCCAGCAACAGCCCCTGGAGAGCGCAAGTGGTGGTCGTCAGGACCGGGGAGAAGAACTGGATGGTAGTCGACTACAGTCAGACGATCAACCGGTACACGCGGCTCGATGCGTGCCCCCTCCCACGCATATCTGACATGGCCAATCGGATTGCGCAGTATCGAGTCTTCTCTACGGTAGACTTGAAGTCCACGTATCACCAGCTCCCTCTCTGGCCTGAAGACCGCCAGTACACTGCCTTCAAGGCAGATGGCCGCCTCTTCCATTTCCTCAGGGTTCCCTTCGGCGTCACCAACGGGGTTTCCGTCTTCCAATGAACAATGTACCGAATGGTGGACCAGTACGGGCTGCGGGCCACGTTCCAGTACTTGGATAATGTCACCATTTGCGGCCATGACCTGCAGGACCATGACGCGAACCGAGACAAATTCTTCCGCACCGCCCGACTCCTTAATTTAACCTACACTAAGGAGAAATGCGTTTTCTGCACAACCCGGCCAGCCATCCTCGGCTATGTCGTGGAAAACGTGTCCTCGGGCCCGACACCGACTGCATGCGCCCCCTTCTCCAGCTCCCCCTTCCCCACTGCCCCAAGACCCTGAAACGATGCTTGGGGTTTTTCTCGTATTATGCCCAGTGGGTCCCCAACTACGCGGACAAGCCCCGCCCACTCATTAAGTCCACCATTTTTCCCCTGACGGCTGAGGCCCGCTTGGGTTTCAACCGCACCAGAGCCGACATTGCCAAGGCCACGATGCACGCTGGGGATAAATCCCTTCCATCCCAGGTGGAGAGCGATGCGTCTGACTTTGCCCTGGTCGCTACCCTCAACCAGGCAGGAAGGCCTGTCGTCTTTTTTCCCCTTACCCTCCATGCCTCCGAGATTTGTCACTCCTCCGTCGAGAAGGAGGCACAAGCCATAGTAGAAGCTGTGCGACACTGGAGGCATTACCTGGCCGGCAGGAGATTCACTCTCCTCACTGACCAACGGTCAGTTGCCTTCATGTTTAATAACACGCAGCAGGGCAAGATTAAGAACGACAAGATTTTGCGGTGGAGAATCGAACTCTCCACCTATAACTACGACATCTTGTATCGCCCTGGGAAGCTCAACGAGCCCCCAGATGCCCTGTCCCGCAGTATATGCGCCAGCGCGCAAACAGACCGGTTACGGGCCGTCCACAACGACCTCTGTCACCTGGGGGTCACCCGGCTTCTTCACTTCGCCAAGGCCCACAACCTGCCCTACTCCACTGATGATGCCGGGGCTGTGACTAGGGATTGCCAAATCTGTGCAGTTCTATCGGCCGGACAAGGCTCACCTGGTGAAGGCCTCCTGCCCTTTTGAACGCCTCAGCATGGGCTTTGAAGAGCCACTCACCTCCACTGACCGTAATGTGTACTTTCTCAACGTTGTTGATGAGTACTCCCGCTTCCCGTTTGCAATCCCTTGTCCTGATATGTCCTCTGCCACTGTCATCAAGACCCTGCACAGCATTTTCTCACTGTTTGGTTTCCCTGCCTATATACATAGCGATTGGGGCTCCTCTTTTATGAGTGATGAGCTGTGTCAGTACCTGCGCAGTAAGGGCGTCGCCTTGAGCAGGACTACCAGCTACAATCCCCGGGGGAACGGGCAGGCGGAGAGGGAGAATGCTACGGTCTGGAAGGCCGACCTTCTGGCCCTACGGTCTAGAAGCCTCCCAGTCTCCTGCTGGCAGGAGGTCCTCCCTGACGCGCTCCATTCCATCCGGTCGCTTCTGTGTACTGCCACAAACAAGATCCCTCACAACCGTCTATTTGTCTTTCCCAGGACGTCGATCTCCGGAGTCTCGCTCCCGGCCTGGTTAACAGAACCTGGGCCGGTCCTCCTACGGAAACACGCAAGGAGCCATAAGGCCGATCCCCTGGTCGAGCGGGTTCAGCTTCTCCACGCGAACCCTCAGTACGCGTATGTAGCACACCGCGATGGACGACAGGACACAGTCTCCCTCCAGGACCTGGCTCCCGCGGGTACCGCTGCGCCCATTATCCCCGCGCCCCTCCCAGCCACCTCCCCACCCTCTTCCCCACCTGCACCTTCACCAACATCTCCCACAGGGTCTTTTAGCCCTGCCTCTGCGTTGTCACTCCTCTGTCGAGAAGTGAGTTCTCCCAGTGAGCCAGAGAAGACACAGCCAGAGTGAGACAGAACCAAGAGTGAGTTTGGGAATTTGAATCTAGGTGGGAATTGAATCAAATCAGTAAGTCAGCTCCTTTTAAATTTCAGGAGTTTAAATTAATTTAAATTAAGCCAGAATTGTGCAGTGTAGGTTAACAAGGGCTGCCCCACCCACTCACATAACTGGTTGGCAGTTAAGTGTCAGTCACTTTAATCTACTTTGATCTAAAAGCGGGTGGGGGAGGGGTGTCAATTCAGGACAATTTAAAAAGAGCAACTTGTAAACTCACTCCCAGTGAGTTCTCCCAGTGAGCCAGAGAAGACACAGCCAGAGTGAGACAGAACCAAGAGTGAGTTTGGGAATTTGAATCTAGGTGGGAATTGAATCAAATCAGTAAGGCAGCTCCTTTTAAATTTCAGGAGTTTAAATTAATTTAAATTAAGCCAGAATTGTGCAGTGTAGGTTAACAAGGGCTGCCCCACCCACTCACATAACTGGTTGGCAGTTAAGTGTCAGTCACTTTAATCTACTTTGATCTAAAAGCAGGTGGGGGAGGGGTGTCAATTCAGGACAATTTAAAAAGAGCAACTTGTAAACTCACTCCCAGTGAGTTCTCCCAGTGAGCCAGAGAAGACACAGCCAGAGTGAGACAGAACCAAGAGTGAGCTTGGGAATTTGAATCTAGGTGGGAATTCAAAGCTTGGTGGGGGGGGGGGGGGGGGGAGGAGGTGCTTTTTATCCCTGGTAAGTGACTGGTAAGTGGTGTTTCTGTTTTCTTTTTCTTTTAATTGGTATATTTATTTATTTTTCTTTGTTGTTTATTTATTTATTTATTATTTTTGGGGGGGAAATTATAATTGTTGAAGTTAACCGAAGGTTTAAGACAAGGCAGGAGATCCCAGACCCGTGTCATTCTCCTTGTGTGCGATGAGGGAGCTCAGGCGAAAAAGGCACTGATAGGAGTAGTCTATAGGCCACCAAATAGTAACATTATGGTGGGGCAGGTAATAAACAAAGAAATAACTGATGCATGTAGAAATGGTACAGCAGTTATCATGGGGGATTTTAATCTACATGTCGATTGGTTTAACCAGGTGAGTCAAGGCAGCCTTGAGGAGGAGTTTATAGAATGAATCCACAATAGTTTCCTAGAACAGCATGTAATGGATCCTCCGAGGGAACAAGCGGTCCTAGATCTGGTCCTGTGTAATGAGACAGGACTGATTCAGGATCTCATAGTTAGGGATCCTCTCGGAAGGAGCAATCACAATATGGTGGAATTTAAAATGCAGATGGAGGGTGAGGAGGTAAAATCAAGCACTAGTGTTTAGTGCTTAAACAAAGGAGATTACAATGGGATGAGAGAAGAACTAGCGAAGGTAGACTGGGGGCAAAGACTTTATGGTGAAACAGTTGAGGAACAGTGGAGAACCTTCCAAGCGATTTTTCACAGTGCTCAGCAAAGGTTGATACCAACAAAAAGGAAGGACGGTAGAAAGAGGGAAAATCGACCGTGGATATCTAAGGAAATAAGGGAGAGTATCAAATTGAAGGAAAAAGCATACAAAGTAGCAAAGATTAGTGGGAGACGAGAGGACTGGGAAATCTTTAGGGGGCAACGGAAAGCTACTAAAAAAGCTATAAAGGAGAGTAAGATAGATTATGAGGGTAAACTTGCTCAGAATATAAAAACAGATAGTAAAAGTTTCTACAAATATATAAAACAAAAAAGAGTGGCTAAGGTAAATATTGGTCCTTTAGAGGATGAGAATAATGGGAGATGAGGAAATGGCTGAGGAACTGAACAGGTTTTTTGGGTCGGTCTTCACAGTGGAAGACACAAATAACATACCAGTGACTGATGGAAATGAGGCTATGACAGGTGAGGACGTTGAGAGGATTGTTATCACCAGGGAGGTAGTGATGGGCAAACTAATGGGGCTAAAGGTAGACAAGCCTCCTGGCCCTGATGGAATGCATCCCAGAGTGCTAAAAGAGATGGCTAGGGAAATTGCAAATGCACTAGTGATAATTTACCAAAATTCACTAGACTCTGGGGTGGTCCCGGCGGATTGGAAATTAGCAAACATAACACCACTGTTTAAAAAAGGAGGTAGGCAGAAAGCGGGTAATTATAGGCCAGTGAGCTTAACTTCGGTAGTAGGGAAGATGCTGGAATCTATCATCAAGGAAGAAATAGCGAGGCATCTGGATGGAAATTGTCCATTGGGCAGACGCAGCATGGGTTCATAAAGGGCAGGTCGTGCCTAACTAATTTAGTGGAATTTTTTGAGGACATTACCAGTGCGGTAGATAACGGGGAGCCAATGGATGTGGTATATCTGGATTTCCAGAAAGCCTTTGACAAGGTGCCACACAAAAGGTTGCTGCATAAGATAAAGATGCATGGCATTAAGGGGAAAGTAGTAGCATGGATAAAGGATTGGTTAATAAACAGAAAGCAAAGAGTGGGGATTAATGGGTGTTTCTCTGGTTGGCAATCAGTAGCTAGTGGTGCCCCTCAGGGATCAGTGTTGGGCCCACAACTGTTCACAATTTACATAGATGATTTGGAGTTGGGGACCAAGGGCAATGTGTCCAAGTTTGCAGACGACACTAAGATAAGTGGTAAAGCAAAAAGTGCAGAGGATACTGGAAGTCTGCAGATGGATTTGGATAGGCTAAATGAATGGGCTAGGATCTGGCAGATGGAATACAATGTTGACAAATGTGAGGTTATCCACTTTGGTAGGAATAACAGCAAAAGGGATTATTATTTAAATGATAAAATATTAAAACATGCTGCTGTGCAGAGAGACCTGGGTGTGCTAGTGCATGAGTCGCAAAAAGTTGGTTTACAGGTGCAACAGGTGATTAAGAAGGCAAATGGAATTTTGTCCTTCATTGCTAGAGGGATGGAGTTTAAGACTAGGGAGGTTATGCTGCAATTGTATAAGGTGTTAGTGAGGGCACACCTGGAGTATTGTGTTCAGTTTTGGTCTCCTTACTTGAGAAAGGACGTACTGGCACTGGAGGGTGTGCAGAGGAGATTCACTAGGTTAATCCCAGAGCTGAAGGTGTTGGATTACGAGGAGAGGTTGAGTAGACTGGGACTGTACTCGTTGGAATTTAGAAGGATGAGGGGGGATCTTATAGAAACATATAAAATTATGAAGGGAATAGATAGGATAGATGCGAGCAGGTTGTTTCCACTGGCGGGTGAAAGCAGAACTAGGGGGCATAGCCTCAAAATAAGGGGAAGTGGATTTAGGACTGAGTTTAGGAGGAACTTCTTCACTCAAAGGGTTGTGAATCTATGGAATTCCTTGCCCAGTGAAGCAGTAGAGGCTCCTTCATTAAATGTTTTTAAGATAAAGATAGATAGTTTTTTGAAGAATAAAGGGATTAAGGGTTATGGTGTTCGGGCGGGAAAGTGGAGCTGAGTCCACAAAAGATCAGCCATGATCTCATTGAATGGTGGAGCAGACTCGAGGGGCCAGATGGCCTACTCCTGCTCCTAGTTCTTATGTTCTTATGTTCTTATGTCACCCTATCCGGGACCCTGTTGTGCGGACGATGTGGTCCCGGAGCCGAAGGTTTTGACGGCAGTGTCCACGCCGCAGCCGGAGCTGAGGGGTTCGCAGCGAACAATTCTTCCTCCTGTGAGACTGAACGTATGAGTCCCTTTCACCTCCACCGGACTTTTTTTTAACGAGGGTGAATGTGGTGAACCACATATAGCTACATAAGGCTGTTGTATATATGTTCTACTGTTCTATTAGTATTGTTATCGCCCCTGTTGTATATACTTATTGTTATTGCTGTTCTGTTATTGGTTGTTGCTGTTGTACTGTTGGAATGTTATTATTGGTGCTGCTGTTGGCTCCGCCTCTGGCTCCGCCCAGCTGTGGGGGTATACAGCCTGTTGACCTGGGCCAGCCCTGCAGTGCGGGAGGAGATACAGGTCGGCACATATTTCTCTTATTAAAGCATCGGTTCACTGCTTCTCAGCGTCTTGTCTGAATTGATGTCTATCACAGACCAGTTACATTTTCCTCCGAATCATTTATATATACTAGAAACAGCAAAGGTGCCAGCACTGATTCCTGCAGAACACCACTGGTCACAGCCCTCCAATCAGAAAAGCACCCTTCCATTGCTACTCTCTGCCTTCTGGCAGGGGGTGGTGAGAATCTGGAATGCACTGCCTGGGAAGGTAGGGGAGGCTGGAAACCTCACAAAAGCACTTGGGTGGGTAATGGAAACACCATCACATTGAAGGATATGGGACCAGTGCTGGTGAGTGGGGCTAACGCGAGATTATTGCAGTGTTAATGTAAGCCTACTTATGAGGGTAGTGAAGATTATTATTAAATTGGGGGTAGTTGTTGGCGCAGACCCGATGCGCTGAAGGGCCTTTTCTTTGCTGTGGGACTCTATGTCCCACTAGGGGGGTCCATGCCTTCAGTGGCCCGGGCCCCAAATTGGGGAAATTAGGATTATCATAGATTATCATAGAATTTACAGTGCAGAAGGCGGCCATTCGGCCCATCGAGTCTGCACGGCTCTTGGAAAGAGCATCCTACCCAAGGTCAACACCTCCACCCTATCCCCATAACCCAGTAACCTCACCCAACACTAAGGGCAATTTTGGACACTAAGGGCAATTTATCATGGCCAATCCACCTAACCTGCACATCTTTGGACTGTGGGAGGAAACCGGAGCACCCGGAGGAAACCCACGCAGACACGGGGAGAATGTGCAGACTCCGCACAGACAGTGACCCAAGCCGGAATCGAACCTGGGACCCTGGAGCTGTGAAGCAATTGTGCTAACCACAATGCTATCGTGCTGAAAAGGAGAGATGGCAGTGTCCTGGGAGAGTGGCAATGGCTGGATAGCACCTTCACATGCAGGAACTGTGGGCTTTTCAGATAGAGTCAGCGTGGGCGCGCATCGTGAGCGCGCAGACCGCCAAAAACAAAGTGGCCGATGCGGGGACGCGCAAGGTCAGTTTCTGCTCGGGGACGTGCAGTGTCAGACTGATCGCTGAGCAACCCGTTTAATATCTATTGGATATTCTGCCGGACTGAACCGCTCTCTCTGTCCTGACAACGGTCCCCAAATCCTGCGCAAGGAGCAAAGCAGCCAACACCCCACCCAGCCAGGTCACCACTGCCTTAATCTCGCTTGCTGGGAAATTACATCAGGATGTCTTTTAAGGTAATGATATTGTTTGATTCACAGCCTCCTGTACATTGTGGCAGAGAAAGTGGGAGCCACTAATGAATGCATGATTTGAAATCTTGTGAAAAAAATAGGGATCACACCCTGTGTAAATTGGGAATCAGAGTGAAATCGGACATATTGCGGAACCTCCTCGTTATTTGCAACCTTTCGCTGTGCAATTTGCCCTTGTCATCGAACAGCAAAACACCAAGATCTGTCAAGAATTTGCCATTTGCCAAGTGTCACTGGGTGGAGGGAGGGCCTGTGCACCTCCAGGAGTCTGCACTCACTGCAGATACCAGGGGGAACCTGTCTATGGTCTTGGGAATTATTTGGCGAAAAGGTGGGAAGCAATGTAGATATGTTTGTCAGATTCTTGCAATGCTCCTGCAGATCTATGGGCAATCATTGATGGTTCAAGGGTGAGCTCTGTGGTGCATGAGGCAGAAAGGAACAGTAGATCTGAAATTAGGTGGGAGGAGGTGCTTCTGAAACATAGACACCAGGGGCGTCATTTTCCGACCCGGAGAATGGCCGTTGGCCGCCGTGAATCCCGCCCCCGCCGGTTGCCGAAGTCTCCGAAGGGAGAAAAGTCGGTGGGGCGTTAATGGCGCCGCTGCCGTCGGAGAATGTCACGGGTCTGCGCAAGGCAGCCGATTTTGGGCCTGCCGATATTCTCCCGTCCGGATGGGCCGAAGTCCCGTCGACGTGATGACCGTTCACGTCGACGTAAATTAAACCTCCTTTTCATCGGCGTGACCCTGTGCTCCAGGTTCACGCCGACCAGCGTGGAGGTGAGTGAGGGCCTGGGGGGTTGGCTCTGGGCAGGCGATGGCGTGGCCGCAGTCTGAATGTGTGGGGAGAGGTGTGTCTCGGGATGTGTGTGTGTGTGTGTGTGTGTGCGGCGGGGGTGGGGGGGGGGGGGGGCGGTTAGAGTGGGCTGGGCTCCGGGGGAGTGCCGGGAGGGGGGTCCGTGCCGGGGAGGAGGTTGGGGGGTCCGTGCCGGGGAGGAGGTTGGGGGGTCCGTGCCGGGGAGGGGGATGGGGGGTCCGTGCCGGGGAGGGAGATGGGGGGTCCGTGCCGGGGAGGGAGATGGGGGGTCCGTGCCGGGGAGGAGGATGGGGCGTCCGTGCCGGGGAGGAGGTTGGGGGGGTCCGTGCTGGGAAGGGGGATGGGGGGTCCGTGCCGGGGAGGGGGATGGGGGGTCCGTGCCGGGGAGGAGGATGGGGGGTCCGTGCCAGGGAGGAGGCTGGGGGGGGTCCGTGCCGGGGAGGGGGATGCGAGGGCAAGTGAGTTGGTCCACCAGGCCAGGTGCCAGCCTCCAACAGTTGGACCCATGCGGTCCATGCCACCTGGCTGGGGGGAGGAGGGGATATGGGCAATGATGACATGTCGTCGTTCCCCTCCCCCCACCAGGCCGTCATGTTTTCCGATCATCCAGCCGCTAATGTCTATGTTGCCCTGGATGAGCAGGAGGAGGAGGAGGAGGAGCGTGCCAGAGAGGCGGCGCAGGCTGCCGCAGAGGGACAGGCGGCAGCCGCCCAGGCTGGAGGGACACCTGACCGACAGGACAAGGAGGGGAGGAGGACGTCGCGGCCCCACGGCAACGGAGGCACCCGAGGGCGCCCCATGTGTACCGGCCCCGGCAGTCATACCAGGACCTCACGGACCGGGAATGCAGGAGGAGACTCCGGATGAGGCGGGAAACCGTGGCACACATCTGCCACCTGCTGGCACACCTGTCACCGCATGGCACTGGCGGGGGACACCCTCTCCCTGTGTCCGTCAAGGTTACGGTGGCCCTGAACTTTTATGCAACGGGGTCATTCGAGGCACCGAGTGGGGACCTGTCCGGCATATCGCAGACATTGGTGCATCGGTGCATCCGGGCAGTGACAGATGCCCTATATGCCATGGCGCACCGCTACATCCACTTCCCTGTGGACCGGGCCAGCCAAGATGCCCAGGCCGTGGGCTTCTCTGCCGTGGCTGGGTTCCCCATGGTCCAGGGCGCGATTGATGGGATGCACGTCGCCGTGCGGCCACCTGCAGATAACAGGGCCGTGTTCACCAATAGGAAGGGGATCTATTCGATGAACATACAGGTAGTCTGCGACCACCGCATGATGATCCTGCACGTCTGCGCCCGTTACCCAGGCAGTGTACACGACTCATACGTGTTGTCGCGGTCATCCATCCCCGGCATGTACGAGGGACGCCACCCCCGGCTGAGGGGCTGGTTGCTGGGCGACAGGGACTACCCATTGCGATCGTGGCTGATGACGCCTATAAGGAGGCCACGCAATGAGGTGGAGAACCGCTACAATGATGCCCATGTAGCGACAAGGGGAGTGATAGAGAGGTGCTTTGGCATGCTGAAGATGCGTTTCAGGTGCCTGGACCTCTCTGGGGGCGCCCTCCAGTATCGGTCAGATAGGGTCGACCGCATCATTGTGGTGTGCTGCGTCCTGCACAACATAGCCCAGCAGAGGGGCGATGTGCCGTAGGCAGAGGAGGGCGGAGTGGAGGAGCAGCAGGAAGAGGCGCAGTCCTCCCCAGATGAGGGGGCTGGGGGTAATGGTCAGGGCAGACGGGGTAGACACAGGTGGGTGGCTGTCCACCGTTACCGGCTGGCCCAGCGGGCACGGGACAGACTGATAGCCGCCCGCTTCACTGACTAGATGGGCGTGGGAATCGGGTAGTGTGGCCACAGACCGCACACCATGGCAACAGCCGACCACCCACACCCCCCCACCCATCCACCCACCCAGCACCCTCACCCCCCCTCCCCAACCCCACCCACCCCACCCACATGCACACCACCCCCCCCCATTGCCGATCCACCTGCGGCACAACGGGCCGGGCTCACACAGTTGCGGGTGGACGCGTGTCTATCGCAGGCCATGGAGAATGATGACAACCCGCCTCCGATGAGCTCCTGGCTCTACATCGTTGGACTATGTCTGACCCATGGCCACAGTACCACCATCCACCCGGACCATCCCTGCATGCGGCTGTGACACTGCAGCGCACGGTCCCGTCCTCTGCCCGGGGGGGATGTTGATGGCGGCCCAGGGGGAACGGGGCAGACTCACCTGGGGCTGAGGTAAGACCACCCCTCACACACACACTTGCGCTCAACGTACATGACACCCCCGCACGCTTTGGACAGAGCACAAAGGCAGCTTCTGTAGGTGTAACATTGACTTTAATAACCAAAGGAGTTCATGCACGTGCCCTAGCCCCTAAAACTCATCTGTGCCCTGCACCCGTGCCAACTTACTCAGTGTCTAATTGTTTGGCTTTACGGGCCGTTTGACTACGTCTACGTGGTTCCCCAGACGGTACAGCAGAACTGGAGGTGGACTCCTGTGATTCCTGCCCTCTGACACTGGATCCCTTTGGCGGCCGTTTCCTGGGGCGTCCTGGCCTAGATGGGCCAGGCTGCGGCCCGGGCGACTGGGATGGCGAGCTGCCAGCCTGTCCTGCCCGTTGCCCACCCGATGCACCTGGGACGGAAGGGGGGGAGTCCGAGGTGTCGCGGTGTTCCCGGACCTCCCCTACAGGGGGACCCGGGACGGACCACACCACCTCCTCCTCCCTCGGGGTGCCCGATGGCCCCCAGGCCTCTACATGGGTGGGGGACGCGAACGGACTGGCCATCCGACGCCCCCCCGGCATCTGGCGCTGCCAGTCCTGGAGGCCCGTGCTGGTATCGACAGGGGTCTGCAGGTTTGCAGCCATGGAGCCCAGGGGGTTGGCAAACCCTGTCTGTGACAGTGCGACGCCGGTTCGCACATGGCCACTGGCGCCGATGCCCTCAGCGATGGCCTGCAGAGACTGGGCCATGGCCTGCTGAGACTGGGCCATGGCCTGCAGAGACTGGGCTATGGTGTTGAGCGCCTCTGCCATCTGGCGCTGGCACTGGCTCATGGCCTCCTGTGAGAGGGCAGCCATGTCCTGGGCCACAGACGCCGCCTGTACGGAAAGCCCCAGGCCTCGCAAACCGTTCCCCATGTCTGACACCGTCGCACCCATTGCCTCCACCGCGGACGCCACCCGTGCGGTGTCGGCCTGGGTGGCACGTATGACCGGCACCACTTCCAGCTCCTGGATGCGGGTGGACTCCTCCACCTGCAACTGCAGCCGCCGCAAGCCGGCCGTCACCCTCTTCGCCCGTCTCCGGTTCAGTGGTTGCATCGGATCTATGTGTGGGTGTGGAAACTCCAGGAACCCGGGATCCATCTGGGCGGCAGATGTTCGCTTGGCCTGGGCTGCCCTCCAACCGCCCGGCTCTTCTGCTGCTCCTACCTCCACCTGCTGTACCGGGACGGCTGTGTTGTGCGCACCAGTGAGTGTACCAGACGCCTTATCACTAAAGTGCCCAACCGTGGTGAGTGTTTCTGCGATGGTGGAGGGTGTTGGAGACAGCAGTGGCGTTGTGTCGTGCTCTTCGTCCCACTCTGAGTCCATGGCACTTTGGGGTGGGGGTTCGTCTCCACCCATCCACTCTGAGTCACTGTCCGGTATTTCGTCTTCCTGGGTAGTGCTGTCCCGGGTAGTGGTGTCCCGGGTAGTGGTGTCCTGGGTAGTGGTGTCCTGGGTAGTGGTGTCCTGGCTCGGATGTGACGGGGGCCTGTGGCTGCCCCCTCGTCGCTGGGTGGTCGCTCCCGCACGTGACGGGGTGTCGTCTCCCTGTTGCTCCAGGTCTCTCCGTCTCCCGTGGTGTGCGAGGGGCATCCTGCGGGCGTCGCATGCTGGAGGGTCCGGGTCTCTCTGTCTCCCGTGGCCTCCGAGGGGCATCCTGCGGGCGTCGCATGCCGGAGGGTCCGGGTCTCTCCATCTCCCGTGGCCTCCGAGGGGCATCCTGCGGGCGGTCTGCATCTGCGGGGATGGGTGCCTGGACGTTTGGTCCTGCGATACACAATGAAGCATGCATGGTTAGACACGCAGGCAGTGATCAGGTGATATGGGGGAGGGGGGATATGGGGACGGGCTTTCGGTGGCTCACTCGCTAGTACGCCCCCGACCTCTGCATCAGCAACCTCCCGGTCCTCAGGTCCGCCAGCCAGTTCCAGGGCCCTTTCCTCGTGGACGGTCAGTGGCCTCTCATCAGCGGGCCCTCCTCCAGTCCTCACATGCTCCCTATTGTTGTGTGCGTGCTTCTCCTGTGGGGGGGTGGGAGGAGGGGGGGGTGGTGGCAGGGGTAAAAGGCAACACTGTTAGGCAGGTATATGAATGCACGCCATCGGTTGCGCGTGCATTGCAGAGGTTAAGGTTAGGGCTGGATTCACTTGGGGATATGGGGGAGATGGGGGAGATGGGGGAGGGGGGATATGGGGGATATGGGGGAGGGGGGATATGGGGGAGGGGGGATATGGTGGAGGGGGATATGGGGGAGGGGGGATATGGGGGATATGTGGGAGGGGGATATGGGGGAAATGGGGGAGGGGATATGGGGGAGGGGGGATAGGGGGGATATGGGGGAGAGGGGATATGGGGAGGGGGGATATGGGGAGGGGGGATATGGGGGAGGGGGGATATGGGGGAGGGGGGATATGGGGGAGGGGGGATATGGGGGATATGGGGAGGGGGATATGAGGGAAATGGGGAGGGGGGATATGGGGGAGGGGGGATATGGGGGATATGGGGAGGGGGGTTATGGGGGAGGGGGGATATGGGGGATATGGGGAGGGGGGATATGGGGGAGGGGGGATATGGGGGAAATGGGGAGGGGGATATGGGGAGGGGGGATAGGGGGGATATGGGGGAGGGGGAATATGGGGAGGGGGGATATGGGGAGGGGGATATGGGGATATGGGGAGGGGGGATATGGGGGAGGGGGGATATGGGGGAGGGGGATATGGGGAGGGGGATATGGGGGAAATGGGGGAGGGGGGATATGGGGGAGGGGCGATATGGGGGATATGGGGAGGGGGGTTATGGGAGAGGGGGATATGGGGGAGTGGGGGATATGGGGAGGGGGGATATGGGGGAGGGGGATATGGGGATTATGGGGGAGGGGGATATGGGGGATATGGGGGAGGGGGGATATGGGGATATGGGGGAGGGGGATATGGGGGATATGGGGGAGGGGGATATGGGGAGGGGGGATATGGGGGAGGGGGGATATGTGGGAGGGGGGATATGGGGAGGCTCACCCTGCCTGCTCTGACGAGGTCGTTCACCTTCTTGTGGCACTGGGTGCCTGTCCGTGGTGTCAGGGCCGCAGCGGTGACGGCCTCTGCCACTTCCCTCCACAGACGCCGGCTGTGGCGTGGGGCAACTCTGCAGCCGTGCCCGGGATACAGGGCGTCCCTCCTCTGCTCCACCGCGTCCAGGAGCGCCTCCACATCCCGTGACTCGAACCTCGGGGCTGAGCGGCGGCCAGCCATCCAGTCGGGTGTTCCGGTCGGGTGTTCCGGTCGGGTGGGGGGGAGCAGCGCGGCCTTATGAGCCGTCACGCCGTGCGGCGCGTATGACGCTGCACGGCATGAACCACGTGCGCAAGCGCGGATCCCGTTACGTCGCTGCTCGCCCATTTCGGGCCGGAGACTTTCGACCCATTTTTCCGACGTGACGCAAGTCGGATTTGCGCCGTTTGTTGCGCCGATCGGCGGACTTTGCGCCGATAACGGAGAATTTCGCCCCAGGTCCAGAGCAGTTGGGCTTGTTTCCGTGCTGTACATTCAGTGTAATTTTATGCGGTGCACCTGCCAGGAGGGAGGAAGATTAGGGACTTTTGGTTGAGCTAACTCCAAAATGACACATTCAGCAATAAGAGGTTCGAAATAATTCTAGCCTTTGTGACTGATTTTGGAGGGTAATTGGAGATTGACCCATAATAAAATAATAATAATCGCTTATTGTCACAAGTAGGCTTCAATGAAGTTACTGTGAAAAGCCCCTAGTCGCCACATTCCGGCACCTGTTCGGGAGCCCGGTACACACCTGGCTCTCACTGTATTGTGGCTGGCCCATCATTGGGGATTGAGGTTCACCCCACTTGGATCCAGATAACTAGTGGATATGGAAGCTGGTACACAGCACTTCAGCCATCCAATTGTACCCACATCTTTGAGCTTTGATAAAGAGTCATCCAGGCTCGAAACGTTCGCTCCCTTCTCTCTCCACAGACGCTGTCAGACCTGCTGAGATTGCCCAGCATTTTCTGTTTCTGTTTCAGATTCCAGCATCCGCAGTAATTTGCTTTTATCTCCTTGTGCAAAAACCTGCCCAGTTCGTCACCACCCACCCCCAGGCACACACTTCCAGCTCCAGCTTTCCCCAGGTCTTCAACATTTTACTTCCCAGGTGTTTATCCGAATCCTTTTAAAAGCTGGCGATAAAAGAAATAGAGTGACAGGATGTATGTGACTGGAGTCACTTTGAAAATAGCAAATAGAACCAGGAAAAATTTAGGAACTCCAGGGCAGATGTAACAATACAAATTATGGAATACAACGGGCTGGATTCTCCGATTTTGAGGCTATGTCCAGAGGATCCGTGGAGTTTTACGTGGGAAAAATCAGCGGCGCCCCAGGGTTAAATCAGAAGAATAGTTTATTCACACATTCAAACCCAGGGAATGGCCGCAATCTCAGCACACACACACTGGGACACAATAAGAAGAGAGGAAAGCAAAGTTTTTACAACTATGAATAACTTTTTTAAAAGCACCACAGATATGGACACCAGTTCAGGTGCCATGGGCCAGAAAGTCAGAGTCCAACAAAGGTTCCTTCATGGAAGATCTACAGTTCAGGTAGTTCAACTTGCTGAAGCAAGAATTGCAGAATTCCTTTAAAGTTGATGATGCAGAGTTAGACTTGATGCAAACCGTCTGGATTCAGTAAACTGTAATTTTACTGCCTTACCGTAAGGCCATTGCCTTACTGCAATGACAATGCTTTGTCATTCTCTATGTCCAAACGCATGTTCGCTTTTTTCATTGAGAACTTACTCAGCAATTAAGGTATGTCGTTCTGAACTGTAAGTGTAAAGTCACCATAGTCCCAGATGACCATAGGTTGCTTTCCCCTTTGAGGGGGGAGAGCTGACTGGCAGTGATTGAACCTGAGGGTCACCACACCTCAGGCGAGGGCAAGGTTGAGAAGGCAGAGCCTTCATGAATAACCCTCATAACATCTGAGCTACATTAATGCAAATGAAATTATGCCTTCCTACAATTTCACATGGGAGGACCACTCTCTTTAAAGATGTTAAGGTTTTATTATCCCTAAATCGAAAATAGGTAGTGTACGCGACTATTTGTGGAGCCATGAAATGATAGTGTGGAGGATCTGCAGGTGAACAAAGTGAAGTTTAATAAAAGCTCTATTGCAATGGCGACCTTTATCTACTAGTGCCTATGTTCACCCGTGCCCACTATGTGCTTCTAGTTTCTTACCCTTCCTCAACCTCACGCTACGTTTGGTGTATCCCCAGGATCCACAGCTGATGCCTGAGATGACCTTGGTGCGTATCCCCTGGGGTTCCTAAACCTTGAGGGTTCCTGCTTTCTTTCAGGCAGCATGGATGTTGCTATGCTGCCGTCTTTGGTGTGCGGGGCTGGAGGTGTGTCGGTCACAGGGAAAGGGTATCAGATGGGCTTGATACCCCCACGGTCTCCTGCATGGATGTCCCCGAGATGCAATCCTGCTGATCCGCTTTGCTTTGTGGGCGGCATGGTAGCACAGTGGGTAACACTGTTGCTTCACAGCGCCAGGGCCCCAGGTTCCATTCACAGCTTGGGTCACTGTGCGGAGTCTGCACGTTCCCCCCGTGTCTGCGTGGGTTTCCTCCGGTTGCTCCGGTTTCCTCCCACAAGTCCCGAAAGACGTGCTGTTCGGTAATTTGGACATTCTGAATTCTCTCTGTGTACCGAACAGGCACCAGAGTGTGGCTTTTCACAGTAACTTCATTGCAGTGTTAATGTATGCCTACTTGTGACAATAAAGATTATTATTATTTAGGTGTCCGGGGGTCCTTGTGATCCTCCATGGGTTAGAGGGGCAGCTGGAGTGAGATCCAGAAGCCCCGCCATCCTCTGCCGCTGACACTACTGCATTCCCACTGAAGTCCTGCACCATGGAACTCATGCCCTCAGCCATGGAGGTCATGAGCTGAGCCATGGAGCGGATATTCCCCGCCATCGAGTGGATGTCCCGTACCATGGTGTCCCCTGCGGACACCACTCTCTCAGTGTTGGCCTCATTGTGTCGGAGGGACGGCACCATCTTCTCTAACAGAAGGCAATGGGACTCCTCCAGTCATCGTTGCAGTCCCAGGAGGGTTGCTGTCGTCACATCCTGATGCTCGTGACTCTGCCTTTGCAACTCCAGCAGCTCAGAGACAACCGGTCCGAGGGGCACGTCATCAGCCAGGAGCTCAGCAGAGTCCTGGCCTCCGGCATCCCTCCGAGTACCAGATACCTGGGACGTCCCTGCCTCCGTCTGTTGTGGATCATCAGCTGTTAGGTGCTCACTAGATGTAAGTGTGAGTGTGTGCACCGATGGAGAGCGCAGGTGACAGGTGTGACGTCTCCTCTATGCTGGTCTCTGAGATGTCTCTCTCAGAGCTGCTGTCCTGTCCTCCTGCTGCGAGCTGGCACTCACTAAGGCTGCCACAGCCTCTCAGGCAAGGATAGTGACCTTAGTGGAAGGATGTCTGCGGGAATGCAGCCATCTCTCTCCACGCCCCCCCCCCCCTCATCCCCAGACTGGATCTGGAACAAATGCTGGGGAAGCGTGATGGAGCTACTCACTGATTGCAAAGATGTCCTGGGGTGAGCGAATTAGCGGCTGGCTGCCATGAGCGAGGCATGATGCACATGGTTAAAACAAATTTTGTTTAAGAGGCTCAATATTCCGTGTGATTTCTCGCCACTGGCACCAGTGGGATTCGCACCCATATTCTCACTGGAACAAACACGTTGCCAAAAGATGGTAATATTCCGATCTAGGACACCCAGATGGTTTTTCTTCACTCTCTGAACCGATCTACATCTCTTTGTAGCCTCCTTATGTCCTCTTCATATCTTATTCTGCTACCTATCTTTGTCTCAACAGCAAATTTAGTAACCATGTGGCTAAATTTAAGTGTATATGGAAATCGGGGCAGCACGGTGGCGCAGTGGGTTGGCCCTGCTGCCTCACGCCGCCGAGGTCCCAGGTTCGATCCCGGCTCTGGGTCACTGTCCGTGTGGAGTTTGCACATTCTCCCCGTGTTTGCGTTGATTTTGCCCCCACCCAAAGATGTGCAAGGTAGGTTAATTGAACACGCTAAATTGCCCCTTAATTGGAAAAAAATGAATTGGGTACACTAAATTTTCAAATTTTTTAAAAAATGTATATGGAAATCTAAATAGAGTATATCCACTGGTGTTCCTTTATCCACAACATTTGTTACTTCCTCAAAGAACCCCAATAAATTGGTTAAACATTATTTTCTTTTCACAAAACCATGTTGACTCTGCCTGATTACCCTGAATATTTCCAAATGCCCTACTATACTATCTGTAATAGCAGTTAGATATAGTACTTGGGGCGAAGGGGATCAAAGAATATGGGGAAGAGGGATTAGGCTATTGAGTTGGATGATCAGCCATGATCATAATGAACAATGGAGCAGCCTCGAAGGGTCTTCTGCTCCTATTTTCTAATAATAGCTTCTAACATTTTCCCTGTGACAAGCTAACTGGCATGTAGTTACCTGCTTCCTGTCTCTCTGCATTTTTAAATGAATGGATGAATAAATTTGAATACATCTTGAATAATTGACAGCTCCAAGTATTTATATAGGGTGGGATTTTCCCAGAATTTGGCAGAGTGTCAGTTTCAGACTGAAAACAGCGGAGTTTTCACTCCAGACATTCATAATGAATAAAGAATCTGAGGGTGTGGTTTGCGCCATCACTCTGGCAGAGTGGGGCCTTATAGAGCCAGCAAGGCCGACATCCCAGACGCCTTTAAAGGGCGTCCCAATTATGCAAGAAATAACAACCTCCCCAGGTAAGGATTACCCCGCACAAGAAGTGGTGTGACCACCCCCCAACAAGCATCAGCGTAACCACTCTCACAAAGATTCAGTTAAGAGATAAAGTTAGAGGCAAATACGTGTGAAGGTGAAGTGGTTGAAATCATTGTGCAGCATTTACAATCACAGGAGATGCCTGAAACCAGTGTCACAGCTGGAGGGAGTAACAATTCAGTTGCAAATAAAACAGAATGAGATAGAAAGAGAGAGAAAGTCAGAGACTTAGATCAGAGGAAAAGCAAAAGAGAAATTGAAAGAAAGCGAGAAGATTTGCACTGGAAGAAAAAGAAAGGAAGAGAAACAGAAAAAAAACTTGAACTAGAAAGAAAGGAGAAAGAAAAAGATAGATTGAAGGAAATGGGAAACAAAATGAGAAAAAGAGGTGAAAGAAAAAGAAAAACAAAGATTGCAAGAAATGGAAATATGAAAGCTTAAACTTGAACTTCAGAGAGTGAGGTTAGCGAGGGAGGAAAGGGATGAAGAAAGAGATAGGGAGCTTCGGAGAGAGAAAGAAGCTCGATGGTATGAACTGACTCAAGGAGCACGTAAAATAAATAAAGCTCAGGAGATGAGTTTCATTCCCCAAGAAATTTGATTTCACTAAAAATCTTTTTGTAGTGCCTAGATTTACAGAGGATAGAGTTGGAAGATATTTCACCAAATTTGAAAATATAGCTGTGAAGTTGGATCGGCAAAACGATGCTTGAACTATGATGCTACAAAGTGTTCTGTCAGGTACAGCTATGAATTTTTTTTTATTCGTTCATGGGACGTGGGCATCGCAGGCAATGCCAGCATTTATTGCCCATCCCTAATTGCCCTCGAGGCAGCAGTTAAGAGTCAACCACATTGCTGTGGGTCTGGAGTCACATGAATGCCAGATTTCCTTCCCGAAAGGACATCAGTGAACCAGATGTGTAAATGAATAAAAATACTGTGGATGCTGAAAATCTGAAATAAAACAATAAATGTTGGAAAACCTCAGCAGGCCTTGCAGCATCGGTGGAGAGAGAAGCAGAGATAATGTTTCAAGTCAATTTGACTCTTCCTCAGGGCTAAAGAGAGGGAGAAAAGTTATGGATTTTATACTGTTTCAGAGGGGCTTGGGCAGGTGGAACAGAGTTTTGTTATGCTCTTGATGTGCACTCTGACAAAGGAAGGTTCAGACTTGGAGATAGCTTTAACGCGTTTATTAAACTATTAACAATTCTCCTACTTGGATTCGACTCTCCTGTTAATCCTGCTATAGCTACTCAGACTAACTAGCCAGTCTGCTACAATCCACGTGGTGGGTGCGATGTGTTTCAATCAACCATGTCTGTACTCACTAAGTGTCTCCACTGGAAAGAGACTGAGCATGTGTGCTGTGTCCTTTTATATGGGTTGGTGTAATGCCCCCCTGTGGTAGTGTCACCTCTGGGTGTGTCTTGAATGCCCATTGGTCGTGTCCTGTCTTATTGGCCTATTGGTCCCATGTTCGATTCCAGCTTGGGTCACTGTCTGTGTGGAGTCTGCACATCCTCCCCGTGTCTGCGTGGGTTTCCTCTGGGTGCTCCGGTTTCCTCCCACAGTCCAAGGATGTGCAGGTTAGGTGGATTGGCCATGATAAATTGCCCTTAGTGTTGGGTGGGGTTACTGGGTTATGGGGATAGGGTGGAGGTGTTGATCTTGGGTGGGGTGCTCTTTCCAAGAGCCGGTGCAGACTCGATGGGCTGAATGGCCTCCTTCTGCACCGTAAATTCTATGATAGTCATCATAAATTTGAATTTCCAGTTAGTAACTGAAAGGATGATACAACAACATTTCAGTTTTTAAGATGTTACTGGAACAAAAGATTAAAAGCACCATTGAATAAACATTATTAGGCTTTAAACCACAGAATAGTTCCCATTCTTAGTTTTAGCACAAGCGAAAAGCCACACTTCATGGGGATATGTTACACTGTCCTTTAAGTGGACATTCAGTTCTGCCAGAATCAGCCCAAAATAATCCTTTTGGATTCATCGCGTGAATTTATTGCCCTTCTTTTCTTTTCTCAGCCTGGTAACGTCTAACTCCAGAACTGTTTTTCATATATTGTATTTGAGTATTACTGAAGGTTCTTTTTCTGGCGCAAACTAGGGAAATCTTATGACTTCATTTAAACTCCTCATGAATTTGATTTTTTCAGTCTGAGCGTGGGCTTCCACCTGCATTCCAGGGATGTGATCCATCGAGATTTTTATCTCCAGCCGCTCTCCTTCCATACCCTGGCAGACTAATGCACCTGCCTGCGATATTCAGTGACAGTTTAGCAAAACCTGTAACCTCATTTCACAATAGATTCCTCTGTACCCTTCCCATCTCAAAGCCCATCACCATGGTAATGTGAATTACATAAACATCGGTGAGAGAGAGTGGGACTTCCCAGAGTCAGTGAGCAATTGGAATACACACGGCAGCGAGAGAGAATAGGTCTTCCCAGGTCTCCGAGAGCAGTGCGGATGTATATGGCAAGAGAGAGAGAACTGTATTTCCCAGAGACAGCGAGACAGAGTGGGGATATAATAGTAATAATCTTTATTGTCACAAGTAGGCTTACATTACTGCAATGAAAAGCCCCTAGTCGTCACGTTCCGGCGCCTGTTCGGGTACACAGAGGGAGAATTCAGAATGTCCAATTCACTTAACAGCACGTCTTTCGGGACTTGTGGGAGGAAACCGGAGCACCCGGAGTAAACCCACGCAGGCACGGGGAGAACGTGCAGACTTCACACAGACAGTGACCCAAGCTGGTAATCGAACCTGGGACCCTGGAGGTGTGAAGCAAGAGTGCTAACTACTGTGCTACTGTGCTGCCCAAACAGCAAAGAGAGGGGGAGCTTTCCAGTGTCAGCGAGACAGAGTGGGGATATAAATTCTTTTTTAAAATTCCAATTAAGAGGCAATTTAGCGCGGCCAATCCACCTACCCTGCACATCTTTGGGTTGTGGGGGTGAGACCCACACAAGCACGGGGAGAATGTGCAAACTCCACACGGCCAGTGACCCAGGGCCGGGATTGAACCTGGGTGCTCGGTGTTGTGAGGCAGCAGTGCTAACCACTGCGCCACCGTGCCACCCTGGAATGGGGATATAATTAACAGTGAGAGAGAACAGGACCCCCTAGAGTAAGCGAGAGCAGTGCCAGTGAGGCCGGAGTGAGGATATACACAGTGGTGAAACAAAACAGAACTTCCCAGAGTCAACAAGTGCAGAGCAGGGACAGGAACAGTGGTGAGAGAGAGCAGGACTTCCCAGTGTCAGTGATAGTGGGTAAACTTAAAGTGCACGGGCTAGGGGCAGTATTTTGAGATGATAGGAAACTGGTTGACAGGCAAAAAACAAAGAGTAGGAATAAGCATGTCTTTTTCCAAATGACATGCAGTATGGTCACCGATATAACCAGCTGTGCGAACGACCATGTATCAGGTGCGTCCGGGTAGCTGAAGCTCTTTATGATGTTCTATGTGATGTCCTCGCAAACCGTGAGGAGGAGAATCATTTATCTTTGGTTTCCAACGATTGCATTCAAATGGAAAAAATACTGCTCGATTACTGGTTCCAATCACCTGTGTTGGCACCAAATGTCTCTAACTTCCCTACATGTGGCATACCTGTTGCCTGGCCTGAGGCCTCCTGAGGCCTTTGCGAAGGGGCTGAGTTCAGAGGAAATGGCATCGACTGCAACTCCAA
Organism: Scyliorhinus torazame; assembly: GCF_047496885.1. Classification (NCBI taxonomy): domain Eukaryota; kingdom Metazoa; phylum Chordata; class Chondrichthyes; order Carcharhiniformes; family Scyliorhinidae; genus Scyliorhinus; species Scyliorhinus torazame. Next base: position 247,216,143 of record NC_092717.1, read on the forward strand.
TTAATCCTCATCGCCAGTGTAGGATCCAGGCAAGCTACCATGTTGGAAGCGATGTTGGATAAGGAACAAAAAGGTTTAATACACAATAACAAGTTACACTCACTGCTCCCCGGGCCCTGTCCCCTCTTTTGGGAAGATCGTATTCAGATGAGGCCATGGGGAACCTAATGGTCCAGACTTCCGTGACCGTCATTCAGGTTATAACATCAGCTGGACAGGGGGCCTCTTACCCCCTCCGCCTCCAATCCAGGGTCAGCCATATCCACCATGTGAGACAATCCAGCAATGCCTCAGCCTGCGCTAGCCTAGGTCCACCCAATACGGCCATCATACCCGTCAGAAAACCGGCGCAAAGACGAAGAAACCGTCACCATCAGCAGTCTGTCCCTCCCCGCCTCTCCCCCTCTCCACTCCCAGCCCAACCCCATCCCGGTTACCAAACAACCCCCAGAGGAACAATAGACCCCTTCCACCCCCTTCGTGCCCCAATCATTTAACAAAACAGAAACAGAAAACCGAGGCTCATTACCTTTCAAAAAAACTCACCTCAACAGTAACAAGCTGCAGATATCCTCCCTTCTCCGCTTCCGTTAACTACCTTCACAGCTAGCAGGGTGTCCCCCACACAGGGTAAAATCAAAGAAAAATAAACAGTATATCGGCAATCAGATTCCCACCCATACCACATTTTAACACAGAAAAATAGAGGAAAATGAACAACTACCCTCCACACCACAAACAACTCCAACAGTACAATTCACAACCCCTAACTTCAGCCAGCAAAAAACACCCAACAACAAAGCACCATAACAACTCCATACCCTCCCCAAGTCTACAAAAATCCCCCAGTAAAGGGGCTAGTCAATCTTTAATGGTAAGAGATGAGGAATTATGTAGTTTGGGAAGACTGTTGCCAGAAAAGGTGGTGATATGTGGAATTCAGGGTGAGAGGAGTAAGGTTGGAAAGTCCAGTGAAGAGTGGTGAAGTGGTAGTAGGAGTAATAGATAAACTATCTTGTCCAGGAATACAGTTTATCTTGGGTAATGATATAGCTGGATTGCAGGTGGGAGTGATGCCTACTGTGGTTGATAAGCCAGTGGAAAATCAGACAACTAAAGTGTTGGAGGACCAATATCCTGGGATTTTTCCGGATTGTGTAGTAACAAGGTCGCAAAGTCACACGTTAAGACAAGAGGAGAAATCAAAGAGTGAAGATGAAGTTGAAGTGCAATTATCAGAACGATTTTTGATCAGATGGTTGAAAACGAACAAGAACAGGTGGAGGATGAGGCGGATGTTTTTAGTTCAGGAAAATTGGCCGGAGTTACAACAGAAAGATGTAGAAATAAAACGGATATATCAGAAAGCATATATGGAAGAGGATTCTGACAGTATACCAGAGTGTTATGACCGTAAAAATTATGTCTTGGTGAGAAAATGGAGACCTGTACATATGCAGGCGGATGGAAAGTGGGCAGAAGTTCATCAAGTAGTATTGCCGGTAGGGTATAGAAAGGAGGTGTTGCGAGTTGCACATGAGGTATCAGTGGGAGGTCATTTGGGAATAAGGAAAACTCACGCTAAAATCCAGAAATATTTTTATTGGCCTGGACTACATAAAGATGTAGTTAAATTTTGTCAATCATGTCACACATGTCAAGTGATAGGGAAACCTCAAGCAGTGATAAAACCAACACCCTTAATACCCATTCCAACATTTGAGGAACCTTTTACGAGGGTCATAATTGATTGTGTAGGACCGCTTCCTAAAACACAGAGTGGGAATCAATATCTTTTGACGATAATGGATGTGTCTACTAGGTTTCCAGAGGCCATTCCAGCACATAATATATAACTAAAAGGATTGTGGAGGAGTTACTTAAATTCTTTACTAGATATGGACTATCCACAGAAATTCAATTGGATCAAGGAACGAATTTTACTTCAAAGTTATTCAAAGAAGTTATGGATAGCTGAGGAATAAAACAATTTAAATCAACTGCGTACCATCCAGAATCGCAGGGAGCGTTAGAAAGGTGGCATCAGACAATGTTGAGGGCGTATTGCCAAGATTATCCAGAGGATTAGGATAAAGGAATCCCATTCGTATTGTTTGCAATTCGGGATGCACCTAATGAGTCTTCCAGATTTAGACCTTTTGAACTAATTTTTGGTCATGAGGTAAGAGGACCACTTAAATTGATTAAGGAAAAATTGGTGGGTGAGAAATCGGAAATTACACTATTGGATTATGTGTCAAATTTTAGGGAATGATTAAATAGAGTAGGTGAATTGGCTAGACAACATTTGAAAGTTGCACAAAATGTGATGAAACGGGTAGCGGACAAGAAATCCAAAGTTCGTAGTTTTGCCAGTGGGGATAAAGTTTTAGTGTTGTTACCAGTGGTAGGGGAGCCTTTAAAAGCTAGGTTTTGTGGACCGTATCAGATTGAAAGGAAATTAAGTGAGGTGAATTATGTGGTAAACACCAGATAGAAGGAAGACTCACCGAGTGTGTCATGTGAATATGCTTAAAAGTTACTTTGAAAGGGAAGGTGAGAAAAAGGAGGTTTTAATGATTCAAACTAAAGTGATGAACCAAATCCAGATGACTGTGAATTTGACATACCTCAAATTAAATTGGAAATTGAGGATGTTCTTAAAAATTGGGATGAATTGTTAAGTTACCTTCCAGAGGAAAAACGAACTGACCTGAAAGAGTTATTGATATCACATGGGCAAGTTTGTAGAGATAAATTGGGAAGTACTAAAATGGCTATACATGATGTAGATGTAGGAAATGCTGTTCCTATCAAACAACATCCATATAGACTTAACCCTTTAAAATTGGCACAGGTTAACAAAGAGATTGAGAGTATGCTTAAAATGGCATAATTGAAGTGGGTTGCAGCCAATGGAGCTCACCCATAGTGATGGTACCTAAACCAGATAGTACCCAACGGTTGTGTGTGGACTATCGAAAGGTGAATGCAGTTACGAGAACGGACTCTTATCCTATCCCACGTTTGAAGGATTGCATTGAGAAACTGGGACAATCTGCTTTTATTTCCAACTTCCAGACATGGAAAGAACATTTAAAACATTGTATGGAGTTCTTCAATCTTCTTCAGATGGCGGGTTTGGTGATGAACCTCGCTGAAAGTGAATTTGGAGAAGCCCAAATCACTTTTCTTGAGGAATTTCCGATACCCTCAAGAATAAGGGAGGCAATGCGATCTCTTAACATGAATGAATTTGATCGAACCTTTGTGCGAAAGTTTTGTGGCGTGATTACTCCATTGATGTACTTGCTAAAGAAACCTAAAACATTCCAATGGACAGCGGACTTTCAACAGGCATTTGACTGCCTGAAAGCTGTGATCACCAATGCTCCTGTATTGGAGAATTGCAAGGGACTCTGTGGTCAGATTGAACTAAAGTATCTGATTCTAAAGAGAAATGCTGAGGAGTAGAGGAATGGATGGATCGTGGAGAGACTTTGTTCAAAGAGACTGTCAATCGAGAAGGATTTTGGTTGGGGGAAGAAGAACAAAGAAAAATGGACTATATTATTATACCTGTTTGAGTGTGTTGTTTTCTTTAAATGAAAATGTATGTTTACTGTGTACATTTCTTAGTGGATGGTGCAAAAGTGAAAAATGAAACCATCTTGAAGTTGATGGGTTTTTTTTTCTTGGGGGGAGGTGTCATGTGAGAGTACCTTTAAGACATGGATGTTTAAGCAATGTAGCTTTAAGAAAACAGTGATGCCAGAGAGTGGGTGGAGCTGGGCTTTAGGTCAGTCATTTTGCAGTTTAGTTTTGCAGGTTAGTTTTGCAGTTTGAAAAAGAGCTTGTGTGTGTCTGGGTGTTTCCAGGAAGCTGCAGTTTTAAAAAGCAGCTTGTGTGTGTCTGTATGTTTCCAGAGAGCTGCAGTTTGGAGAAAAATAGCTTGGGGAGTGTGTGTTTGCAGTGAGCTGGATTTGCTGTGATATCGGCCATGAAAGACGATCTCTGGATCATTTGGATGATTTAAGCTCATAATAGTAAAGCCTTTAATCTGATGTGATTTTGTTTAAAGGTGTTAAGTCTCTTGGAAGTTTGAAGGAACATTTTTTAGGAATTATTTACTGTTGCAATATTTTCTGAGTTATCTTTGAAGTAAGGGGTGTTAAGAGATCCAATGTTTATTTAAGATGTTAAGTTGAGTTCATGGAATAAACAGTGTTTTGTGTTTAAAAACCCACGTGTCAATAATTGAAATCCCACAGGGAACAAGCCGTGTGCTAGGAAAAGCAACAAATACATTAAAGGGAGAGGTTGGTTGAACTCCATGATACATTTTGGGGTTCAGTAAATGCCCCTCCCATAACAATAAAAAGAACAATAAGTAAATAATTTAATTATGGAATTATTTAATCACATTAAGGATGGCAGGACAAGTGAAGTATCAAGGCTGAGCATGTGGGTGTTCCTGGGTAACTTTGTGATTCGGGGCAAACCTGTCTGCAGTAGATGGTTGCGGTTCGAGAAACCTCGGCTCAGAGTCATTAAGCTGGAGGCTGAGCTGCAGACACTGCGACACATCAGGATGGGAGAGAATTACCTGGATGCTTTGTCCCAGGAGGCAGTCAAACCCTTTAGGATCGGGTATTGTGGTTTGGAAAGCGATCAAGGGCAGGGGTGTGTGACTGCAGTTGAGGCAGGTAAGGGGACCCAGAGCGCTGGAGTGCTTGAGTGTCAGCCTCTGCAATTGTCCAACAGGTTTGAGGTTCAGCTTGTTTGGATGAGAGTGGGGGCTGCAGGGTGGATGAGTGGACTGGCTATTGCACCATGGTACAAGAATCCATTCAAGTAGGGGGAAGCACATCAGAGTTTAGTGGTAGTAGGGGACAGTACAGTGAGGAGGATTAACACTGATCTCTGCAGCAAAGAGTTGGAGTCCAGGTGGCTGTGTTTCCTGCCCGATTCCAGGGTTCGGGAAATTTGCTCCAAGCTGGAGATGAGTTTGCAGTGGGAGCAGGAGGATCCTGTTGTCATGGTCTATGTAGGTACAAATGACATAGGTAGACTGAGGAAAGAGATTCAGCATGGAGAGTTTGAGGAATAAGGTACTAAATTAAATAACAGATTATTTCATTTAGATTATTTAATCCAAGATTATAATTTTTGGATATTACCTGAACCACATGAAGATTGGCATTGGATACATTAAATTAGAGAGATGAATACATGGCTCAAAGTCTGGTATGGGAGAAGTGGGTTTTGGTTCTTGGGGCACTGGCACCAGTACTGGGGAAAGTGGGGGCTGTACCATTGAGATGGCCTGCATCTGAACTGTGCTCGGACTAGTGTTCTTGCAAACCACATAACAAAGGAAAAAGAGAGGGGTTTAAACTAAATCGGGGGGAGGATGTTTCTGGAAAGGGGATATGTAAGCTTACAGAGCAAAAGGATATGGCAGCATTACAAGGCAGCTATTTAGGTGATGATACCTAGATTGTGACCAGATGTGGGGGCAGCAGTCAGATTTCTAGGAATCTCTTCAGAACAAAGCAGCAACCTTTTTTTTAAAAACTGCAGTGAGAAAGAACACCTGCTCAAAAGAGGAAGTATTTCAGAGTTAATGGACCCTAACAGGGCTATCTAAATAAACGAGGGTACCCTTCCTTTGAAAGTGCCTGGAACTATCAATTAAGAGGCTTGTAAAAGGCAATGGACCATGAAATTGAATGTAAACAATGCAGTTCAAAGCTTTTTGGCTTCTCGTTTAGCTGGAGCATCCCAAGAGGCCGGTGAATCAGGCATGGTGCCTGATAATTACATCCAGATGAATGTAAATGCCTTTTAGAAAACTCTCGCTTGCTGTGGGCGAGAACCTCATCAGGGCTGGCAGGAAACTGATTGGACTGGCTAGGCAGGCAGAATTGCAACAGGGCATCAAATTCGTTTTTGGCCGCAACCACTGTGCTATCGTGATACCCAGCTCTTGATGCTTTTCTGTGAATTTGGAGACTCAGTCTATCCACTGTTAGTATATAGGCTGCTGCCATTGTTTCCAAGTGCAAACAGCTTATTCGCAGTAAGACAATCTGGCTTCCCTTTATCACAGAATTGTTACGGTGCAGAATGAGGCTATTTAGCCCATCGTGCCTGCACCGGATCGCCAAAAAAGCATTGTGACTTAGTGCCATTCACCTGAATTTTCCCCGCACATTTTCTATTCAAATAATCATCTGATACCTTTTTGAATGCCTCGATTGATCCGGCTTCCACCACACTTCCAGGCAGTGCATTCCAAACTGGAACCACTCGCTGGGTGAAAAACATTTCACTCACATCACATTTGCTTCTTTTGCAAATCACTTTAAATCTGTGCCCTCTTGTTTATCTTTAACACTCAAACCACCCAGCCTTATTGTCAGACAGACTTCAGAGCAGGTCACATGATCCCCTTCATTTTACCATCAATTAAAAACACGGGGCTGGATTCTCCGCCGGAGGGGAATCCAGCCCAAGGTCTGAAACATAACTATTTTATAAACCTCATAATCTATGAACAGCCCTGTCAAGGGAGCAAGGAGAGGATTGATAGTGTTGATGCAAAGGTATGAGAAATGTGATGGAGAATTTTACCTTGGCATTCTTGGTGCCATTGGTAAATTTATAGTGGCACCGTAGTGAGGTCCTGTCAAAAACGTTGATCACAATCCTAAGTGGTGAATTGCTTCGATACCTGTTGACAGTTTCCCTGCCTCCCAAACAACATTCTGCCCGTAAAACCACCTCCAGTGATTCATTTTCCTTATTGCCTCTTTGTCCTCCTTCAAAATGCTCCTTTGGGCAGCACTGTGGTTAGCACAGTTGCTTCACAGCTCCAGGGTCCCAGGTTCGATTCACTGTACGGAGTCTGAACATTCTCCCCCTATCTGCATGACATTTCCTCCGGGTGCTCCAGTTTCCTCCCACAGTCCAAAGATGTGCAGGTTAGGTGGATTGGCCATGCTAAATTTCCCTTAGTGTTCAGAAAGGTTGGGTGAGGTTACGGGGATAGGGTGGAGGTGTGGGCTTGGGTAGGGTGCTTTTTCCAAGGGCCAGTGCAGACTCGATGGACTGAAAAGGCCTCCTTTTGCACTGTAAATTCTATGATTCTATGATAAACTTACATCTTTCATCAAGCTTCTTGATGGTGGGTGTGTCCAGAACCAGGGGTCACAGTCTGAGAATATGGGGCAGACCATTTATGAAATGAAATGAAATGAAAATTGCTTTTTGTCACAAGTAGGCTTCAAATGAAGTTACTGTGAAAAGCCCCTAGTTGCCACATTCCAGCACCTGTTCGGGGAGGCTGGTACGGGAATTGAACCGTGCTGCTGGTCTGCCTTGGTCTGCTTTCAAAGCCAGCGATTTAGCCCTGTGCTAAACCCTTTAGGACAGAAATGAGAAGAAATCTCTTAACCCAGAGAGTTGTCGACCTGTGGAATTCATTACCACAGGAAGTAGTTGAGTCCAAAACATTGTATGGTTTCAAGAAGCAGTTAGATATAGCACTTCGGATGAAGAGGATCAAAGGATATGGGGAAAGTGATATTAGGCTATTGAGTTGGATGATCAGCAATGATCATAATGAATGGTGGAGTGGGCTTGAAGGGCCGAATGGCCTCCTCCTGCTCCTATTTTTTCTATGTTTCTAAACTTTTGATTACCTGTCCTGGCTCAAATTTTGCTTGATAACATTCTTGTGAAGAATCTTTGGCCATTATACAATATTAAAAGGACTTTATAAACTGCAATTTGTTGATGCTGCATTGTGTAATCTTCTCAGGGATTGGGGAAGCACCTTTTACTGCATGAAATGTCTGTCTCACCTGCTCTCTCAGGTGGACATAGAAGATTCGTAGCACTATTTTGAAAAAGAGCGAGGAAGATCTTTGGTGTCCCGCCCAATGTTTATCCCTCAATAAACATAATTAACACGCAGATTATCTGCTCATTCTTATATTGCTGTTTGTGGGAGTTTGCTTTGTTCAAATTGTCTGCCCCATTTCCAATATTTCAATAGTGACTATATTTCAAAAGTACTTCATTGTTGTGAAGTGCTTTGGGAGGTCCTGAAGTTGTGAAAGGTCCTCCTGGTCTTTCTTTTAAGGGATAGGCTCCTCAGTGGAGTACCAGGCATGTTTTAACCACAAACACATTTGGAATACAGAATTCTTGTCACAAATGATCTGTTGATGCAATAGTGTCAATTGAACTGTGATTTCCTCAGCTCCAACTTAAAATTGCACAATGTTTAAGAACCATTTTAATTCACTTACATGTTTTGATGATGATGTATTTCAGTACTGAAACTGAACTTGTATTTTTCTAACAGAGGGAAATGCCACTTGCAAATGCCGTATTCTGGACTGCACGAAAAGGAAACGTGACTCTCTTGAGGCTGCTTTTAAACAGTGGTCGAATGGATGCAGACTGCAGAGACAGTGTATGGTCAATGAATGCATGTCAACAGCAAGTATATCTCTTTCCCATAATCCATTGTGGGAGGGGTTACAGCAAAGCTTTCACTAGAAAACCATCTGTATTTTCCTAACTGCATGCATTGTCCGCTAATTCCATCCGATTCATTGGTGATTTCAATAAATATCCCAACCAGCTACCCAATTCTTGATGATCATTAATGTTTTCTTATTGGCAGCTTGGGACCACTGCTCTGATGGTGGCTTCCTACTGCAATCATAAGGATTGCGTTCGGGAACTGATTCTGCAAGGAGCAAACATCAATATCCAAAGAGAGGTAATGCAAAGCAAGTGTTACTGTCATGGGTGTATGTGCAGTAAGAAGTCTTACAACACCAGGTTAAAGTCCAACACTAGCTTTCGGAGCACTGCTCCTTCCTCAGGTGAATGAAGAGGTATGTTCCAGAAACATATATAGAGACAAATTCAAAGATGCCAGACAATGCTTGGAATGCGAGCATTTGCAGGTCATTAAGTCTTTACAGATCCAGAGATAGGGGTAACCCCAGGTTAAAGAGGTGTGAATTGTCTCAAGCCAGGACAGTTGGTAGGATTTCACAAGCCCAGGCCAGATGGTGGGAGTTGAGTATTCATCTGGATCTGTAAAGACTTAATTACCTGCAAATGCTCACATTCTAAGCATTGTCTGGCATCTTTGACTTTGTCTATATATATGTTTCTGGAACCTCTTCATTCACCTGAGGAAGGAGCAGCGCTCCGAAAGCTAGTGTTTGAAACAAACCTGTTGGACTTTAACCTGGTGTTGTAAGACTTCTTACTGTGCTCAACCCAGTCCAACGCCGGCATCGCCACATCATGGGTGTATGTGAACTGGGGACTATTCACCCAGGAAACGTTCTACAAGTTGGAGGATGTGTCCATAGATAAATCATTAATTTGTTTTGTTGGGCTCAAAATGGGAAGACTGGGAGCTGACAATAGAAATATTTAAAATCATGAAGAGGTTTTGATAGAGTAGACGTGGCTAAGTGGTTAGCACTGCTGCCTCACAGGTACATGGGTTTGATTCCGACATTAGGTCACTGTGCGGAGTCTGCACGTTCTCCCCGTGTCTGTGCGGGTTTCCTCCGGGTGCTCCGGTTTCCTCCCACAGTCCAGAGATGTGCAGGTTGGGTGGGGTTAAGGGTGGGGGAGTGGGCGTAGGTAGAATGCTCTTTCAGAGGGTTGGTGCAGACTTGATGAGCCAAATGGCCTCCATCGACACTATGGGAATCCTGTGGACGTAGAGTAGATATTTCCAATTTTTTTTGTTCTGGTGTGAATGAAAACTAGAGGCCATCAGTAGTCACAAATAAATCCAATGTGGAATTCAGGACAAATGTCTTTACCAAGAGAGTGATATGAATGTGAAACTCCCTGCCACACGGAACAATTGAAGAAAATATATTAGATGCATTTAAAGGGAAGCTAGATAAGCACCCGATAGATCTGTAATGTTATTGGGAGGTGGTGGCATAGTGGTAATGTCACTGGACTAGCAATCCAGAGACCCAGACTGATGCTTTGGGAACATGGGTCAAATCCCATCGTGGCAGAATAAATTAATAAAATTTGGAATTAAATGCTTCTCAATAATGGTAACCATGAAACAATCATTGATTATTGTAAAAGACCATTTGGTTTACTGAAGGATTTGGGAGAGCTGTCCCACACTCTAGTCAAGCAACAGCCTGACATTGTCATATTCGCAGGATCATACCTCACAGGCAATGTCCCCGACATCACCATCGTCATCCCACTGGCAGGACAGATACACCAGGGGTGGAGGCACAGTGGTATACAAATGGGAAGGAGTTGCCCTGGGAGTCCTTAACATTGTCTCCTGACCCTATGGAGTTTTATGGCATCAGGTTAAACATCGGCAAGGAAACCCACTGCTGATTACCACTGACCTTCCCCATTCAGCTGATGAATCAGTCCTCCACAATGTTGAACACCAACTGGAAGAAGCACCAAGTGTGGCAAGGGCGCAGCATGTACTCTGGATGGGACTTCAGTGACCATCACTACAACTGACCGGCTGGCTGAGCGGTAACAGACATGGCTGCTAGACTGGGTCTGCAACAAGTGGTGAGGGAACCAACAAGAGGGAAAAATTCACTTGGACTTGTCTTCACCAATCCACCTGCCGCAGATGTATCTGTGCATGTCAGTATTGATAGGAATAACCATTGCATAATCCCTATGGAGACAAAGTCCTGCTTTCAGATTGAGGATACTCTCCAGCGTGTTGTCTAGCTCTGGAACTATGCTAAATGGGATACATTTCAAACAGATCTAGGAGCTCATAACTGAGCATCCAACAGGCACTGTGGGCCATCAGCAGCAGCCACTGTGTACCACTGTTAGGACCAGGATGGGAGGAGGGCACTGTCTCTCTCTAGTTCCACTACTCCACAGGTCACACATATATTTAAATATTTCTCTAGCTAGCTCTGCAGCCAAATCTGCACTATACCTATTAATTTCAGAATGGCCACTCATAGAATCATAGAATCATAGAAGTTTACAGCATGGAAACAGGCCCTTCGGCCCAACCAGTCCATGCCGCCCAGTTTTTTACCATTAAGCTAGTCCCAGTTGCCCGCACTTGGCCCATAACCCTCTATACCCATCTTACCCATGTAACCATCTAAATGCTTTTTGAAAGACACAATTGTACCCGCTTCTACTACTACCTCTGGCAGCCCATTCCAGACACTCACTACCCTCTGAGTGAAGAAATTGCCCCTCTGGGCCCTTCTGAATCTCTCCCCTCTCACCTTAAACCTATGCCCTCTAGTTTTAGACTCCCCTACCTTTGGGAAAAGATGTTGACTATCTACCTTATCTATGCCCCTCATTATTTTATAGACCTCTATAAGATCACCCCTAAGCCTCCTACGCTCCAGGGAAAAAAGTCCCAGTCTATCCAGCCTCTCCTTATAACTCAAACCATCAAGTCCCGGCAACATCCTAGTAAATCTTTTCTGCACTCTTTCTAGTTTAATAATATCCTTTCTATAATAGGGTGACCAGAACTGCACACAGTATTCCAAGTGTGGCCGTACCAATGTCTTGTACAACTTCAACAAGACGTCCCAACTCCTATATTCAATGTTCTGACCAATGAAACCAAGCATGCCGAATGCCTTCTTCACCACCCTGTCCACCTGCGACTCCACCTTCAAGGAGCTATGAACCTGTACTCCTAGATCTCTTTGTTCTATAACTCTCCCCAACGCCATACCATTAACTGAGTAGGTCCTGGCCTGATTCGATCTGCCAAAATGCTTCACCTCACATTTATCTAAATTAAACTCCATCTGCCATTCGTCGGCCCACTGGCCTAATTGATCAAGATCCCGTTGCAATCCTAGATAACCTTCTTCACTATCCACTGTGCCACCAATCTTGGTGTCATCTGCAAACTTACTAACCATGCCTCCTAAATTCTCATCCAAATCATTAATATAAATCACAAATAACAGTGGACCCAGCACCGATCCCTGAGGCACACCACTGGTCACAGGCCTCCAGTTTGAAAAACAACCCTCTACAACCACCCTCTGCCTTCTGTCGTCCAGCCAATTTTGAATCCAATTGGCAACCTCACCCTGGATCCCGTGAGCTTTAACCTTCTGCAACAACCTACCATGCGGTACCTTGTCAAAGGCTTTGCTAAAGTCCATGTAGACAACGTCTACTGCACTACCCTCATCTACCTTCTTGGTCACTCCCTCAAAAAACTCAATCAAATTTGTGAGACATGATTTTCCACGCACAAAGCCATGCTGACTGCCCCGAATCAGTCCTTGCCTCTCTAAATGCTTGTAGATCCTGTCTCTCAGAATACCTTCTAGCAACTTACCTACTACAGACGTTAGGCTCACCGGTCTGTAGTTCCCAAGCTTTTCCCTGCTGCCCTTCTTAAACAAGGGCACAACATTCGCCACTCTCCAATCTTCAGGCACCTCACCTGTGGCTGCCGATGATTCAAATATCTCGGTTAGGGGACCCGCAATTTCCTCCCTAGCCTCCCACAACATCCTGGGATACATTTCATCAGGTCCCGGGGATTTATCTACCTTGATGCGCTTTAAGACTTCCAGCACCTCCTCCTCTGTAATATGCACACTTCTCAAGACATCACTATTTATTTCCCTTAGTTTCCTAACATCCATGCCTTTCTCCACCGTGAATACCGATGAGAAATATTCATTCAGGATCTCACCCAACTCTTGTGGCTCTGCACATAGATGCCCTTGTTGATCCTTAAGAGGCCCTACTCTGTCCCTAGTTACTCTTTTCCCCTTTATGTATCTGTAGAATCTCTTTGGATTCTCCCTTGCATTATTTGCCAAAGCAATTTCATGTCCCCTTTTTGCCCTCCTGATTTCCCTCTTAACTCTATTTCGACAATCTCTATACTCTTCAAGGGATCCACTTGATCCCAGTTGCTTATGTACGTCATATGCCTCCTTCTTCTTTTTGACCAGAGTCTCAATATCTCGAGTCATCCAGGGTTCCCTACTTCTACCAGCCTTGCCCTTCACTCTAAAGGGAATGTGCTTACCCTGCACCCTGGTTAACACATTTTTAAAAGCCTCCCATTTACCAGCCGTCCCTTTGTCTGCCAATAGTCTCCCCCAATCTACCTCTGCAAGTTCCTGTCTGATACCATCAAAATTGGCCTAGCCCCAATTAAGAATTTTAACTCTTGGGCCAGACCTATCATTCTCCATAGCTATCTTAAAACTAATGGAATTATGGTCACTTGTCCCAAAGTGATCCCTCACTAGCACTTCTATCACTTGCCCTTCCTTATTTCCCAAGACGAGGTCAAGTTTTGCCCCCTCTCTAGTCGGTCCATCCACATACTGAATGAGAAATTCCTCCTGAATACATTCAACAAATTTCCCTCCATCCAAGCCCCTAATGCTATGGCTGTCCCAGTCAATGTTGGGAAAGTTAAAATCCCCTACTACTACCACCCTATTATTCTTGCAGCTATCTGTAATCTCCTTACATATTTGCTCCTCAATTTCCCGCTGACTATTTGGGGGCCTGTAGTACAGTCCTACCAAGGTGATCTCTCCCTTCTTATTTTTCAGTTCCACCCATATAGACTCAGTGGGCGAACCCTCGGATATATCCCCTCTAAGTACTGCCGTGATGTTCTCCCTAATCAAAAACGCCACTCCCCCTCCTCTCTTACCTCCTGTTCTATCCTTTCTATAGCATCTGTACCGCGGAACGTTGAGCTGCCAGTCCTGCCCCTCCCTTAGCCATGTTTCAGTCATAGCTATAATATCCCAGTCCCATGTGCCCGTCCATGCCCTGAGTTCATCCGCTTTGCCCGTCAGGCCCCTTGCATTGAAATAAATGCAGTTTAATGTAGACCTTCCTTGCTCTCTGCCCTGCTTTCTCTGGTCATGCTTTACACACTCTCCCTTCCTGCCTTTTGTTTCTGTCCCCACTGACTTCCTACATCGGTTCCCATCCCCCTGGCACATTAGTTTAAACCCTCCCCAACTGCACTAGCAAACACCCCCCCGAGAACATTGGTTCCGGTCCCACCCAGATGCAGACCGTCCGATTTGTACAGGTCCCACCTCCCCCAGAACCGGTCCCAATGTCCCAGGAATTTGAAACCCTCCCTCTTGCACCATCTCTCAAGCCACGTATTCATCCTAGCTATCCTGTCATTCCTACTCTGACTATCACGTGGCACTGGTAGCAATCCTGAGATTACTACCTTTGAGGTCCTACTTTTTAGTTTAACTCCTAACTCCCTAAATGCAGCTTGTAGGACCTCATCCCGTTTTTTACCTATATCGTTGGTGCCTATATGCACCACGACAGCTGGCTGTTCACCCTCCCCCTCCAGAATGCCCTGCAGGCGCTCCGAGACATCCTTGACCCTTGCACCAGGGAGGCAACATACCAACCTGGATTCTCGTTTGCGTCCGCAGAAACGCCTGTCTATTCCCCTTACAATTGAATCCCCTATCACTATAGCTCTGCCACTCTTTTTCCCGCCCTTCTGTGCAGCAGAGCCAGCCATGGTGCCATGAACCTGGCTGCTGCCACCTTCCCCTGGTGAGCCATCTCCCCCAACAGTTTCCAAAACGGTAAATCTGTTTTGGAGGGAGATGACCGCAGGGGATCCCTGCACTGCCTTCCTACTCTTCCTCTGTCTGTTGGTCACCCTTTCCCTATCTGCCTCAGTAATTTTAATCTGCGGTGTGACCAACTCACTGAATGTGCTTTCCACAACTTCCTCAGCATCGCGGATGCTCCAAAGTGAGTCCATCCGCAGCTCCAGAGCCGTCAAGCGGTCTAACAGGAGCTGCAGTTGGACACACTTCTTGCAGATGAAGGAGTCAGGGACACCAGAAGGGTCCCTGACTTGCCACATCTCACAAGAGGAGCATGACACGGGTCTGAGCTCTCCTGCCATGACTTAAACCTGAAGTTAAGTTTGAACTACACTACACAGCTAGGAGAAAGTCAAAGAGAGAGAAATCACTTACCAGTTACAAGCCAATCACTTACCTGCTGGCTGTGATGCAATTGCTCCAGAGACTCCCTCACAGGTCTGCTTCTCTGCACCTCCTTCAGGTGAGCACCAAATTCCCTTAACTAGTTAATTACTTTACTTAATTAACTTGATTTTTTTTTTTTTTTTGTCACTCCCCTCTTACCCGAACTCAGCCTTACCCAAACTCAGATACACTCTGTTTGCCTTCAGCACTCTGTTTCTAAAGGCACTTCAGCCACACCCTTTGTATCCTTCCTGATTTACAGTCAGCCAATAGGCCTGCTCCCAAAACTGATCTCTCTCCCAAACAGCTGACCTGCAAGGTAAGGAAGTGGTTAAGCAGTACTTACCTCACCCACAGCGCGCCCTTTTAAACTGTCCCCTCTGCCTCGCAGCTCCCGCGCTTTTTGAAACTCCCGCGCTGTTTCCAAGGTCCTGGCTCCCTCTCTCTCCCGAACAGCTGACCTGCAAGGTAAGGAAGTGGTTAAGCAGTACTTACCTCACCCACAGCGCGCCCTTTTAAACTGTCCCCTCTGCCTCGCAGCTCCCGCGCTTTTTGAAACTCACGCGCTGTTTCCAAGGTCCTGGCTCCCTCTCTCTCCCGAACAGCTGACCTCACCCACAGCGCGCCCTTTTAAACTGTCCCCTCTGCCTCGCAGCTCCCGCGCTTTTTGAAACTCCCGCGCTGTTTCCAAGGTCCTGGCTCCCTCTCTCTCCCGAACAGCTGACCTCACCCACAGCGCGCCCTTTTAAACTGTCCCCTCTGCCTCGCAGCTCCCGCGCTTTTTGAAACTCCCGCGCTGTTTCCAAGGTCCTGGCTCCCTCTCTCTCCCGAACAGCTGACCTGCAAGGTAAGGAAGTGGTTAAGCTAACTCACTGCCCAAGTTTCTTCAATAAACACCAAAATTAATAACACAGTATCAAATTTGAAAATATAATAATATATGCTGGCCTAACCAAAAAACACACACACGCAAAATACAATCAAATAGATGAATTCTGAAAGACTTCCAGTGACAGGGATGTGCTGAGCGGACGCACAAAAGGTGTCACTCCTCCTGGAAACCTGTCATTAGGCACTTTTAGTTCAAAAGTAGATCGCTAAATCCAGGGATGGAAAGGTTGGTGGCACCACAAGCGACGCTAAAGGGGGAAGGTCGAAGACCAAGAGAACTGGTTGTGCCACAAAAACCTCCTCATTCTGGGCAACCGCAGGTTATCGGGGGCAGACACCCTTCGGAGTGCATGGCACAGATGGCGTGCCAACTTGTTGGAGTCCATCATCACGAAACTGCATTGGGTACCAAGACCGGGAAAGGATCCTGAATTGGGCAAGGCACACATGGTCCTGTAAGTGGGAGGGACACTCAATCCGTTTGTATCAGGACACTGGGGTAGACTTGGCCTAGCGCCAGGTGGCCCTTTACAAGACAATGTGCGGTTCGGAGTGTTGTACCCCGGGTGACGTTCCAGGGTAGGGAGTACTGCTTCACCGCACTGGCAGATGCTTACATGTTTGTGCACGGGCTGGGAAGGCCACAACACCAGCAGTGAACCAGAACTCTAATCTCATCGGTAAAAAAAGAAAAGGAGAGACTATTTGCACGGGACCCATTTGTCTCATCTGCCACAGCACAACTCCCAAAGGGGAAAGAGTACCTGGCAGTAGTGGGGGGGGGGGGGGGGGGGGGGGGGGGGGGAGAAAACTCTGCATGGGTGGAAAATAGGGGGGAAGAGAGAGGGGAGCCCACAGGAGCACGGGAGAGGGGGGAAGGGGGAGCGGACAGGCTCAGGGGGAAAATTGAGGGATAGGGGGATGCGTTGCCCAGATCCTTGTGGGGGTGGGGGGGGGGGGTCACCCAGATCCTTCTGCGGTGGGAGAGCCACCTCCGTGCTTGTAGGGTTTTGCCCAGATGCATGTGGGGGTGGTGGGGATGTTGTTGCCTAGATGCTCATGGGGGGTTACCCTGATGCTTGTGGGGGCAGGGAGGGGGTTGCCCAAATGCTTTTGTGTTATGGGGGGATCGCCCAGTGCTTGTGGGGTGGGGTGTGTGATTCCCTGATGCTCGGGGGGTGGGGGGAGAGGGGGTGGGAAGGGGGGGGGTCTGCCCAGTTGCTTGTGTGATGGTGTGGGGTCGTTTTTAAACTTGTGGGGGGTCTTCAATGCCTGTTGGGAGAAGTTTATTTCAAACACAGATCAAGATGCCCTTTATAGATGGCTGTATCTGGCCCATTCCACCAGAGAGATGCCACAAGCCACACCCCCAGATTCTGTGTACACTGAGTGCAAGATGGTCTGGAGTGAAAACACGGCTATGCCGAGAAGGGACTTTGAGGAAAACTTGCAGTCGGTCGATTCAGAACGTAGAGCGACTTCAGAGCAACTTCCATTCACTTGTTGCTTTGGGCTGGGTCTGGCGCTTCAGGAGTTCTTGTCCTCTTTACCCAAGTGATTAATCATACAAACAT
This sequence comes from Scyliorhinus torazame, assembly GCF_047496885.1. Taxonomy (NCBI): domain Eukaryota; kingdom Metazoa; phylum Chordata; class Chondrichthyes; order Carcharhiniformes; family Scyliorhinidae; genus Scyliorhinus; species Scyliorhinus torazame. Next base: position 247,233,676 of record NC_092717.1, read on the forward strand.
TGAAAATAGAAGCAGAAGGAGATCATTCGGCCCTTCGAGCCCGCTCCGCCATTCATATTGATCGTGGCTGATCATCAAGTTCAATACCTTGATCCCGCCTTCCTCCCATATCCCTTGATCCCTTTAGCCCCAAGGGCTGGATCTAATTCCTTCTTGAAATTACACAAAAGTTTTGGTCTCAACTACTTTCTGTGGGGGTGAATTCCACAGATTCGCCACTCTCTGGGTGAAGAAATTTCTCCTCACCTCAGTCCTAAAAGGTTTACCCCTTATCCTTAAACTATGACCCCTAGTTCTGGACACCCCCACCATCGGGAACATTCTTTCTGAATCTATGCTGTCTCCTGTTAGAATTTTATAAGTTTAACATCCTCTCTCACTCTTCTAAACGCCAATGAATATAATGCTAACTGACTTAGTCTCTCCTCATATGACAGTCCCGCCATCCCAGGAATCAGCCTGGTAAACTTTCGCTGCACTCCCTCCATAGCAAAAACGTACATCTTCAGATAAGGAGACCAAAAAGAGATGGCCGTTGTCTGGCACTTGTGTGGTGCGAATGTAACTTGCCACATGTCAGCCCAAGCCTGGATATTGTCCAGGTCTTGCTGCATTTGGACTTGGACTGCTCCATTATCTGAGGAGTCGCAATTGGTGCTGAACATTGTGCAGTCATCTGCGAACGTCCCCATTTCTGACATTAAGATGAAGCAGCTGAAGATGGTTGGGCCTGGGACACGACCCTGAGGAACTCCTGCAGTGATATCCTGGAACTGCGATGATTGACCTCCAAACACCACAACTATCTTCTTCTGTGTCAGGTATGACTCCAACCAGAAGAGACTTTTCCCCCGATTGCCATTGACTCCATGATGGAGAGTAGACTGATAGGATGGTAATTGGCTGGATTGAATTTATCCTGTTTCTCGCGCCCATATGCTGTTTCTGGGGCCTATAGCCCTGACAACCCCTCCTTGGCCTGATGGGCGGCCCGGTCTTCAGGGTGTGTCATCTGACCTGAGCTACCAACAGCAATGCGAGGCCATCCTCTGCGGGACCAAAACCACCATCCATTTTGGTACCTATAAAGAATGGGAGAAGGAGAGAGACTGACAAAGGGCCTCCACTCAAATCTCCCAAGGCTTCCCCAGTGCCCTCCCCTGATTCACACACTCACCCTTTTGTTGCAAGGATGTCCCCAGTGCTGAAGCCCAGTGTTTGATTGTTGGCTGCTGCCTCTATAGTACTGACGCTGCTACAGGTCAGGAAAACTGTTTAGCTTCAAAGTTTGACTGAAATGCGATGCACTAATCATCGTCTGAGACATGGCACACGTACCCATGAGAATCCATTTGAGAATATTTTGTTTATGAAGCGGTTAACAGAAAGATTTGAAAATCAACTACATAACAGTCCACACATCACAATAATCATTAAACAACAAGGAAACATCACTGGTCCATATTGGTACCAATACCAAGCTATATTAGCTACTTTTCACAGAAAAAAGCCACACAGCATCACTCCTCGCAGGTTCCTCAACAGAAATGGAGAATAATGAAAAATGAAAAAATGAAAATCGCTTATTGTCACAAGTAGGCTTCAATGAAGTTACTGTAAAAAGCCCCTAGTCGCCACATTCCGACACCTGTTCAGGGAGGCTGGTACGGGATAAACCTGAGAATGAGCTGTTAAGTGCTGTCACCACAACAACGCCATATCCTTATGTAAGGGTCCTTCTTGTTTCTTCCTTCATTTCTCCTTTCTTTTATTTTGCTGTTATTATTTTAAACCATGGATGATTATTGGACATGTCACTTTAAGGCAAGCAGTCTGTATCTTTAATTCAAGCAAAGAACCCAGCGGTTACAGGAGAGATCACTCGTGGCTTAAAAACAGGAGGTGCAGACTTTTTGGCACCAGTGAGCGAGATGGGGCTGCGATTCGGTTTGATCGATTGGCTGGTGGCCAAATGAATTATCCCAAAAGGCCACAGGTGGTGACTGGATCCTATCCCACTGGGATGCTTTTCAGTGTCCCAAGGTTTCAGTTTTGATTCTGGCAACCCTCCAGAAGCTAGCTGAGAGTGCTACCTCTCTCTCCAGAAAGCTTGTGGGTGCTGTATTCCTGAAACCATGGAGGCCTGAACACAAACCACGAACTGAAAGCAAAGCTTAAACAAAAGTAAGGTGCCTCCCGAGAAGACTGTGAGTACTGCATTTCTAAACTACAGGGAAATTGAATGAATGAATCTGCAGAGTAGACATTACCGGCTTCAAAACAGAAACTTTAACCTGCAAGTTTGCTGTGAAGAAAGGTATGCCATAAAACCATCACCTGGAACAAAAACTCTTTTTCTTTTCACTTATGATTTTACCACTTTCCACCCCTCTGTGTTTGTCTGTCTTGTGTCTGTGTACAGGGTGGGGCACGTTTTTTAAAAAAATTAATTAATATTTTTATTCTCCTTTTTCACATTTTCCCAGATTTACAGCCACCACCAATAAACAATAAGCACTAACGAATACAATGTCAACAACAATCCCATCCTCCCACCAAACCCCCAAACAGCTGCCCAAATGTTAACATAAACAAATAAGAAAAAGGAATCAGGAATCACCCATAGTCACCATTATCACACAGTCCCCCTCCCCCAACCCTCCCAACCCCCCACCAATGTTTGATGTAATCCAATTCTTGAAAGTGCACATTGAATAACGCCCATGATTTGTAGAACCTCTCCATCCTTCCCCTCAGTTCAAACTTAACCTTCTCAAGAGTTAAGAATTCCAGCAGGTTCCCCCCGCCACGCCAGGGCACAGGGTGGAGAGGGGAGGGTGGGGCACGTTAAAAGTTGGAATAAGGTATAAGGTAAAAGTTAATCAGTTGTATTTGCTGCATATTTCATTATAGTTCTTGTTAGAAATAAACTAATAGTGTTTATAGAATCATAGAATTTACAGTGCGCAAGGAGGCCATTTGGCCCATTAAGTCTATAACGGCCCTTGGAAGAGCATCCTACCTAACCCTTCACCCTGTCCCCATAACCCAGTAACCCCACCTCATAATCTTTATTGTCACAAGTAGGCTTACATTAACACTGCAATGAAGTTACTGTGAAAATCCCCTCGCTGCCACATTCCGGCGCCTGTTCGGGTACACGGAGGGAGATTTCAGAATGTCCAATTCACCTGACAGCACGCTGATGCACGATCAATGACCACTAAAGCGAGGTTGTAGTCCAACTGAACGCTCTCCCGTGGGTGCGTTTTCGGCCGTCCCGAGATACCCTTTAAAGCACGCCAGCCAGTGCTTAAAGATTGCCGCTGAGTTCGCCGCGTGGGGGCTAAGTTGCAGACACTCCGGCTTGATTTGGAGCTCCATGCTTTCTTCTTAAAAAAAACTAGCTTATTAAATTGATGCTTGATCAATGACCACTACAGCGAGGTTGTTGTCCAACTGAAGGCTTTAATAAGCTAGATGTTTCCGCCAGCAGCTCAGGTGCAGAATGAGGGCTGCTGGGGCGGCACGGGTTCTTATACCCCACCTATCAGGGCGGAGCTATCATACACTAACCAATAGAAAGCATACAGTTTCCACCAATGGTGCTTTAGCCTATCAGGTACCGTAATACTTATAATACCACACACGCCTTTCGGGAGGAAACCGGAGCACCCAGAGGAAACCCATGCAGCCACAGGGAGAACGTGTAGACTCCACACAGACAGTGACCCAAGCCAGGAATCGAACCTGGGACATTGGCTCCGTGAAGCAACAGTGCTGACCACTGTGTTACCGTGCTGCCTCTAACCGTTGAACACTAAGGGGTATTTTAGCTTGGCCAATCTATTTAACCTGCACGTCTTTGGACTGTGGGAAGAAACTGGAGCACCCGGAGGAAACCCACGCAGACACGGGGAGAACGTGCAAACTCCGCACAGTCACCCGAGGCTGGAATTGAACTTGGGTCCCTGGAGCTGTGAGGCAGCAGTGCTAACCACTGTGCTACCGTGCCGCCCATTTACATTTACAAACATGGTGATTATAATTATTAGACAGCCAAGGGTCAAAGATTTGGGGTATTTTATAAGAATTATTGGTTAATTCACTTGTGTTGTGACCCCGGGGCCTGTGAGGCAGGAATTGACTGCGCACTAGCCCAGGGTGCCATAACACTTATTAACAATAGCCTTCAGATGTGAAACTAGAGGATGCTCACAGTTAAAGTGAGTTAAAGTGACCTTCAGCATATAACCAAGATCGGGGCTCTGCTGTGAAAGTGTTTTTAGTTACCCCTGTCATGCCACAATATTTAAAGATGGCTTGAAAGCCCCACAGACAAAAAGCCCCTCAACGTCCCCCCCCCCCCGCCCCCCCCCCCCCCTCCTGACACCTAACCTGGAACGCTTCCACCCCCTGACCAAGCCCAACCCCCCCTGAGGGTCCCCCCACCCCACCCCCACCAAACACTGGACAGCTCCAGTGGCCTTGAGCTGCATGCCGGAAAACTGAGGAGGCTCCTCACCTCCTCAGTCCCCCTCAGCAGCCACTGCGCCAGCTTCATGTTTTTAAAAAGGAGTGCTAAACGACGCCCGCATGATTTCCCGCTGGGGAACCGGTTCATTCCCAAGAAGCAGTTAGATTCGACTTGAATCTCGCTAATGAGATGGAAATTAATGCAAATTGGGGTCAATGGTAGACTCGCCATATTTGGGCAAGACCTGGAATTCGCCATTGGGAGCAGGCCGATTGGATGACAAACTGAATTGAGCCTGGCGTGAATCTCGATTTTGGCTTTTCCCACTGCTTAACCAACACGTCCAGATCCGTGCCAGGCACAATCAGGTGGTTAAGTCGCGCCAATGATCTCCCTTTGACAAAGCCGTGTGGACTATCCTTGATTTATCCTTGCCTCTCCAAGTGGAGATGAATTCTGTCCCTCAGAATTGTTTCCAGCCGTTTCCCTACTACTGAAGTTAAACTCACTGGTGTCTAATTTCCTGGTTTGTCCTTACTTCCCTTCGTGAATAATGGCTCCACATCAATAGTCCTCAGTCCTCCGGCTCCTCTCCTGTGGCCAGAGAAGATTGAAAAATATTTCTCAGAGCGGCTGCAATCTCCTCCCTCGCCTCCCACAGCAATTTGGGATACATCTCATCTGGATCCAGGAATTTATCCACTTCTCGGCCTTTTAAAACTGTTCATACTCCCCCCTCTCAATGTTAAGTCATTCAAGCAAATCGCAATGCGCCTCTCTGATTTCTATGCCAACACCATCATTCTCCTGAGTGAACACTCAATGAGCAAAGTATTCACTTAAAATCTCATCTGTCAGTGTGGGAAGAAAGAAACGTTAACAATTAGGAAGAACAACAACAATTCAAACTGATTGAAATCATTACAATTAACTTAATTAAAACCTGATAAAAGATTGAGAATGGTAGCAGTTTTTTGCTGAGTGAATAAATGTGCTTTCTTTATCCCCAGTCAGGTTCCACAGCGTTATACTTTGCTGCCCAACAAGGAAATGATACAGTTGTGAAATTTCTTTTGGAGTATGGGGCTTCCACTGAATTATCAACTAAAGTAAGAGAATTAAAGACTCTCATCAGATGGAAACTGCACTGATATATCTCACATAACTGGAAGGCATCGATGATTGACACCTTGATTTATACCTGTGTTATCATTTCAATTGTTGAATTTGCAATTTATCCAAAAGTTAGAAAGGAAATAAAACACACAACTACAAAGAACAAAAGAACAAAGAAAAGTACAGCACAGGAACAGGCCCTTCGGCCCTCCAAGCCTGTGCCGACCATGCCGCCCGTCTAAACTAAATTCTTCTATACTTCCTGGGTCCGTATCCCTCTATTCCCATCCTAATCATAGAACATAGAACATTACAGCGCAGTACAGGCCCTTCGGCCCTCGATGTTGCACCGACCTGTGAAACCACTCTAAAGCCCATCTACACTATTCCCTTATCGTCCATATGTCTATCCAATGACCATTTGAATGCCCTTAGTGTTGGCGAGTCCACTACTGTTGCAGGCAGGGCATTCCACGCCCTTACTACTCTCTGAGTAAAGAACCTACCTCTGACATCTGTCCTATATCTATCACCCCTCAATTTAAAGCTATGTCCCCTCATGCTAGACATCACCATCCGAGGAAAAAGGCTCTCACTGTCCATCATGTATTTGTCAAGATGCCCCTTAAACATCACTATCGTCCCTGCTTCTACCACCTCCTCCAGCAGCGAGTTCCAGGCACCCACTACCCTCTGTGTAAAAAACTTGCCTCGTACATCTACTCTAAACCTTGCCCCTCGCACCTTAAACCTATGCCCACTAGTAATTGACCCCTCTACCCTGGGATAAAGCCTCTGACTATCCACTCTGTCTATGCCCCTCATAATTTTGAAGACCTCTATCAGGTCGCCCCTCAACCTCCTTCGTTCCAGTGAGAACAAACCGAGTTTATTAAACGTCTCCTCATAGCTAATGCTTTTACAACTGTATGTTTCAGATTAAAGCTTCCAACAATAGTGATTTGTATGTGTGCACAATTCCTGAAGGTTGGGCAAGACACAAGGCTAACAGGATCCTGGGCTTTATAAGTTGAGGCACATGATACAAAAGCAAGTAAATTATGATGAATCTTTAGAAAACACTGGTTTTGCAACGTCTGGAGCATTGTGTTCAATTCGCTTTAGGAAAGTTTTGAAGATATTGGAAAGCGTGCAGGAAAGACTTACAAGAATGGTTGTGGGATGAAAGACTTCAAGGTAGAATGGGAACTGTTTTTCTTAGAGAAAGGAAGGTTGAGAGGAGATTGGATGGAGATGTTCAAAATCATGAGGGTATCTGGACAGATAGATAGGGAAAAACATTGGTGGAAGGGTCGAGAACCAGTGGACATTAGTTTGAAGTGTTTGCCAAAAGAACCATAGGTAACATAAGGAAAACAATTTTATGTGACGATGTGGTTAGGATCTGCATTGCATGAAGAAATTGGGTGGGGTGGGGGTGGGGGGGGGGGGGGGGGGGGGTGGGGGGAGAATTCAATTGTGCTTTTTCAAAGGGAGTTGGATACTATCTGAAGAGAAGGAAAATGCTGGGCTGTGAGAAAAAGGGAGAGTGAGTGGTTCTGGCTGAAGTGACAATGGGTGTTCTGACATCATAATAATAATCTTTATTAGTGTCACAAGGAGGCTTACATTAACACTGCAATGAAGTTACTGTGAAAAGCCCCGAGTCGCCACACTCCGGCGCCTGTTCGGGTACACAGAGGCAGAATTCAGAATGTCCAATTCACCTAACAGCAGGTCTTTCAGGACTTGTGGGAGGAAACCGGAGCACCCGGAGGAAACCCACGCAGACACGGGGAGAACGTGCAGACTCCGCACAGACAGTGACCGAAGCCGGGAATCGAACCCGGGTCCCTGGCGCTGTGAAGCAACAGTGATAACCAATATGCTCCCGTGCAAGATGCATTTGCACCAAGGAGTTCCAGTAACATTGAAATTAATGGGGGTCAGGGAAATATTTCCAGTGGTTGGAGTCATACCTAGCACAAATGCAGACGGAAGCCAATAATCTCGACCTAAGACATCGCTGCAAATGTTCTTCAGGAAGTGTCCTCGGCCCAACTAACCAGCTGGATCACCAGTAACCTTCCCTTGGTCTCTGTTTTAATTGTTCTCTGTGGTCCTGTGTTAGAAAGAAGATTAGCTTGTTCCAAGTCATGATCGTGATCCTGTGGCCCTCTGCTGGTGGTAGATGCCAGGTCAGGATAGGATCATGTTTGGCAATAATGCCGATAGTAATCATGCAGCATGTTTTCATTTATTGTCAAAATTTACACATGAAGAATAAGGTTCTAGAACATGACCAGTGCCTGTGGAAATTGGGTTCTAATAAAGAAGCCCTCAGGAAATAAAAGCATGTGAGAAAATTGAAGGTAAAATAAAATAAATTCTCCATCTTTTCTTCCTGCACAGGATGGTGCTACTCCCCTTTCGATTGCCAGTCAGTATGGGCATATCAATGTGGTGGAGACATTACTCAATAGAAGATGCAATGTTAACATTCAGCTGAAGGTAAGAACTTAGTGTGACGGAGGGACACGACCGTTTGGTGTTTGAAAATATCACCTGAATCCTTTATGAAATGTTCTCATGGGATGTGGGCATCGGTGGCTAGGCCAATATTTATTACCCCTCCTTAATTGCCATTGAGAAGGTGGTGGTGAATTGCCTAACTTGAAATACTACTGTCTACCCAGTTTGGACGCTGTTTGAAAGTGAGTTCCAGGATTGGTCAACAGTGACAGAACTGGGGTGGCATGGTGGCAAGGACCCCCGTTCAGCCCCAGGTCACTGCCCGTGTGGAGTTTGCACATTTTCTCCATCTCTGCATGGGACTCACTCCCACAATGTGCAGGGCAGGTGGATTGGCAACACTAAATTGACCCTTAATTGCCAAAAATAGGAATTGGGTACTTTAAATAATTTTTTTTAAAACAGTGACAGACAGTGATGTAAACATAGAAACAGAAATAGGAGCAAGAGTCGGCCTTTTGGCCCATCGAGCATGCTCGGCCATTCAGTTTCATCATGGCTGGTCCTCTATCTCACCGCCGTTTTCCTATGCTTTCCCCACACCCTTTGGCACCTTTATTTATTATGATCCCAACATTTGCCACAGTACTGGACGGGAACCCCAATCACTTTTCTAAAATTTGTAAAATATTTCGCTCCAGGAATGATTCCATGCACAAATAGGGGCATGATACATTAAATTAAACGTTATTATCAACACAGAATTAAACTACTTTTAACAGCTCAGAAATATAACTTACAATTACTAGTTAAACAATGCTTAACAGTAAAAAGAAATACTTTAACGCCTAACTGCTACCTTCTGTATCTCCAATCCAGCAAAACCCATCACAGGTCAAAACCGCCTTTTAAATAAATTTAGCAAACATAGGGGGCAGGATTCTCCGACCCCCCGCCGGGTCGGAGAATCACCGGGGGACGACGTGAAATCCGCCTAGCCGCTCCGCCGCTGTCTGCCGAATTCTCTGGCGGCGGTTTTCGGGCGGGGTCGGGGATCACGCCGCACCAGTCCCCCCCCCCCCCCCCCAGGCAATTCTACGGGCCCTGATGTGCCGAGCGGCCGCCCGTTTTTGGCCAGTCCCACCGGTGTGAAATGGACATGGTCCATTCCGGCAGGACCTGGCTTGGAGGGCGGCTTGCGGAGTCCTCTGAGGGGCGGTGGGATCCGGCCCCGGGGGGGCCCCCACTGTGGCCTGGTCCGCGATTGGGGCCCACTGATCTGCGGGAGGGCCTGTGCCGTGGGGCACTCTTTCCCTCTGCGCCAGCTTCTGTTCGGCTCCGCCATGGCCAGCGTGGAGAAGAAACCCCCTGCGCATGCGCAGGAAACACGCCGGCGGTTCTGCGCATCAGCCAGACCACGCTGGCAGTCCTGCACATGCGGCAACTCGCGTCGGCCGGCGGAGGCCCTTTGCCACCGGTTGGCACGGCGCCAACCTCTCCAGCGGGCCTAGCCCCCGGAGGTGCGGAGGGTTCCTCACCTTCCGGGCAGCCCGATGCCAGAGTGGTTCACGCCGCTCTTTGGCACCAGTACGGAGCGCCCCGCCAATTCCGGGAGAATTCCGGCCAAGCTTACTTGCTAGCCTCTGGATGTCTTTTTAAGACAGCTTGGAGAGAGAGATCCCGTCAGGAAACAGCCTGCAGATTCTTGCCTGCGTCATACTGCTGCTCAACCTGACAGCCTTTTGCAGAATCTACTGTTCAGCTGGCAAAAAAACTGACTAAACGCAAGACTGACTGCTTCAGACTTGGCTCCTCCCATTAATTACTTCATCTTTATCCCGCTCAAGTACTATGACCTAATTACTTAAGTTTAAACATAATGGGCTAGATTCTCCGCCGCACGACATCAAGTAGCAGTGTTATAGGCGTGGAGAATCCAACCTCGGAGTAAAATGGGTTCAGTGCCGGGTGTCGAACTGTTTCCAATGCTCCGGTCCCTCACTGGCTTTGCGATTGAAGTTTGCGCCCCGCACCAGCAGGGGGATGCAAATGGATCTTAATTATTAACTGGTTGAGCAGAATATTCTGCAGGCCCTCATTATTCTCTGGCCTCTGGGCCAGGTATCACGTGGGTGAGAATTGGTGCAGGTCCAGACAAGCGTGGCCCTGACTGTCAGATCCCCGGCGCCTTTGAGGGACACCCCTGTTAAGTAATGGGTTAAGAGATATTGCAATTAGTTGTCTCATTTATGTTAAGTATCCATTAATTGACACTGATATGTAAAGGGGCTTCAGGTGGCCTCTGTCAGGTGGTGTGTTGTTAAGAGTTTTGTGCAGAGGCTGTGGAAGTGAAATAAATGGTGTTTGGTGAAAAGGAACAAGAACTAAAACGTCTAACAATTGGTAGCAGACAATGGATTGGGAAAACGAAGTTCAAAAATGGAGGGCACAGAAACGCAGTGCCAGTTCAGATAGTACATCGGATAGTGAACAGGTCCGCAGGAAAAGGTCGAGAACTATTGAAAGGACATCCCACAGCAGAAGGGAAAGATCAAGCAGTAGCAGTACAGAACGAGATACCAGGCGGGAGAGGGGACGTAGTTTGTCAAGATCTCGGAACATGAGTAAGACTACGAATACTAATAGGAGTGGAGGCTCACATGCACGTGAGATTTTGGTGGCTTCAAATAAATTCGATGAAAAAGTTATTAAAGAAGCTAAACAGCAAGAATTGCATAGTTGGAGTGAATTTGGGGTATACACGGAAGTACCGGATAGGGGACAAAGAGCTCTATCCCACAGATGGATTTGCACGGAAAAGGTTCTTCCGGATGGAACTTATAAGGCAAAGGCCAGGCTTGTGGCAAGGGGATTTGAAGAAAACTTAGAAGATCAGGATTTAAGGTAGATTCACCTACAGCAGGAAAGGTTATTTTAAAGATCTTCTTGGCTCTATTAGCCACAAAGGCATGGGAATGCAAATCTATAGATATAAAAGCTGCCTTTTTGCAGGGGGATCAGCACCAGAGAGACAATTTTCTATGTCCTACTAAAGAAGCAGCTAACACAGAAGGGGTACTCTGGAAGTTGAACAAATGTGTATATGGATTAAATGATGCATCTAGAGTCTGGTATTTTTCGGTAAGGTCAGTTTTGTTAAAGTTAGGCTGTTGCCAGTTGAAAGCAGATCCTGCAATGTTTTGCTGGCACTATAAAGGAAATCTTTCTGGCATTTTTATGATGCACGTCGATGATTTTTTGTGGGGTGGGACTAGTGATTTTGAAGCTATTGTAATCTCTGGTTTGAGGAAAGAATTCAGGGTTGGAAGTCAGGCGTCCGGTGCATTTAAATATATTGGACTGAAAATTGGACAGACTAAGTTAGGGGCAACTTTACGTCAGCAATCTTATTTGGAAAGCATCACCCCAATAGCAATTAGTCGTGGCCGAGTTTCACAAAAAGACGCAATGGTTTCAAAGATAGAAAAAGAGCAACTGCGAAGTTTAATTGGGCAACTGAACTGGTTAGGTAGACAGACTAGACCGGACGTGAGTTTTGATGTCTTAGAGTTGAGTACAAAAATGAATGATCCCAAAGTGGAAGACATAATAAGAGCAAATAAAGCGTTGGCCAAACTAAAAATGCAGGAGTGTGTTTTGAAGTTCCCGGTTTTAGGTGACCTTAAGCACTTGAAACTCATAGTTTATAGTGATGCGTCCTACGCAAATTTATGTGATGGGGTTTCAAGCGCAGGAGGTTTTATAATTTTCCTTTGGGGAACAATGGTAAATGTTGCCCACTTGTGTGGGAAACAAAGAAAATAAGGAGAGTGGTAAAAAGCACTTTGGCTGCTGAGACATTAAGCCTTGTAGAGGCGGTGGATATGGCCTTTTATATAAGTATGATATTGACAGAAATTTTGGGATTAGGGGATTTGGGTAATATACCTATTGACTGTCACATTGACAATAAATCCCTGTGGGAAAATGTGCACTCTACAAAACGTGTCAATGAAAAGACGTTACGGATAGACATCGCAAGTTTGAAGCAGATGTTGGGCAGAGGGGAAATAACAAAAAATTAAATGGGTCGACAGGAGCTATCAACGTCAGATTGTTTTACGAAAAGAGGGACGAGTTCACAGAAACTTTTGGATATTGTTAATGAAAGGCGCTTGTTTCTGTGACTGTTTTTTTTTTTCTTTCTCGTCCAAACAAAAACAAAAACATAAAAAAGGGAGGGAAATCATGTGTGTGTTTTTGAGTTTCTTGAAATTTTGTTTTCACCTAATTTTTTTTTTTCTCCAAGGAAGGGGAGACTGTTAAGTAATGGGTTAAGAGATATTAGCTGTTTAGCACACTGGGCTAAATCACTGGCTTTTAAAGCAGACCAAGGCAGGCCAGCAGCACGGTTCAATTCCTGTACCAGCCTCCCCGAACAGGCGCCGGACTGTGACGACTAGGGGCTTTTCACAGTAACTTGATTGAAGCCTACTTGTGACAATAAGCGATTTTCATTTCATTGCAATTAGTTGTCTCATTTATGTTAAGTATTCATTAATTGACACTGATATGTAAAGGGGCTTCAGGTGGCCTCTGGCAGGTGGTGTGTTGTTAAGAGTTTTAAGCAGAGGCTGTGGAAGTGAAATAAAGGGTGTTTGGTGAAAAGGAACAAGAACTTTAGACTCTTCATATCACAGCAACTAAAACGTCTAACAACCCCAGGACACTAGGTTGGCTCTTGGGGGATAAGGGCTACCTGCTGAGGTTCCAATGCCTCAATTGCACTGATGGGGCACTGCAGGTCACCCTCCCAGAGTGTCACCTGCTTTGTGATGGTCAACATTGCCCTCCACAACCTGGCATAGCAGTGAGGAGACGTGCTGGTGATGGAGGAAGAGCAACATGCGGCCTCGTGAGAATGAGCTGGACCAGGAGGGGCTGGAGGACGAGCCTTGGAAATATCCTCAGGAGCAGCTGGAGGGTGGAGGACAGGCAGCAGCAGTGAGGGTCCGGCCAGGGAGGCCCTCATCCTCACCTGCTTCTACATGGCTTCGTCCATCACAACACCACCTCTCATATTAGGTGGGAGGATGAATTGTGACAAGGATGCAGGGATTCTACAGCAAGATCTGGACAGGTTGGGCGAGTGGGTAAATCAATGGCAGATGCAGTATAATATGTATAAGTGTGAGGTTAATCACTTTGGAAGCAAAAACAGGGAGCGCGATTCTCCCCCCCCCCCCCCCTCCTCCCCCCCCCCCCCCACGCCAGGTGGGAGAATCGCCGGGGCACCGTGCGAATCGCGCCCCGGCGCCCCAACCCCCGCACGTGATTCTCCCACCCCCGAAACCAGCGCCGGGCTGCTCGGAGAATCACCGCAAAGGGCGTGCAGCGATTCTCTGGCCTGGATGGGCCGAGCGGCTGCTACGACACGACAGTTTCCCGCCGGCGCCGGCCACCCCTGGTCTCTGCCGGCGGCAACTCTGCGGGAACGCTGGGTGGGGCGGCCTGTGGGGGTGGGGGGGGGGTTCCTTCACCGGGGGGGCCTCCGATGGGGTCTGGCCCGCGATCGGGGCCCACCAATCGGCGGGCCGGCCTCTCTCCGCCAGGGCCTACCTCCTTCCGCGTGCGGCCCCAGAACTCAGGCCCCCTGTGGGGGCCAGAGTAGGTTGTGCCCGGGCCCTGTTCGCGACGTCGTGAAATGCGACGGCGTTCACGATGGCGCGGGCACTTAGTCCCAGGAGAGGAGAATCCCGCCCAGGAAGGCAGATTACTACCTGAATGGTTGTAAATTGGGAGAGGGGAGTGTGCAGCGGGACCTGGGTGTCCTTGTGCACCAGTCGCTGAAGGTAAGCATGCAGGTGCAGCAGGCGGTAAAGAAGGCTAATGGTATGTTGGCCTTCATTGTGAGAGGTTTCGAGTGTAGAAGCAGGGATGTGTTGCTGCAATTCTCCAGGGCCTTGGTGAGGTCACACCTGGAGTATTGTGTGCAGTTTTGGTCTCCTTCTCTGAGGAAGGATGTTCTTGCTCTCGAGGGAGTGCAGCGAAGGTTTACCAGACTGATTCCAGGGATGGCGGGACTGTCATATGAGGAGAGATTGACTAGGTTGGGACTGTTCTCGCTGGAGTTCAGAAGAATGAGGGGGGATCTCATAGAGATTTATAAAATTCTAACAGGACTGGACAGGGGAGATGCAGGGAAGATGTTACCAATGATAGGTGTGTCCAGAACCAGGGGTCACAGCCTGAAGATTCAGGGTAAACCATTTCGGACAGAGATAAGGAGACATTTCTTCACAAAGAGTGGTGAGCCTGTGGAATTCATTACCACAGGAAGTAAATGCTAAAACATTGAACATATTCAAGAGGCGGCTGGATAGAGCACTTGGGGGAAATGGGATTAAAGGCTATGGGGAGAAAGCAGGATTAGGCTATTGAGTTGGATGATCAGCCATGATGGTGATGAATGGCGGAGCAGGCTCGAAGGGCCAAAAGGCCTCCTCCGGCTCCTATCTTCTATGTATGTATCTCTCCCCATCCCTCCCATCATACCGTGTGGGCAGCACGGTAGCACCGTGGCTAGCACTGTTGCTCCCGGGTCCCAGGTTCGATTCCCGGCTTGGGTCACTGTCTGTGCGAAGTCTGCACGTTCTCCTCGTGTCTGCGTGGGTTTCCTCCCACAGCCTTGGTAAGCTGGCACCCAAAATATTGTATACAGATTTGATCTCACCTGAAGAAGAACATATTTGCCACAGAGGGAGTATAATGAAGGTTCACCAGATTGAACCCTTGGGTGTCATTGTCCTCTGTGGAGAGAGTGAGGAGTCAGGGCCTGTATTCTCTAGAGTTTAGAAAAATTAGAGGTAATCTCAATAAACATACAAAATTCTTCCAGAGCTTGACAGGGTAGATGCAAGAAGGACGTTTCTCCTGGTTTGGGGATCTAGAATCGGGACAGGCGGAGAAGGCTCTGGGAGCTGAATGACTGACTCCTTCTCCTATGTTCCTATGTAAGCAACTAATTCAACCCTGCCAGATGTTCCAAGAAAACATTCAGATTCAATTTTTAAGAAGTACAATGGTTTTCTCAGTGATCAATAACAACAAGATTCCACATTTACTTAATTATAACCACATATGCTAACTGTTGAAGACAAAGATGGTTAAGTGCTTGGAAATGCTTCATGTCAAATTAGAAAATTAAGTTAGATCTTTGTTATTGATTTCATCAAATGGACAATCTGTAGCTTTTATCTGAATGAATTACATTCATGTTACACATTAATCGGGTGGCACGAGAGCACAGTGGTTAGCACAGTTGCTTCACAGCACCAGGGTCCCAGGTTCGATTCCCGGCTTGGGTCACTGTCTGTGCGGAGTCTGCACATTCTCCCCGTGTCTGCGTGGGTTTCCTCCGGGTGCTCCGGTTTCCTCCCACAAGTCCTGAAAGATGTGCTGTTGGGTAATTTGCACATTCTGAATTCTCCCTCTGTGTACCCAAACAGGCGCCGGAGTGTGGCGACTAGGGGCTTTTCACAGTAACTTCATTGCAGTGTTAATGTAAGCCTACTTGTGACAGTAAAGAATATTAGTATTATTATTATTAATAGTCTGTCACCTTTAGGTAACAATTTCATATTGATCAAGGAAGCAGAAAATGATTGATGATTGAGTACAGTTGTGTTTTAAGCCCCATTTCAAGCACAGGAGTACGCAGAAAAGGTTTGCACTCCAGTGCATTACTGTTTGAGTGCTGCACTGTTGAAGGTACCACCTTTCGAATGATGTGTTAAACTGATGCCTTGTCTGCTGTTTGAGGTGGAGTTTCTCTCATTGAATGGTTTGAGGGCTGAATGGTTCCCACGTTCCTGTGATATGAAACTATCACTGATTGTCATTTAAAAACCATCTGGTTCATTCATGCACTTTAGGGCAGTGTTTTTCAAACTTTTTTTCCGGGGTCCCATTTTTACCAACTGGCCGACCTTCATGACCCATGCCACCCGAACTTTGCGACTCACGCGGCAGACCTTCGCGACCCACCATTTTTGCTTTCCTTTAATGTGACAGGTGAGCCTGCTCGGTCCACAAGATCTCATTTGCTTTGTTTGTTCAATGTTACATTTCTGTCTGGGTTGTTCCTCAGACGTCCTGGAGCGCTCGCCAGCACTGCTTTGTCCTGCCATGGACTCTCCTGTGAAGCTCTCTCCAGCGGATTCAGTTCTGAGATCCTGACCTTTTTGTGTCTCTGGCCCCCTCTTTCTTCGTCAAAAATCTTCAGTTCTCCATGCAGTCCTGTTGCTTGCTTGCTAGCAGCTACAAAACAGAAGGACGCTCTCCTCAGTAACATCAGTGTAGCAGATGCGTGACCTGCTCTCTGCCGCCACTTCTGGCAGGAAGGCAAATCGATTTTTAAAAATTCTGTTCCTGGAACAGCGTGTTGATGTACGGATGAGGCAGTCTGCCCCACTGGGCTCTGGGCCTACGCACTACTACATCCAATTGAGGGGGCCACATAGCATGGAAACAGACCCTACAGCCCAGCTTGTCCATGCCATCAGTTTCTATCACTAAGGTAATCCAACTTGCCTGTATTTGGCCCGTATCCCTCAGACTTTGTCTGCAGCAAGTGTAACCAATGGCAGCTCCTCACAGACTGCGTGGTTCAGTTGGAGCAGCAGTTGGATGCACTTAGGAGCATGCAGGTAGTGGTAAGCGTCATATAGATAGGAGTAATAAAGATGTGGTCACATCCATGCATAAAAGCAAATGACTGCGGATGCTGGAATCTGAAATGAAAGAGAAAATGCTGGAAAATCTCAGCAAGTCTGGCAGCATCTGTAGGGAGAGAAAAGAGCTAGCATTTCGAGTCCGATGACTCGAAATATGCAGGTGGACTGGGAAAATCAGGTTGGTAGTAGATCCCAAGAAAAGGAATTTGTGGAATGTTTAAGAGGGGTTTTTTTGAGCAGCTTGTGGCAGAGCCCACTAGGGAACAGGCAATTCTGGATTTGGTGATGTGTAATGAGGCAGACTTGATTAGGGATCTTAAGGTGAAGGAACCCTTAGGGAGCAGTGACCACAATATGATAGAATTTACTCTGCAGTTTGAGAGGGAGAAACTGCTTTCAGATGTAACGGTATTACAATTAAATAAAGGTAACTACAAAGACATGAGGGAGGAGCTGGCCAGAGTTGATTGGAAAAGGAGCCTAGCAGTGAAGAGAGTGGAATAGCAATATCAGGGTTTTTTGGGGCTTATTCGGGAGGCACAACAGAAATTCATCCCAAGGAGGAGGAAACATGCTAAAGGGAGGACAAGGCATCCATGATTGACGAGGGAAGTCAAGGACAGCATAAAAGAAAAAGTATATAAAGTGGCGACAATTAGTGAGAAGCCAGAGGATTGGGAAGCCTTTAAAAATGAGCAGAGGACAACTAAAAAAGCAATAAGGGCGGAGAAGATGAAATATGAGTGCAAGCTAGCTCGTAATATAAAAGAAGATAGGAAGAGTTTTTTTCAATATATAAAAGGTAAGAGAGAGGCAAAAATAGACATTGGACCACTGGAAAATGTGGCTGGAGAAGTAATAATAGGAAACAAAGAAGTGGAAGAAAAACTGAATAGTTACTTTGCATCAGTCTTCACAGTGGAAGACACCAGCGGGATGCCAGAGCTCCAGGAGAACCAAGGGGCAGAGGTGAGTGCAGGAGCCATCACTAAGGAGAAGATTCCGGGGAAACTGAAAGGTCTGAAGGTGGATAAGTCACCTGGACCGGATGGACTACACCCCAGGGTTCTAAAAGAGATAGCGGAGGTGATTGTGGAAGCATTGGTGATGATCTTTCTGGAATCACTGGAGGCAGGAAGGGTCCCAGAGGATGGGAAAGTGGCTAATGTAACGCCACTGTTTAAGAAGGGAGGGAGGCAGAAGACGGGAAATTATAAGCCGGTTAGCCTGACTTCGGTCATTGGTAAGATTTTAGAGTCTGTTATTAAAGATGAGATCGCGAAGCACTTGGAAGTGCATGGTAAAATAGGACTGAGTCAGCACGGCTTTGTTAAAGGGAGGTCATGTCTGACAAATCTGTTAGAGTTCTCTGAGGAGGTAACAAGGAAGTTAGACAAAGGAGAACCACTGGACGTGATTTATTTAGATTTCCAGAAGGCCTTTGACAAGGTGCCGCATAGGAGATTGTTAAATAAGTTAAGAGCCCATGGTGTTAAGGGGAAGATCCTGGCATGGACAGAGGATTGGCTGACTGGCAGAAGGCAGAGAGTGGGGATAAAGGGGTCTTTTTCAGGATGGCAGCCGGTGACTAGTGGTGTGCCTCAGGGATCTGTGCTGGGACCACAACTTTTCACAATATACATTAATGACCTGGAAGAAGGAACTGAAATGAAATTTAATTAAATGAAAATCGCTTATTGTCACAAGTAGGATTCAAATGAAATTACTGTGAAAAGCCCCTAGTCGCCACATTCCGGCGCCTGTTCGGGGAGACTGGTGCGGGAATTGAACCCGCGCTGCTGGCCTGCAATGGCCTGCTTTAAATGCCAGCTATTTAGCCCTATGCTAAACCAACCCATGAAGGCACTGTTGCTAAGTTTGCAGATGCTACAAAGATCTGTAGAGGGACAGGTAGTATTGAGGAAGCAAGGGGGCTGCAGAAAGATTTGGACAGGCTAGGAGAGCAGGCACTGAAGTGGCAAATGAAATACAATGTGGAAAAGTGTGAGGTTATGCACTTTGGAAGGAGGACTGGAGGGAGCACAAAGGGACTTGGGAGTCCTTGTTCATGATTCTCTTAAGGTTAATGTGCAGGTTCAGTCGGCAGTTAGGAAGGCAAATGCAATGTTCGCATTCATGTCAAGAGGGCTGGAATACAAGACCAGGGATGTACTTCTGAGGCTGTATAAAGCTCTGGTCAGACCCCATTTGGAGTATTGTGAGCTGTTTTGGGCCCCGTATCTAAGGAAAGATGTGCTGGCCTTGGAAAGGATCCAGAGGAGGTTCACAAGAATGATCCCTGGAATGAAGAGCTTGTCATATGAGGAACGGTTGAGGACTCTGGTTCTGTACTCGTTGGAGTTTAGAAGGATGAGGGGGGATCTTATTGAAACTTACAGGATACTGTGAGGTCTGGATAGAGTGGACGTGGAGAGGATGTTTCCACTTGTAGAAAAAACTAGAAGCAGAGGACACCATCTCAGACTAAAGGGACGATCCTTTAAAACTGAGATGAGGAGGAATTTCTTCAGACAGGGGGTGGGGAATCTGTGGAACTCTTTGCCGCAGAAGGCTGTGGAGGCCAAATCACTGAGTGCCTTTAAGACAGAGATAGATAGGTTCTTGATTAATAAGGGGATCAGGGGTTATGGGGAGAAGGCAGGAGAATGGGGATGAGAAAAATATCAGCCATGATTGAATGGCGGAGCAGACTCGATGGGCCGAGTGGCCTAATTCTGCTCCTATGTCTTGTGGTCTTATACCACTCTGCCTATGTAACTGTCTAACTGCTTCTTAAAAGAAAAGGATTGTACCCGACTCTACCACTGCACCTGGCAGCCCGTTCCAGATGCTCACCACTCTCTGTGTGAATGAATTTCCCCTCTGGTCTCTTTTTTATCTCTCCTCTCTCACCTTAAAACTATGCCCTCTAGTTCTAGACTCCTCTACCTTAGGGAAAAGATGTCAACTATCTACCTTATCTGTGCCCTTCATTATTTTATAGACCACAATAAGAACAGTGCTTCTACTTAAGTACTTCATTGGTTATGCAGAGAGTTGGGAAATTGTGAGGTTGTTGTAGAAATACGAGTCTATCTTTTAATTGTTATAAAAAATCAATGGGAAGAAACAACTTAAAATTGAAAATGACAGTATTCCCCATCCCGCCCATGGCAGATTTGGTGGAGGGCAGAGCAGAGAATCCGGCCGGGCTGAAAAGTTGGAAACTCACCGGTGTAAAACCAGTTTGAAATTCTGTCAATGATGGGTAATGGTGGCTTGGTTTTCCCGCAGCCCATGGGACTTCTGAAGGTGCGATCCGGATGCCTGCACTGCTCAGGTGGCTCTCTGGAGTATCCACCGGAAGAGCTTTCCTGTATGATTGCAATTTGCTGTGCACTTCACAATCTGTTTACAAAAAGGTGAGCCCTTGAAATATGGTGAGGAGAATGGGAGCGCCTCAGATGAAGATGTGCAGGAAGCTCAGGAGCCTGCTGAGGGACAGTAGGAGTACACTGATGCCATGGTGGAAGGAGGACTTGGGAGATGTGCCCGTGATACTTAAATAACTGACCAATTCCAGGAGGAATAAAATTCTCTCCCTCCACAATAGTCCTCAATACTGGGGTCCCGCAAGGCTGCGTACTTAACCCCCTACCGTACTCCCTGTACACACACGACTGCGTGGCAAAATTTGGTTCCAACTCCATCGACAGGTTTGCTGACGATACGACCATAGAGGGCCGGATCTCGAATAACGACGAGTCAGAATACAGGAGGGAAATAGAGAACCTAGTGGAGTGGTGTAGCGACAACAATCTCTCTCTCAATGCCAGCAAAACTAAAGAGCTGGTCATTGACTTCAGTAAGATAAGTATTGTACACACCCCTGTCAGCATCAACGGGGCCAAGGTGGAGATGGTTGACAGCTTCAAGTTTCTAGCCATGCACACCACCAAAAATCTGTCCTGGTCCACCCACGTCGACGCTACCAGCAAGAAAGCACAACAGCGCCTATACTTCCTCAGGAAACTAAGGAAATTCGGCATGTCCAAATTGACTCTTACCAACTTTTACAGGTGCACCATAGAAAGCATCCTATCGGGCTGCATCACAGCCTGGTATGGCAACTGCTCGGCCCAGGACCGCAAGAAACTTCAGAGAGTCGTGAACACCGCCCAGTCCATCACACGAACCTGCCTCCCATCCATTGACTCCATCTACACCTCCCGCTGCCTGGGGAAAGCGGGCAGCATAATCAAAGACCCCTCCCACCCGGCTTACTCACTCTTCCAACTTCTTCCATCGGGCAGGAGATACAGAAGTCTGAGAACACGCACGAACAGATTCAAAAACAGCTTCTTCCCCACTGTCACCAGACTCCTAAACAACCCTCTTGTGGGCTGACCTGATTAATACTACACCCTGTATGCTTCACCCGATGCCTGTGTCAATGTATTTACATTGTGGACCTTGCGTTGCCCTATTATGTATTTAATTTTAATTTTATTTTTATGTCCTAAATGATCTGTTTGTGCTGCTCGCAGAAAAATACTTTTCGCTGTAACTCGGTACACGTGACAGTAAACTAATCCAATCCAATCCAATCCAATTGTTAAAATTTGTGGACAGAAAGTTCACCTCAGATCAATTTCTTTGAAGAGCACGGTGATGGACCCGATTTCTGTTGTTGTTACAGGATGGTGCTACATCGCTTTTCCTGGCAGCACAAGGAGGCCACTTTAACGTGGTTCACATGCTACTGGCATCAGGGGCAAAGACTGAACAGCCAAGACAGGTATATATTGTGCTTTATAATAGCAGAAATATGCAAATTAAAATAACTTAACAACTTGACTGGATTATTCTAATCTTACCTTGAATTTATGCTTGCACTGCATTGGAAGCAGTTCAGAGCAGGTTTGCCTGACTCATTCCTGGGATTATCTTATGAGGAAAGGTTAAATTGTCGGCTGCAAAGAGACATAGATAGGATGCAGAGCTGGGCTGAGAAGTGGCAGATGGAGTTTAACCCTGAAAAGTGTGAGGTTGTCCATTTTCGAAAGACAAATACGAATGGGGAATACAGGGGTAACGGTAGAGTTCTTGGCAATGTGGAGGAGCAGAGAGATCTTGGGGTCTATGTTCATACATCTTTGAAAGTTGCCACTCAAGTGGATAGAGCTGTGAAGAAAGCCTATGGTGTGCTAGCGTTCATTAACAGAGGGATTGAATTTAAGAGCCGTGAGGTGATGATGCAGCTGTACAAAATCTTGGTAAGGCCACATTTGGAGTACTGTGTGCAGTTCTGGTCGCCTCATTTTAGGAAGGATGTGGAAGCTTTGGAAAAGGCGCAAAGGAGATTTACCAGGATGTTGCCTGGAATGGAGAGTAGGTCTTACGAGGAAAGATTGAGGGTGCTAGGCCTTTTCTCATTAGAACGGAGAAGGATGAGGGGCGACTTGATAGAGGTTTATAAGATGATCAGGGGAATAGATAGAGTAGACAGTCAGAGACTTTTTCCCTGGGTGGAACAAACCATTACAAGGGGACATAAATTTAAGATGAATGGTGGAAGATATAGGGGGGATGTCAGAGGTAGGTTCTTTACCCAGAGAGTAGTGGGGGCATGGAATGCACTGCCTGTGGAAGTAGTTGAGTCGGAAACATTAGGGACCTTCAAGTAGCTATTGGATAGGTACATGGATTACGGTAAAATGATATAGTGCAGATTTATTTGTTCTTAAGGGCAGCACGGTAGCATTGTGGATAGCACAATTGCTTCACAGCTCCAGGGTCCCAGGTTCGATTCCGGCTTGGGTCACTGTCTGTGCGGAGTCAGCACATCCTCCCCGTGTCAGCGTGGGTTTCCTCCAGGTGCTCCGGTTTCCTCCCACAGTCCAAAGATGTGCAGGTTAGGTGGATGGGCCATGATAAATTGCCCTTAGTGTCCAAAATTGCCCTTAGTGTTGGGTGGAGGTGTTGACTTTGGGTAGGGTGCTCTTTCCAAGAGCCGATGCAGACTCAATGGGCCGAATGGCCTCCTTCTGCACTGTAAATTCAATGATAATCTATGATTAATCTAGGACAAAGGTTCGGCACAACATCGTGGGCCGTAGGGCCTGTTCTGTGCTGTATTTTCTATGTTCTATGTTCTAAATTGATTGTGCCTTTGCTCATCAGAATGACCAACGCCCAGGAAAAGGTGGAGGGGCACTTTGGGTCTGTACAATCTTTCAGGGGTTGCTGGCGAACCTGAGAGTGGTGGTGGGGGAGCTGTTGAACATGTGAATGCATGTCAAACATGCCTGATCAGGCAGTGGAAAAGTGCCGCTGTGTACTACACAAGCGTTTAATTTAAAACATCCCTGATTTCTCCCCTCACCATCCATGAACAAGGGTTTATTTGATTTTTGATTTCCCACTTAATTTTGGCGTGACCCATTCCTATTCGCAACTCCAGAGCGAGCTCGAGGTAGGGTTAGTTTATTTTACACACACTCGAAATGCAGGGAGGGGGTGTTGCTCTTTAACTCCCCAGTAAAAAGAAGAAGGTACAGGACAAAGGCTACCGACAAAATAAGAATTATTGCTTCACTTGAGTCCAGAGTCCAGAATCAAGTGGTGTATTCCTTCAGAGAGGTTAGCAGGCTGGGGCTGATGCAGGATAATCCATTTTTACAGTAGCACTAACTTCCACAATTGGAAAAACACGCAAAGCTGGGCACTGCTACAGAAGTTGAGACTTTTCAGTAGAAACAGTGTAGATGAGGGTCAGCAATTTTTTTAAATAATGTTTATCGTCACAAGTAGGCTTACATTAACACTGCAGTGAAGTTACTGTGAAAAGCCCCTAGTCGCCACACTCCGGCGCCTGTTCGGGTACACAGAGGGAGAATTCAGAATGTCCAAATGACCTCATAGCATGTCTTTCGGGACTTGTGGGAGGAAACCGGAGCACCCGGAGGAAACCCACGCAGACACGGGGAGAACGTGCAGACTCCGCACAGACAGTGACCCAAGTCGGGAACTGAACCTGGGACCCTGGCGCTGTGAAGCAACAGTGCTAACCACTGTGCTACCGTGCTGCCCTGAACAGAGCTATGGTTTGGCGCTGTTTTGATTATGGAATTCGATGTTGAGACGGGAAGGCTGTAGCGTGTCTAACCGGAAGATGAGATGTTCCTCCAGTTTGCGTTGAGCTTCACTGGAACATTGCAGCAGGCCAAGAACAGATATGTGGGCATGGGAGCAGGGTCTTGTGTTAAAATGGCCAGCAACGAGAAGGTCAGGGTCCTGAATGTGCACAGACCGAAGGTGCTCAGCAAAGTGATCACCCAGTCTGCGTTTGGTCTCTCCGATATAGAGGAGACCACATTGGGAGCAGCAAATGCAATAGACCAAATTGACAGAGGTGCAAGTGAAACGCTGCTTAACCTGGAATAAATGTTTTGGATTGAGATGTTAAGTATGGAAGAGTTAAAGGGGCAGTTGTTACACCTTCTGCAATTGCATGGGAAGGTTCCATGGGTGATGGGAGGTACTGGGTATGGTGGAGGAGCGGACTAGATTATCTCGGAAGGAATGGTCTCTGCGGAATGCTGACAGAGGGAATGAAAGGAAGATGTGTTTGGTGGTGGCATCACGCTAGAGTTGGCGGAAATGGTGAAGGATTATGCTTTGCATATGGAGGCTCGTGGGGTGAAATGTGAGAATGAGGGGGACTCTGTCCTTGTTCTCCCTCCCTAGCCAACAAAGCCAAATCCCATAAAAATGAATTTTCAAAAACACTCCTATATCTGCCTAGTCCCTTTCTTGTGTGAAGATGGAAGTAAAGAATCATACCAGCATCCTCTGCCTCTACGCATAAATTGTCCTTTTGGTCTTTTATGGGCCCTGCCCTTGCCTTAGTTATCCTCTTACCCTTAATGTATCGACAAAATATCATTGGATTCACCTTGATTTTGCTTGCCAATATTCCTTCAAGCCGTCTCTTTGCTTCCTAATTTCCTTTTTAATATCATCCCCTCCACTTTCGCTGCTCCTCACGGCTCTCTGAGCTCTCGGTGTCGGACATAGGGTGGAATTTTACAGCCCTCCCACCAGTGAGGTTTTCTGTCCCATTGAAATCAGTGGACGTTTGAACGGCTTGTTTCATTTTATGGCCCTGCCCCCGCCATGATAGGGCTGTAAAATGCTGCTCGTAAGCTTTTCTTTACTCACTTATCTTTCCCCCTTAGCTCATTGACATCCGGGGCTCGGGATTTGCCCCATCCTTTTTCTTTGTGGGAATGTATTTACTCTGAACTCCTTGAATCTCCCCTTTGAATGCCGCCCATTGCTCTGTCACTGATTTGCCTTCAAGTAGCCGTTTCCAATATACTTTTGCTAAATCACTCCTCCCGCTTAGTAAAATTTGCCTTGCCCCAATTTAGAACTCTAATTCCTGTTCTATCTTTGTCCTTGTGGTAGTCACCACTGCTTGTATAATACGTATATGAGAGGTAATACGGTAAGGCTCCTGTACTACAGGTATGGGGGTAGATCCATGCCTGCTGGCTCCGCCCAGTAGACGGAGTATAAATGTGTGTGCTCACCGAGCTGCAGCCATTTCAGCAGCAGCTGCAGGAGGCCACACATCTCTGCTTAATAAAGCCTCGATTACTCTCTACTCTCGTCTCGTCGTAATTGATAGTGCATCAGTCCTTTACCCCAATTATGTTAGAACTAATTGTATTATGGTCACTACCACCAAAATACTCTCCTTTGGTCACTCCTTCCCCCCTGCCCAACGCCATTTTCTAAAACTAAGCCTAGAACCGTGCCCTCTCTTGTTGGACTTGTTACATACTGGCCAGCAAAGTTCTCCTGAATGCACCTCTGGAATTCTGCTCCCTCATTTCCTTTCATGCTAAAATTATATCATATTGGAGTTGTTGAAATCCTCTACTATCACTGCCCTATTTTTGTACTTCTCAAGACATTTACCGACAGAATTACTCGTCTGTCTACCTCTGACTGTTTGAGCGTCTATTGCACATGCAGCAGTATGACTGCCCTTTTTATTGTTCCTTGGCTCAATTCATAGAGTTTCATTTGATGATCCTTCTAACAAATCATCCATTCTACCAGTCTTTCAATCAATGCATTCCAAGTCATAAAAATTCATTGTCAAATTAAGTTTTCCTTATCTCCTTTCGCCAATTACATTAAATCTGTCTCTCCTGGTTACTGGTTTTCCAGCCAGTGGAAGTGGTCTTTCCTTACTTACTGTACTAAAAGGGAGTGAGTCCCTTGGAATTATCCTTTCAGAACCTGATTGATTCTTTCAAAAACCTAGCCTTTGTAATGTTTCCCTTCAGCAGCCTCTTGGACAGACAGCCCTGGGAATAGTGCCTTGGAATGGATCCCTCAGTGTGCTTTCCTCACAGTGGTTTCCCTCAGTGTTCCCTCAGCTGTTATGCCTTGGAGTGGCATCCCCCAGAGTGGATCCCCCTGAAATGGTTTCCATGGAGTGGCTCTCCTAGGAATTCTGCCCCTGAGAGCGGTGCCTTCGGAGAAGTTCCTCTCCGGCTGCTCTCCTCAGAGCCATCCCTTTGGAACAATTTCCATTTGAGTTATTCCAGGTACTTTTGCCTTTATGTGACATGTTCAGAGGATTCCCCACACCTCACCACCAAATTGTGCCCTCAACCTGAAGTCTTAACTCTGTAAAACACTTCCATTTTTTTTAAAAAACAGGCGAAAGTTTAAAATTAGAGAGGGTAGAACTACAGGTGAGCAGTTAAAATGGAGCAGCTCCACTTCTTGTTCTATTCCCATTAATTTACTTTGTTTTGTTTATTTGTTCCTGGGATGTGAGCATCACCAACAAGGCCAGCCTTTATTACACATCGCTTGAGAGGCGGTGGTGAGCCACTGATTTCTGTGTGGTGCAGTTGCACCCAGAGTATTGTTCGGGATGACATTCTAGGATTTTGATCCAGCAACAGTGAAGGACCAGCAATATAGTTCCAGGTCAGAATGGCGTATGGTTTGGAGGGTAAATGTTCTGTGACAGTGTTTCCATGTGTCCTTTGCCCTTAGAGGTTGCAGGCTTGGAAGGTGCTGTTGAAGATGGTATACACTGCAGTCACTGTGTGCCAGTTTTGGTCCCCTTATCTAAAGAAAGATATACTGGCATTGGAAGCAGTCCAGAGAAGGTTCACTAGGCTGATCTTAGGTATGGCGGAATTATTTTGTGAAGGGTGTTTGAGTAGGTTGGGTCTGTACTCACCGGCACATAAAAGAATCAGAGGAGATTTTATTGAGACATAACAGAATCTCAGGGAGCTTGACAGGCCCGATGCTGAGAGGTAGGTTCACCTTGTGGGATAGTCTAGGACCAGAGGGCATAATCTCAATGTAAGGGGGTCGTGCATTTCAGACAGAGAGGAGAAGGAATTTAGGGTGGGATTCTCCGACCCCACGCTGTCGAGTTCTCCGGTTTTCGGGTGAGGGCGGGGATCGTGCCGCGCTGGTCGGGGGCTGTTTGCAGCGGACCCCCAGCCCCCGGCAATTCACCGGGCCCCGAAGGGCCGAGCGGCCACCCGTTTTCAGCCAGTCCCGCCGGCGTGAAATAGACATGGTCCATACCGGCGGGACCTGGCTTGGAGGGCGGTTAGCGGGGTCCTCGGGGGGGGGCGCGGGGGGATCCTGCCCTGGGGGGGTGCCCCCACGGTGGCCTGGCCCGCAATCGGGGCCCACCGATCTGCGGGCGGGCTTGTGCCGTGGGGGCACTCTTTCCCTCCGCGCCGGCCTCTGCAAGGCTCCGCGATGGCCGGCGCGAGAAGAAACCCCCTGCGCATGCGCAGGAAACACGGCAGTAGTTGTGCACATGTGCCAGAACATGCTGCCGGTCCTGCGCATGCGCCAACCCACGCCGGCCAGCGGAGGCCTTACGGCGCCGATTGGCGCGACGCCATCCCCTCAAGCGCCGGCCTAGCCCCCGGAAGTGCGGAGGATTCCGCAACTTCCGGGCGGCCCGACGCCAGAGTGGTTCACGCCGCTCTTCGGGCCGGTGCGGGCCGCCCTGCCGATTCCAGGAGAATCCCGGCCTTAGTCTCTCAGAGGGCAGTGAATCTGTGGAGTGTGTTACCACAGAGAGCTGTAGAGGATGGGTCATTAAGTATGTTCAAGGCTGAGATAGATTTACAATCAGTGAGGGAATCAAGAGGATTGGGGATAAGGTGCAAAAGTGGAATTGAGGATTATCATATTAGATCAGTCATGATCTCATTGAAGGGCGGAGCAGACTTGATGGGCCGAATGGTCTACTTCCCCTATGTCTTACGGTCTTATGCTCCTTCGACAGCACTTTCTAAACACATGACCTCTACCACCTATATGGGCAAGGGGAGCAAACCTTCAGAGTAAGGTATTGCCCATTTAAGACAGAGATGAGGAGGGTAGTTAATCTGTTGAATTCTTTGCCACAGGGGGCTGTCGAGGCTGGGTCATTTGCAGTTGAGATAGACAGATTTTTAATCGGCAAAGGAGTCAAAGGTTATGGAGAATGCAAGAATGCCATGATCTCACTAAATGAGAAGAACAGGGAGACCAGGAAGTCTGACGTCAGTAGTGGGTAGAATTCTAGAATTTATTATCAAAGATTTTATAGCAGAGCACTTAGAGAACAGTGTCAGGATCAGACAGGGTCAGCATGGATTTATGAAGGGGAAGTCTTGCTTGCTAAATCTAGTGGACTTCTTCGAGGGTGTAAATAGAAGAGTTGATGAGGGGGAGCAAGTGGATGTGTTATATTTGGACTTTCTGAAAGCTTTTGATGAAGTCTTGCATAATTTTGATTTGATTTGATTTGTTATTGTCACATGTATTAGTATACAGTGAAAAGTGTTGTTTCTTGCACGCTGTACAGACAATGCATACCGTACATAGGGAAGGAAGGAGAGACTGCAGAATATAATGTTACAGTTATAGCAAGGTGTAGAGAAAAGATCAACTTAATACGAGGTAGCTCCATTCAAAAGTCTGATGGCAGTAGGGAAGAAGCTGTTCTTGAGTCGGTACGTGACCTCAAACTTTGGTATCTTTTTCCTGATGGAAGAAGGTGGAAGAGAGTATGTCCGGTGTGCGTGGGGTCCTTAATTATGCTGGCTGCCTTTCTGAGGCAGCGGGAATTATAGATAGAGTCAATGGATGGGAGGCTGGTTTGCGTGATGGACTGGGCTACGTTCACGACCTTTTGTAGTTTCCTGCGGTCTTGGGCAGAGCAGGCTCCATACCAAGCTGTGATACAACCAGAAAGAACGCTTTCTATGGTGCATCTGTAAAAGTTGGTGAGAGTCGTAGCTGGCATGCCAAATTTCCTTAAAATTCCATAAAGGATTAACATGTAAAATTAAAGTGCATGGGATAAGGGGATGTCTATTGAGATGGATAGAAAACTGGTTGGCAGTCGAGAAACAAAGAGCACGAATTAGCAGGTCTTTTTCCAATTGGCAGGCAGTGACCAGTGGGGCACCACAGGGATCGGTGCTGGGACCCCAGCTATTCACAATATATATTAATGATTTGGATGAGGGAACAAAATGTAATATCTCCAAATTTTCAAATGACGCCAATTTGGGTGGGAGAGTGAGCTGTGAGGAGGATGCAGAGATCCTTCAGTGTGATTTGGACAAGTTGAGTGAGTGGGAAATGAATGGCAGATGGACTATAATTTGGATGAATGGGAGGTTATCCATTTTGGTAGCAAAAACGAGAAGACAGAGTATTATCTGAATGGCCATAAATTAGGAGAGGGGAATGTGAACGTGCAACGAGATCTGGGTGTCCGTGTACACCAGTCACTGAAGGAAGAATGCAGGCACAACAGATGGTAAAGAAAGCAAATGGTATGCTGGCCTTCATTGCATTCCCGTTCCAGCCTCCCCGAACAGGCGCCGGAATGTGGCGACTAGGGGCTTTTCACAGTAACTTCATTTGAAGCCTACTTGTGACAATAAGTGATTTTCATTTCATTTCATTGCAAGAGAATTCGAGTACAGGAGCAGGGATGTGTTGCTGCAATTATACAGGGCCTTGGTGAGGCCACACCCAGAGTATTGTGAGCAGTTTTGGTCTTCTTTTCTCAGGAAGGATGTTCTTGCTCTCGAGGGAGCGCAGCGAAGGTTTACCAGACTGATTCCTGGGATTGCGTGACTGACATATGAGGAGAGATTAAATTGGTTAGGATTCTATTCGCTGGAGTTCAGAAAAATGAGGGGGGGAATCTCATAGAACTTACAAAATTCGAATAGGACTAGACAGGGTAGATGCAGGAAGGATGTTTCCGATGTTGGGTGTGTCCATTTAGGACAGAGATGAGGAGAAATTTCTTAGCCCGTTGTGGTGAGCCTGCGAAATTCACTGCCACAGGAAGTAGTTGAGTCGAAAACATTGTATGATTTGAAGAAGCAGTTCGATAGAGCACTTGGGGCAAAGTGTATCAAAGGATATGGGGGAAAGCGGGATTAGGCTATTGAGTTGGATGATCAGCCACAATCATAATGAATGGTGGGGCAGGTTCAAAGGGCCGAATGGCCCCCTCCTGCTCCTATTTTCAATGGCCGCGATTCTATGGCTTTGTTGCACTCCCGCTGAGCGAAATAAGGCTGGTGAATAATGGGAGAGGCAGAAAACAAGAAACACGGCAGGCGCAAACAATTTGCGATGCAACCGGCCTGTTCCCGTAGGCGAAATTGGGATCTCGCAATAGCCACCTATCACCACTTAAGCCCTAAATGGGCCACGGTTTAGAGAACTCCAAAGTGTATCATGGAGTTCACCTGACCCACAACTTTTAATAGATTGTGGTATGGGGAGCACACGGCCCACTCTACAGGTGTGGTACAGCAGAAATGGAAAAGTATTTTTTTAAGCAAAATAATGTTTATTCTATGAACTCAAGTTAACCTTTTAAAAACATACAGTGAACATCTTAGCAACCATTAATTCAAATACAACCCTCAGAGAATACAACACTAAATAATTCTTACTTTCCTTTTAACATCCATAAGACTTAAAACAAAACCTTTCACCAGAAGCACATCAGATTAAAGTCACTACTGAGAGCAGTTATTAGTTTTAAATCACCAGGATCGATTTACAGTCTTTAGGTTACAGAGAGAGATTCTAATACACCTTCTGGCTGTGACTGCAGCTATCCAGCTCTGAAGACGAAACTAAAACACACTCTGCAGCAAACAATCTAAAACGAAAGTAAAAAGCTGACAGACAGCCCAGCTCCACCCACACTCCGACACTCTGACATCACTGATAAACACCCATTTCTAAAAGGTACATTTCTTAAACACCCATTTCTTAAAGGTACTCTCACATGACACCTCCCCCCAAGAAAAAAAAACCCATCAACTTTAAGATGGTTTCATTTTTCACCTTTCACTATCCTTTAAGAAATGCACACAGTAAATATATTTTACATTTTCAAAAAAAACAACACACGCAAACAGGTATAATAATATAGCCTATTTTCTTTCGTTCTTCTTCCAACTGAAATCCTTCTCGATTGACATCTCTTTGAACAAGAAGGTCTTTGCACGATCCGTCCATTTCTCTGCGCCTCGGCATTTCTCTATAAAGTCAGATACTTTAGTTCAATCTGATCACAGAGTCCCTTGTAATTCTCCAACACATGAGCATTGGTTATCACAGCTTTCAGGCAATCAAATGCCTGTTGACACTCCGCTGTCCACTGGAATTTGTTACGCTTCTTGAGCAAGTCTGGCTGAAAATTACCAGATCGTTGATGTATACTGCACAATTGGGTAATCCTGAAGCGACTTTGTTAGTTAACCGTTGAAATGTGGCTGGGGCGTTTTTCATGCCAAATGGCATAACTTTGAATTGGTATATACCATCTGGAGTCACAAAAGCTGAAATCTCCTTCGTCCTTTCGGATAAAGGTACCTGCCAGTAACCTTTAAGTAAATCCAGTTTGGAAATAAAAGCGGATTGTCCCACTTTCTCAATGCAATCCTCCAAACGTGGGATGGGATAAGTCCGTTCTTGTAACTGCAATAACCTTTCTATAGTCCACACACAACCTTTGGGACCGTCTGGCTTTGGTACCATCACTATGGGTGAACTCCATTGGCTGCGACCCACTTCAATTATGCCATTTTTAAGCATGCTCTCAATCTCTTTGTTTTTTTTAACAAACAATTTTATTGAGGTATTTTTTGGCATTGTAAACAGTTACAGATAACAGAAATGTGCAAACATCAATATAAAACCAATACTTCAATCAAACCATACTGCACATGCCCGTCCTCTCCCATAGACACTACCCGCCTATTTATCCCTCCTACTCTACTCTAATCTCTAATCTCCCCCCCGCCCCCCCGGCTGACGTTCACTCTCCCGCGAAGAAGTCGATGAATGGTTGCCACCTTCGGGCGAACCCCAGTACAGATCCCCTCAAGGCGAACTTAATTTTTTCCATACCCAGAAAACTTGACATGTCCGAAAGCCATAGTTCGGTCATCGGGGGTTTTGAGTCCCTCCATGCCAGCAGTATCCGCCGCCGGGCTATTAGGGAAGCAAAGGCCAGAACATCTGCCTCTTTCTCCCCCTGGACTCCCGGGTCTTCCGAAACCCCGAAAATTGCCACCCCTGGACTCATCACCACCCTTGTTTTCAGCACCCGGGTCATGAACCCCGCAAATCCCTCCCAGTACCCCCTCAGCTTAGGACATGCCCAAAACATGTGAACGTGGTTCGCTGGTCCTCCCGCGCATCTAGCGCACTTGTCCTCTACCCCAAAGAATTTGCTCATCCGAGCCACCGTCATGTGGGCCCGGTGAACGACCTTAAATTGAATCAGACCGAGCCTGACACATGTTGCGGTTGAGTTTACCCTACTCAGAGCTTCCGCCCATACCCCGACCTCCATCTCCCCGCCGAGCTCCTCCTCCCATTTGAGTTTCAGTTCCTCTGTCTGGGACTCTTCCCCCTTCATGAGCACCTTGTAGATATCCAGGACGCGACCCTCTCCTCCTTCTCCTCTAGAG
Organism: Scyliorhinus torazame; assembly: GCF_047496885.1. Lineage (NCBI taxonomy): Eukaryota > Metazoa > Chordata > Chondrichthyes > Carcharhiniformes > Scyliorhinidae > Scyliorhinus > Scyliorhinus torazame. Next base: position 247,266,549 of record NC_092717.1, read on the forward strand.
ACTATTCTGTCCTGGATCCCTATTGGCGGGAGGCGTGGGAAGGATGGGACCTGTCTGCATACAAAGTCCCACATCTGTAATTACCTAAAGTCATTTCCCCTTACAAGCCCAAATTTCTCCTCCAAGCCCCTCAAACCCGCAAAGCTCCCCTCCAGGAACATATCCCCCACCCGCCGCCATGTTCGAAACCCTCCATCCATGTTCCCGGGGGCGAATCGATGGTTCTCACATATCGGAGCCCAGACAGACGCACCCCCCCCCCCCCCCCCCCCCCCGCCCGCATGCCTCCTCCACTGGCCCCATATCCACAGGGCCGCCCCCACTACCGGGCTGGTGGAATACCTGGCCGGTGACAGCGGTAGGGGAGCTGTGACCAGGGCTGCCAAACTGGTGCCCCTGCACGAAGCCGCCTCCACTCGCTCCCAGATAGACCCCGTACCCACCATCCACTTCCTTATCATGGCTATGTTAGCCATCCAGTAGTAGTTGATCAGACTCGGCAATGCCAGTCCCCCCTCGCTGCGGCTCCTTTCAAGCATCGCCTTCTTTTGAAGAAGGACCGTGGGATAAAGATCGGGAGGAACTGGAAGATGAACAGAAATCTAGGGAGGATTGTCATCTTTACAGTCTGCACCCTCCCCACCAGTGACAGTGGGAGTGCATCCCATCTCCGAAACTCCCTCTTCATTTGTTCCACCACTCTAGTCAAATTTAACTTATGCAACCTGCCCCAGTCTCGTGCCACCTGTATCCCCAAGTACCGGAAACTTTCCTCCACCAGCCTAAATGGCAGCTCCTTCAGTCTATTCTCCTGGCCCCTTGCCTGCACCACAAACATCTCACTCTTGGCCATATTTGATTTGTACCCTGAGAACCGGCCAAACTTCCTCAATGTTTCCAGTATATCTTCCATCCCGGCCAGTGGGTCCGACACGTACAGGAGCAGGTCGTCCGCATAGAGAGAGACCCTATGTTCCACCCCCGCCTAGTCATTCCCTTCCACCCCCTCGCAGCTCTCAATGCCATCGCCAGTGGCTCTATGGCCAGCGCGAACAGCAACGGGGAGAGTGGGCACCCCTGTCTGGTCCCGCGATGTAGTCTGAAATAATTTGACATTATCCTGTTCATCCTAACGCTAGCTTTTGGGGCCTGGTACAACAGTCTGACCCAATTAACCAGTCCCTCCCCGAACCTAAACCGTCCAAGTACCTCCCACAAATAGCCCCACTCCACCCGGTCGAAGGCCCTCTCAGCGTCCATTGCCACCACTACCTCCACCTCCTTGCCCGTCGGGGGCATCATGATCACATTAAGCAATCTTCTCAAGTTAGCTGTCAGCTGCCTGCCTTTCACAAACCCTGTCTGATCGTCCCCAATCACCTCCGGTACGCAGTCCTCCATTCTAATCGGCAGGACCTTGGCCAGGAGCTTGGCATCCACATTGATCAGGGAGATTGGCCTGTATAACCCGCAGGATTCCGGGTCCTTGTCCCACTTAAGTATCAACGAGATGGTGGCCTGCGACATGGGCGGCGGCAGGGTCCCTCTGTCCCTTGCCTCATTAAAAACCCTTGTCAGGACCGGTCCCACTATCTCCGAGAACCTCTTGTAAAACTCTACTGGGTATCCATCCGGTCCCGGGGCTTTCCCCAACTGCATGGCCTTTAGGCCCCCCAATACCTCCTCTGCTCTAATTGGGGCTCCCAGCCCGTCCACTAGTCCCCCGCCTACTTTTGGGAATGTTAGTCCATCCAGGAACCTTTTCATCTCCTCCGGCTCCTCCGGGGGTTCTGAAGTGTACAGCATACTATCGGAGTCCCGAAATACCTTATTCAGTCCTGCCGGGTCCTCCACTCTGCTCCCCTCCCCATCAACCACTCTACTTATTTCCCTGACCGCCTCCCTCTTCCTGAGTTGCTGCGCTAGCAATCTGCCTGCCTTCTCCCCATGCTCATACACCACTCCCCTCGCCTTCCTAAGTTGTTCCACTGCCCTACTCGTGGATAGCACCCCCAGTTCCACCTGAAATCTCCGTCTCTCCCTGAGTAGGTCCTCCCCCAGGGACCCCACATGCTCCTCGTCTATCCGGTGAATTTCCCTAACCAATCTGTCCATTTCTGCTCTGTCCGCCCTGACCCTGTGAGCCCGAATTGAGATCAGCTCCCCCCTCACTACTGCCTTCAGCGCCTCCCACAGGGTCGCTGCTGAAACCTCCCCCGTATCGTTCACCTGCAAGTAATTTTGCATAAACTTCCGAAGTCTCTCACATATCCCCTCCTCCAACAACAGTCCTACGCCTAACCTCCATTGCGGGCGTTGGTAATTCACCCCCCCGACCTGCAGGTCCACCCAGTGCGGGGCATGGTCCGAGATAGTGATTGCCGAGTATTCCGTATTCTTTACCTCCCCTACACAGTCCCTGCTCAAGATAAAAAAATCAATCTTGAATAAACTTTATGAACATGCGAGTAGAGCGAGTAGCCCCTTCCCGTCGGCTGTCTGGCTCTCCATGGGTCCACAGCCCCCATTTGCTCCATGAACCCTTTCAGCTCCCTTGCCATTGCTGGGAGCCTACCCGTGCTGGGACATAACCGGTCCAGCCCCGGGTCAATTAAAGTCCCCCCCCCCCATTATCAACTTACGTGAGTCTAGGTCCGGGATCTTCCCCAGCACTCTTTTGATAAAGTCAACATCGTCCCAGTTCGGCGCATATATGTTCACCAGCACCACTCTTCTCCCCTCCAGCTTGCCCCTTACCATAAGGAATCTGCCCCCGCCGTCTGCGACTACCCCCTCCGCCTCAAATTGAACCCGCTTATTGATCATAATTGCTACACCCCTGGACTTAGAATCCAAGTCCGAGTGGAAGACCTGGCTGATCCAGCCCTTCCTTAGCCTAGTCTGGTCAGACACTTTCAGATGTGTCTCCTGCAACATAATTGCGTCCGCCTTCAGAGCCCGCAAATGCGCGACAATCTCTTTGTTAACCTGTGCCAATTTTACAAGGTTAAGTCTGTATGAATGTTGTTTGATTAGAGCAGCATTTCCCACATCTACATCATGTATAGCCATTTTAGTACTTCCCAATTTATCTCCACAAACTTGCCCATGTGATATCAATAACTCTTTCAGGTCAGTCCGTTTTTCCTCTGGAAGGTAACTCAACAATTTATCCCAATTTTTAAGAACATCCTCGTTTTCCAATTTAATTTGAGGTATGTCAAATTCACAGTCATCTAGATCTGGTTCGTCACTTTGAGTTAGAATCATTAAAACCTCCTTTTTCACTCCTTCCCTTTCTTTTTTTAAAAAGTATTTTTATTAAGGTTTTGCAGAATGTTTCAGAATAAAACAGTAGTAACAATAATAACAAAACAAACTAGAGTGAACAATAAGATAGTGTAAAAAGAGAATATACAGTAACAATTAAATAGACATTACCCCCACGCAATCCAGTCTTCCCACACCATCCCAATGAAGCACTCACCCCCCCACCATCTACCCCCACCCCCCCCACCCCACCCCTATGGATTGCTGCTGCTGCTGACATTTTAATTTTCCCCAGAGAAAGCCGACGAACGGTTGCCCCCTCCGAGAGAACCCTAGCGTAGACCGTCTTAAGGCAAACTTTATTTTCCCGAGGCTGTGAAACCCAGCCATGTCGTTAACCCAAGTCTCTACACTCGGGGGCTTCGAGTCCCTCCGCATTAATAAAATCCGTCTCTGGGCTACTAGGGAGGCAAAGGCCAAGACGTCGGCCTCTTTCGCCCCCTGAACTCCCGGGTCTTCTGACACTCCAAAGATCGCTATCTCTGGACTCGGCACCACCTGTGTGTTAAGCACCTTGGACATTGCCCTCGCGAACCCTTGCCAGAACTCTCAAAGCTCCGGGCATGCCCAAAACATGTGGACATGGTTTGCAGGGTTGCCCTTGCACCTCATACAACTGTCTTCTACCCCCAAAAAACTTGCTCATTCTCGCTGCCGTCTTTGTGCCTGGTGGACCACCTTAAATTGACTTAGACTGAGCCTGGCACATGATGAGGAGGAATTAACCCTGCCCAGGACCTCTGCCCACAGACCCGCTTCCAACCCCTCACCTAGCTCCTCCTCCCACTTGCCCTTGAGCTCCTCCATCAGGGTTTCCTCCGCCTCTTGTAGTTCCTGGTAATTATCCGATACCTTCCCCATCCCCACCCAAGTGCCGGAGACCACCCTGTCCTGTATCCTCAGTGGTGGCAGCGTCGGAAAGGCCACTACCTGTTTTTTCAGAAAGACTCGTACTTGCAGATATTTAAAGGCGTTTCCTGGCGGCAGATTAAATTTGTCCTCTCGCGCCTTCAAACTGGAAAAGCTTCCGTCTATGAACAGATCTCCCATCCTTCTGATGTCTGCCCTCTGCCAGCTCTGGAACCCACCATCCATCCTACCCGGGACATACCTGTGGTTGTTACATATCGGGGTCCAGACCGACGCTCCCTCCACCTTTTTGTATCATGCACTATCAATTATGACGAGACGAGAGTAGAGTGTACATCGAGGCTTTATTACGCAGAGATGTGTAGCCTCCCGCAGCTGCTGCAGAAATGGCTGCAGCTCGGAGAGCCCATACATTTATACTCCGCCTACTGGGCGGAGCCAGCAGGCAGGGATCTACCCCCGTACCTGTAGTACAGGGGCCATACCGTAATACACCTCATATACGATATATATGCAACAGTGGTGACTACCACATTCACCCCCTGTTAAAAAAGAGTCCAGCGGGAGTGGTGGAAGTTTAGGAAAAGTTTACAACTTCAGACGATTGGGCGCCTTGATCCTCCGGTGCAAGCGCCGCAGTGCTGGTGGCGAGTCAGGCGTCGGTTGGGTTGCCTGTGACTCCGGGAGCATGTCGACCTCGTCTTCAACCCCGGGTGGGAGCAAGGGGAGGACGGATCGTCCTGGAGCGGGGGCTGTGGTGGGGTTGGCTGGGGGGGAAGGAGGGTGGCACCAGGGCTGAGGGGGTGGGATGTGGGGACCCAGGTGGTGTCAGTTCCCTGAGGGAGACTGTGTCTTGACAGCCGACGGGGTATGCCACGTAGGCGTACTGTAGGTTCGCATGGAGTAGCTGTACCCTCTCGACCAACGGGTCCACCTTGTGGAGCCGCACGTGCTTGCGGAGGAGAACGGGTCCTGGAGCTGCCAGCCACATTGGGAGCGAATCCCCGGAGGTGGACTTCCTGGGGAAGGCAAGGAGACGTTCATGGGGGGTTTCATTAGTCGCAGTGCAAAGGAGCGACCGAATGGAGTGAAGCGCGTCGGGGAGAACCTCCTGCCAGTGGGAGGCCGGGAGATTTCTGGACCATAGGGCCAGCTGGACAGCCTTCCAGACCATCCCATTCTCCCGCTCCACCTGCCCGTTTCCCCGGGGGTTGTAGCTGGTCGTCCTGCTCGAGGCAATGCCCCTGTTGAGCAGGTACTGGCGCAGCTCATCACTCATAAATAAGGATCCCCGGTCGCTGTGGACGTAGGCGGGGAAACCGAACAGAGTGAAGATGGTGTTGAGGGCTCTGATGACGGTGGCAGACGTCAAATCGGGGCATGGGACGATGAAGGGGAATCTGGAGTATTCGTCGACCACGTTAAGAAAGTCCGTGTTTCCGTCGGTGGGGGGGAGGGGCCCTTTGAAATCCACGCTAAAGCGTTCAAAGGGGCAGGAGGCCTTCACTAGATGCGCTCGGTCTGGCCGGTAGAAGTGCGGTTTACACTCCGTGCAGACCTGGCGGTCTCTGGTGATAGCCCCGACTTCCTCGATGGAGTAGGCAGATTGCGGGCCTTTATGAAGTGAAAAAAACCAGGTGACCCCTGGGTGACAGAGATCGTCGTGCAGGGTCCGGAGTCGGTCTACTTGTGCGCTGGCACATGTACCTCGGGATAGGGCATCGGGAGGCTCATTGAGCTTACCAGGGCGATACAAAATCTCGTAATTGTAGGTGGAGATCTCGATCCTCCACCTCAAGATCTTATCATTTTTGATCTTGCCCCGCTGTGTGTTGTTGAACATGAAGGCAACCGACCATTGGTCAGTGAGGAGAGTGAAACTCCTGCCAGCCAGGTAATGCCTCCAATGTCGCACAGCCTCAACGATCGCTTGGGTCTCTTTCCCGACGGAGGAGTGCCAAATTTCGGAGGCATGGAGGGTGCGTGAAAAGAATGCCACGGGCCTGCCTGCCTGGTTGAGGGTGGCGGCCAGAGCGACGTCTGATGCATCGCTCTCAACTTGGAAGGGGAGCTTCTCGTCGACCACATGCATCGAAGCCTTGGCGATGTTGGCCTTGATACGGTTGAAGGCCTGGTGAGCCTCAGCTGTCAGTGGGAAAAAGGTGGAGTGAATGAGTGGGTGGGCCTTGTCCGCATAGTTAGGGACCCATTGGGCGTGGTATGAAAAGAACCCCAAGCATCGTTTGAGGGCCTTTATCTAAACCTGACGCATATTTTCCAAGGATCTACTTCGCTCTGTTCCCCGCCTGTTCATATATCTGTCTAGATGCATCTTATAATGATGCTATCGTGCCCACCTCTACCACCTCCGCTGGCAAAGCGTTCCAGGCACCCACCACCCTCTGCGTAAAAAACTTTCCACGCACATCTCCCTTAAACTTTCCCCCTCTCACCTTGAAATCGTGACCCCTTGTAATTGACACCCCCACTCTTGGAAAAAGCTTGTTGCTATCCACCCTGTCCATACCTCTCATAATTTTGTAGACCTCAATCAGGTCCCCCCTCAACCTCCGTCTTTCCAACAAAAACAATCCTAATCTACTCAACCTTTCTTCATAGCTAGCACCCTCCATACCAGGCAACATCCTGGTGTCATGTGAGAGTGCCTTTAAGAATTGGATGCTGAAGAAATGTACCTTTGACAGATGAAGCTGATCATATTGCTGAAGTGATGTCACAGGGGGGGAGCTGAGCTCACTTCTGCTTTTGGTTTCAGTTTGAGGAAGCAGCTTGGGTGTGTCTGTGTGTTTCCAGACAGCTGCAGGAGGAAAAGCAAGGTGCTGAAGCTGAAGTCAACCAAGCTGATATATCTCTGCCATCCAACAGAAAATATATATATTCTGTGACCTGGTGTGTTACTGTTTTGAAGATTTGAAGCCTTTCGGATGTTTGAAGGAACATTTTGAGGGATTATTTAGAGTTGTATTATTTTTGGGATTATCTTTGAAGTAAGAGGTGTTAAGGGATCCAATGTTTATTTAAAAGGTTAAGTTGAGTTCATGGAATAAAGTGTTTTGTGTTAAAAACCACCTGTCCATAATTGTAATACCACACCTGGGATCGCGCCTTCGGGGTGAAGATGGGGAGGCACTGAAAGACAAACAAAAATCTGTGGAGGACAGTCATTTTCACGGTCTGCACCCTCCCTGCCTGTGACAGCGGGAGCAGGTCCCACCTTTTAAAATCCCCTTCCATTTGCTCCACCAACCGGGTCAGGTTGAGCCTCTGCAGGGCATCCCATTTCCTGGCCACCTGTATACCCAGAAAACGAAAACTTTTCTCTACCATTCTGAGCGGCAGCTCTTTCAGTCTCTCCGCCTGCCCCTTGACCTGGATTGCAACCAACTCGCTCTTTCCCATGTTCAGCTTGTACCCTGAAAAACTACCAAAATCCCTCCGGATCCGCAGAACCTCCCCCATCCCCTCCACAGGGTCCGAAATGTACAGGAGCAAATCATCCGCGTATAGCGAGACCCGATGTTCCCCCCCAACCCCCCCCCCGAACCAGTCCCCGCCAGTTCCTCGAGGCTCTCAGCGCCATAGCTAGCGGTTCTGTAGCTAGGGCAAATAGTATCGGGGAGAGGGGACTCCCCTGCCTCATTCCCCGGTGAAGCTCGAAGTACCCTGACCTCAGCCGGTTTGTACATACACTTGCTACAGGCACCTGGTACAGCAATTTCTCCCAGCCAATAAAACCCTCGCCAAACCCGAACCTCCCCAGCGTTTCCCACAGGTACTCCCATTCCACCCGGTCAAAGGCTTTCTCTGTGTCCGTCGCTGTTACCACCTCCGCTCCCCTCCCTCTGAGGGTATCATAATAATATTCAAAAGTCTCCGGACATTGGTATTGAGTTGTCTGCCTTTAACAAACCCAGTCTGGTCGTCCTCTATCACCCCTGGGACGCAATCCTCAATTCTTGTGGCCAGAATCTTAGCTAGAAATTTGGCATCCACGTTTCTAAGCGAAATCGGCCTGTATGACCCGCAGTGTTCCGTGACATTGTTGGGGGGAGGGTTCCTTTCTCTCCAGCCTCATTGAAGGTCCTCATCAGGAGTGGGCTCAATATTTCCGAAAATGTCTTATAGAATTCTACCTGGTGACCGTCCGGCCCCGGGGCTTTACCCGCTTGCATGCCCTCTATACCCTTGACAATCTCCTCCAATTCAATCGGGGCCCCCAGCCCCTCCACCAGGTCTTCTTCCACCTTTGGAAACCTCAACTGGTCCAAAAATTGCCCCATCCCTTCCGCTCCCGTCGGGGGCTCCGACTCGTGTAGTTTACTATAGAACTTCTTAAAGACTCCGTTCACCCCCCCTGGATCCAAGACCGTGTTACCCTCCTTATTCTTTACTCTCCCGATTTCCCTGGCCACCTCCCTCTTTCGCAGTTGGTTTGCCAGCATTCTGCTCGCTTTCTCCTCGTACTCATAGACTGGCCCCCTTCCCTTCCTCAACTGTGCTACCGCTTTCCCTGTGGTCAGCAGTTCAAACTCCGCCTGCAGACTCCGCCGCTTCCTCAGTAACCCCGCCTCGGGGGCCTCCGTGTATCTCCTGTCCACTCCGAGTATCTCCTCCACCAGTCTCTCCCTCTCTGCTCTTTCTCTCTTTTCCCTATGGGATCGAATTGAGATGAGCTCCCCTCTGACAACTGCCTTCAGAGCCTCCCAGACCGTTGCCGCTGCTACCTCACCCGTATCATTTGTTTCCAGGTAATCCTGGATGTTCCTGCTAATCCGCCCGCAAACCTCTTCGTCTGCCAGCAGCCCCACATCCAGTCTCCAGAGTGGGCGCTGCCCTCTCTCCTCAATAAGCCGCAGGTCCACCCAGTGCGGGGCATGATCCGAGACTGTGATTGCTGAGTATTCTGTGGGATTAACGCCCTGCTCAAGACAAAGAAGTCTGTGCGGGAATAAACCTTATGAACGTGGGAGAAAAAAGAGAACTCCTTCGCTCTCGGCCGCGCGAACCTCCAGAGATCCCCCACCCCCCCACCCCCCCACCCCCCACCCATCTGCTCCATAAAACCCTTCAGTTCCTTAGCCACTGCCGGTCGCTTCCCTGTCCTGGACTTCGACCGGTCCAGCTCGGGGTCAATGACTGTGTTAAAGTCTCCCCCCATGATCAGGTTGTTTGACTCTAAGTCCGGGATTTTGCCTAGCATGCGTCTCATAAATTCCACATCATCCCAATTCGGAGCATAGACATTCACAAACACCACCCAGACCCCCTCCAGCTTTCATCTCACCATTATATACCTGCCCCCCTTATCACAATTCTCCCAGTCTCGAATGCCACACCCTTACTGATCAGAATTGCTACGTCCTGGTCTTCGAATCCAGCCCTGAATGGAACACCTGGCCTACCCATCCCTTTCTCAATCTCCTGTCATCTGTGAGCTTTAAATGTGTCTCCTGAAGCATTGCTACGTCTGCCTTTAACCGCTTTAGATGCGCGAACACCCGCGCTCTTTTGACCGGCCCATTCAAACCCCCCACATTCCACATGATCAGCCTGGACGGGGGGGCTAACCCCCATTCCACCCCCCCACCCCCCGCCGACTAGCCATCGCCTTTTTTGGCCAACCTCGTGCCTGCGCCCTTCGCTTCCTCGAGCGGCCCCACAGGGAGCCACCGCCTCCCGACCCTCAATTGGTACCCCAAAATTATTACCTCCTCTTTCAGCAAAGCAGCATCCCCCCCCCCCCCCCCCCCCCCCCCCCCCCCCCCCGCAACATCCCCACGACCCAAAAACCCCCGCCAAGCACCCATGCTGACCCATGCTGACCCCGGCAGCTCCCGCCCCTGGCGCCGATCAGACTGTCGCCTCATTGTCCGGACCCCTCTCCCCACATGAATAAACCAATGAAACTACCTCTCCAGCCCCAGTGAGTAAATAGTAATACAAAACCAAAAATAAACAGAAGACACTAACATTGCCCCGTGAGGAGACACTTGTTGAACCAAGGCTCCAACTTCCCGAAAAATCGCACTATGTACAGGGCCCCCACCCCCTCCGTATCTCAACTTTGCCGAAAACACTGCACCCTCCAGCCACCACCACAGCCCTTACACGCACCCAACATTGTACACAATCTAATATTAGAACGGTACCGTGTTACCCAGCCCCACCACCGCATTCCACCAAAGCTTAACTGTCCTTTCATTCGAGTCCAGCTTTCCTTGTTTGACGAATGACCTCGCCTCGTCCGCGTCTCAAAATGGTGATGCCGTTCCTTGTACGTGACCCATAGCCTCCCTTGCTGAAGAGGGTTGCCTTCACCCGGTTGAATCCAGCACGCCTCTTGGCCAGCTCCGCACCCAGGTCCCGGTAGATGCGTATCACGCTGTTCTCCCACCTGCTGCTCCGTTCTTTTTTTCCCCACAGAAAGACATGTTCCTTGTCCGAGAAGCGATGAAATCTCACCACCATGGCCCTCGGCGGTTCATTCGCCTTGGGCTTCCTTGCGAGGGCGCTGTGTGCCCCGACCAGCTCCAGGGGTCGAGGGAATACCCCCGTCCCTATCAGCGTCTCCAGCATCTTGGACACAAATGCTCCCGCATCCGACCCTCCGCACCTTCGGGGAGGCGCACAATTCTCAAGTTCTACCTCCTGGACCTGTTTTCTAGGTCCTCCAGCCTCTCCGCCTCCACCTTAAGGGCCAATACGACCAACTCGGCTCATGGTCGGATAGCTTTTTCTCCATCTCCTTAATCACTTTCCCTTGTGGCGCCTGAGTTGCGATCATTTGGTCTATTGATGCCTTCACCGGGGTGAACATGTCCTTTTTAAGATCAGCAAAGCAGCTCCTAAGGAACTCCTGTTGCTCCTGTGACCACTGCGCCCATGCACCCTGGTCTATACCGACCACCATGCCGTGCCTCGGCGCCCGCCCCACACGCTTCTGTCTGTTGGGACATAAACGCTTCACCCGGCCATTCCTGGTCCAGCTATCAATACAACAGAGAGGGAATCCTTTTGGTGGTGTTCGCTTCAGCAATCTGCCCCCAAAAGTCCATGAAACTCCTGAAAACAGGTCCGAGAGTCCGTTCCAGACGGGAGCTGCCGAATGCGCGACCTACCCCTCCATGGTCGCCACCGGAAGTCTCGTCACCGCTTCTTCAATGGCCTTCGCGAGATCTTTTCACAGTTGTTCCCTCTGCTGCTGGAATTCAGCTTTAATAAAGGCCATCAAGTCAGTTTGAAGCCATTGAGCTTGCCCTTCCCCCGCCTGCCTGCTGGAAGAGGCTTTTGTCTTTGCTGCAGCTCCAGCCAAATCCCTCACTGTTTCTGCCGGGTCTGGTAACCAAGAGACATACCATTCCTGGGGGAAAGTACTCCTCCAACATTCACCTACGTCTTTTCATCAAAATTCCACCCCGTATTGATTAAAAAAGAGCTCTTTTCTGTAACTTTGGGCAGGAGCTGCCTTGTGTGTGACCACTTACTCCATGGTCCACACCAGAAGCCTTCTCCTTCCCTTTCAAAGTACCTTTTAAGCATATTCATATGACACACTCGGTGAGTCTTCCTTCTATCTGGTGTGTGTACCACATAATTCACCTCACTTAATTTCCTTTCAATCTGATATGGTCCACAAAACTTAGCTTTTAAAGGCTCCCCTACCACTGGTAACAACACTAAAACTTTATCTCCAATGGCAAAACTACGAACTTTGGATTTCATGTCCGCTACCCGTTTCATCACATTTTGTGCAACTTTTAAATGTTGTCTAGCCAATTCACCAGCTCTATTTAATCATTCCCTAAAATTTGACGCGTAATCCAATAATATAAGTTCCGATTTCTCACCCACCAATTTTTCCTTAATCAATTTAAGTGGTCCCCTTACCTCATGACCAACGATTAGTTCAAAAGGACTAAATTTGGTTGACTCATTTGTCATGTGAGAGTACCTTTAAAGAAATGGGTGTTTAAGAAATGTACCTTTAAGAAATGGAGCTGCTCATGTTACTGGAGTGACGTCAGAGTGTGGGTGGAGCTGAGCTCTACTTCTGCTTTTTAGTTTCAGTTTGAGAAAAAGCTTGGGTGTGTCTGTGTTTTTCAGTGAGCTGCATCTGAAGTTTGAACAAAGAGATGTAATGTTGATCTCTGCCATCCAAAGACTATCTATGGATCATTTGGTGAACCCAGAATTGTAAACGGTCTCAATATTGAATGTAAACCTAATGTGCTCCTGTTTGAAGGTTTGTTCAGTCTTTTGGATGATAAAAGGACAGTTTACAGGGTTACTTAGTGTTGTATTCTTTGGGGGGTGTATTTGAATGAATGGTTGCTAAGATGTTCACTGTTTGTTTTAAAAAGGTTAACTTGAGTTCATAGAATAAACATTGTTTTGTTTTTAAAAAGAACTTTTCCCTGTCTGAAGTACCACACTTGTAGAGTGGGCCGTGTGCTCCCCATACCACAATCTATTAAAAGTTCTGGGTCAGGTGAACTCCATGATACACTTTGGGGTTCTCTAAACCCTGGCCCATAACAATTGGGGGCTCGAGCGGGATAAAAGTCTATCTATTGGATTGGCTTAGTGAACTTAAAGACAGTGAGGGGTGAGCATATTATGGTTACTTTTGAGGTGCTGTATTTTAGTTTAAGTAGGGTGTGTGTTGTGGATAATGGCTCTTTCAGAGGCTCAGAAGTTTTTGTGGAGACGGTCACACGCAATACCTTACGGACAGAGACTAAAAGCAGACTGTTAGATTTGGCAAAAACATTGCAGTTAACATTACCTGACAAAATGCGAAAAGATGAGGTAAGTGTGGTGGTGGCTAAGCATTTAAAGTTGCCTGAGATACAGTTTAACTCATTGGAAATGGCAAAAATTCAGTTACAACTTAAACAAATGGAACATGAGAAAGAATTAAAGCAGCTTGAATACGAAAGAGATAGAGAGGAAAAAGAAAGAGAAAGGGAGATACAGATCAGGGATAAAGAAAGAGATTTTGAACTTCAGAAAATGGCCATGAAATATGACAGTCAGTTAAAATTGGCACGCATAAAGGGAACCGTACAGTTGGTTGATAGTGATGAGGATAGTGAGAAAGAGCGCCATAGTCGAAGGCTTGGTGGGAATCTATTTAAATATGTCCAAGCATTGCCAAGGTTTGTCCAGAAGGAGGTAGAAGCCTTTTTCATTTCATTTGAGAAGGTAGCTAAACAAATGAAATGGCCACAGGACATGTGGGTATTACTGATTCAAACAAAGATGGTAGGTAGGGCTAGTGAAGTGTTGGCATCACTACCGGAGGAGATATCTGGGATGTATGAGGAGGTGAAAAAATCCATCTTAGGTGCATATGAACTAGTGCCTGAAGCTTACAGACAAAGCTTAAGGAAAGAACCTGGTCAAACATACATGGAGTTTGAAAGGCTCAAACAGAGTAATTTTGATCGGTGGACAAGGGCTTTGAAAATAGACATAACGTATGAAGCTCTCAGAGAAATTATACTTTTGGAGGAGTTTAAAAATTCAATTCCTGATGTAGCGAGAACCCATGTGGAAGCGCAGAGGGTTAAAACTGCGAGATTAGCAGCAGAAATCCCGCCCCTCATCTTTGCATTCCAATCCTCCATGGCCCCACCCCTATGTATCTCTTTCACCTCCTTCACCCCAACAATCCTCCAAATAGTCTATATTCCTCCAATTGTGGCCTGTTGTACGTTCTCAGTTTCCTTAACCCCATGATTGGCAAATGTCTCAGCCCTCAGCCTTGGAATTTCATCCCTAAACCACTCTGCCTCTCTTTTCTCCCTTAAAACACCTCTTAAATGCAAGCGATATGACAAAGCCTGTCCTAAAATCTCTTTATTTGTTTTGTTTAGGATCTAACTACTCCATTGTGGATAGCGGCACAGATGGGACACACTGATATTGTTAAGCTACTTCTCCAATGGGGAGCTAATTCAGATACTCCTCGGAAGGTCAGATCTCTCTTTGTGAAAGAAAGAGTTTTATATTCACTCCGTTAATATTGGTTCAGTGGAAAACATATGAACAGTCGTTTGGTAGGACAGAACCTGAGTATTGCTGCCAAAGTTTTTGTCTTGCACTCATCAGGATAATTCATAAGTGTGCCAAATGTAAAGAGAGAATTTATAGTATATTAGAATAAAGGGCTGATCGATTGGCAAATAGACCCTGGTTGAGGCATTGCTATGGAGAATGCACCAGTTGATAGTGGCTTACAATTAAGTGCCATATATTGTTGGAGTTTAAACTATGATAGAGAGCCTCCTGTCAGATTTCTCAACTAGTACAGCAAGGAAAGTCATTTGACTGCTCCATTTCAACAGTAAATGTGGGAGCAGGATGGAACCCTTAAGAAATATAAGGACATTCTGCAGCTTTAAATATAGCTAGCATTAAAGTTAAATAAAACTCTTGCTGTACTTGTCTACGATCAATAAGCTGCTGCATGATTATATATGACAGCTATTTGCTCATCAAGCCATCTTGATGCTGAAGTAGGGCACCAAAGGCATCTTGCGGGATAATGACGACCCTGAACAGATCATTCTGTGCTGTGTGTCACGCAGACCATTCTGTGCTGTGTGTCACGCAGACTCATAAACAGGCCAAAGGCTGTCATTTCCGACTCTGAAATAAAACTCATATTACCCTGGAAGGGCATGGTATCTAAAACGTTTGAGCAACAGGTGAAGTTAGCTGTTTTATGCTGCTGCAATGCAATATTCACCACTAACAGGATGCTGCTGTTTAGCAAAAAAGACAATTTGCCTAGTATACAGATGAGTAATGTGGTCTATGAATTTCCGTGATAAGCTAGGTATGTTGGCTGGACAGCCCAAACACTGGCAGATCATATCAAACCACTTGTCACTTCATCTGTTTGCAATGGGTAAGGTACACAACTATCTTGACTGTACCAATCAGCCCGTCTTTACAAATCTCAAAACACAGTGTCCAACATGAGATGTGATTCTGCGATTGGACAACATTTTCTAAATGATCCTCAGTGTGCTATAAATTACACTGACAACCAATTCAAGATAGTCAGTCGGGTTTGCAGTGTGGCGCATTTACGTGTAGTGGCAGCTATGTATATTAATACACAAGGCCCCCTTCTTTCTAGACATAAAGAACAAGGGCGGGATTCTGTCATCCTAAGGCTAAGTGTTGACGCCGTCGGAAACGCCGTAGTGTTTCTCGACAGCGTCAACACGGCTTTAGGATCAGCAATTCTGGCCCCTACAGGAGGCCAGCACGGCACTGGAGCGGTTCACGCCGCTCCCCTCTCCCATCCATCCCCTAGACACTACCCTATCCTGGATCCCCCTTAGTGGCAGGAGTGGGAAGGACGATACCTGCCTACGTAGAAAGTCCCGCACCTGTAAATATCTAAATTCGTTCCCCCTTGCCAACCCAAACTTCTCCTCCAGCGCCCTCAAGCTAGGGAAGCTCCCCTCTGAAAACAAGCCCCCCATCCTCTCAATTTCCACCCTTCACCATACTCAGAACCCCATCCAAGCTCCCCGGGGCAAACCGGAGATTGTCACATATTGGGGACCAGACCGATGCTCCCAGTGCTCTAACGTACCTCCGCCACTGACCCCAGATTCTCAGGGCCACCACCATTACGGGGCTGGTGGAGTACCACGCCGGCGGGAACGGCAGAGGTGCCGTTATCAACGCCCCCAGACTGGTGCCCCTACACAAAGCTGCCTCCATCCGCTCCCAAACCGACCCCGCCCCCACCACCCACGTCCTTATCATGGCTATGTTAGCCGCCCAGTAATAATTACTAAAATTCGGCAGCGCAACCCCCCTACCCCGATTCCGCTCGAGCATCATCATCTTCACCCGCGGGGACTTACCCGCCCACACAAAGCCCAGGATGATTTTATTAACCCTCTTAAAAAAAGACTGTGGGATAAAAATTGGGAGACACTGAAATACGAACAAAAATCTCGGTAAGACCGTTATTTTGGCCGTCTGCACTCTCCCAGCCAACGAAACCGGGAGCGCATCCCATCTCCGAAACTCGCCCCTCATGTGTTCAACCAAACGAGGCAAGTTCAACTTGTGTAACCAGCCCCAGTCGCGCGCCACTTGTATCCCTAAGTACCTGAAACTGTCCCCTACTAACCTAAACGGCAGCTCCCTCAGCCGACCCTCCTGACCCCTCGCCTGGACTAAAACATCTCACTCTTTGTCATATTCAGTTTATACCCTGAAAACCGGCCTAATTCCCCCCAAATCGCCATGATTTCGCCCATCCCCGCCCCTGGATCCGATACGTATAAGAGCAGGTCGTCCGCGTACAGCGAGACTCTACGTTCCACCCCCCCCCCCCCGAACCAACCCCTTCCAGCCCCTTGAAGCTCTCAGAGCAATCGCCAGCGGCTCTATAGCTAACACAAACAACAGTGGGGAGAGGGGGCACCCTGTCTTGTCCCCCGGTACAGTATAAAATAGTCCGAGGTCGTCCTATTCGTCCTTACACTAGGTTCCGGGACCTGGTACAACAGCCTGACCCAGTCGATAAAGCCTCTACCAAACCCAAACCGTCCCAGCACCTCCCATAGAGAGGCGCACTCCACCCGGTTGAATGCCTTTACCGCATCCATTGCCACAACTACCTCAACCTCCCTACTCTCCGGGGGCATCATGATCACATTGAGCAGCCTTCTTCTATTGGCCACCAACTGCCTGCCCTTGACAAACCCGGTTTGATCCTCCATAATCACATCCGGCACACAATCTTCAATCCTGGAGGCCAAAGCTTTGGCCAGCAACTTGGCATCCACATTAAGCAGGGAGATCGGCCGCATATGACCCGCATAGCTCCGGGCTCCTGTCCCGCTTCAATATCAACGAAATAGAGGCCTGTGACATCGTCGGCGGCAGCACCCCTCTGTCCCTTGCCTCATTGAAAACCTTGACCAGCAATTGCCCTAATATCCCCGAGAACTTCTTATAGAACTCCATCCTGCCCCGGGGCTTTACCCCACTGCATTCCCTTCAAGCCCTCCACTATTTCGTCGGCCCTAATCGGGGCCCCCAGCCCATCCACCAGCTCCCTACCCACCCTAGGGAAGGTCAGTCTGTCCAAAAAGCGTCGCAACCGCTCCGGCCCCGTGGGGGGTTCCGAGCAACAGAGCCTACTGTAAAAGTCTCTGAACGCCCTGTTTAGCCCTACCTACTTCTCTCCCAAGTTCCCCTCCCCATCAACCACCCTCTCTATTTCCCTGGCTGCCTCCCTCTTCCTAAGCTGCTGGCCAGCATTCTGCTGGCCTTCTCCCCATGTTCGTAAAACGCACCCCTCGCCTTTCTAAGCTGCTCCACTGCCTTACCTGTGGACAACACTCCAAACTCAGCCTGCAGCCTCTGACGTTCCCTTAAGAGCTCCACCCCCGGGGTCACCGCATACCTCCTGTCTATCTGTACGATCTCCTTAACCAGTCGGTCCGTTTCTGCCCTATCCGTCCTGTCCCTATGAGCCCGGATCAAAATCAGCTCCCCTCTTCCCACTGCCTTCAGCGCTTCCCAGACCACCGCTGCTGAGACTTCCCCCGTGTCATTAACCTACAGGTAATTCTGCATGCACTTCCTCAGCCTTTCGCACACCGCCTTGTCCGCCAACAACCCCACATCCAACCTCCATTGCGGGCGCTGGAAGCTCTCCTCACTTCCCTGCAGTTCCACCCAGTGTGGGGCATGATCCGACATAGCGATGGCCGAATACCCCATGTCCACCACCCCCGCCAGCAAATCCCTGCTCAAAATGAAAAAGTCTATCCGGGAATAAACCTTGTGAACATGCGAATGAAAAGAAAACTCCTTCCCCGTCGGCTGCCTAAACCTCCATGGGTCGACCCCCCATCTGCTCCATGAACCCTATCAGTTCCTTTCCCATTACTGGCACCCTCCCCGTTTGTGAACACGACCGGCCAGGCCGGGGTCGGTGACTGTATTAAATTCTCCTCCCATAACCAACTTGTGCGAGTCCAGGTCAGGTATCTTCCCCAGCAACCTCTTTATAAATTCCACATCATCCCAATTTGGCGCGGTACACATTACCCAAGACTACCTTCTTCCCCTCCAGCTTACCGTTAACCATGAGATAACGACTCCCCCCCGTCTGAGACTATACTGCCCACCTGAAATTACACCCGTTGATCAAGATCCCAACCCCTCTAGTCTTGGTGTCCAGCCCCGAATGAAAGATCTGACTGACCCAACACTTCCTTAGCCTGACTTGATTCGCCACTTTCAGGTGTGTCGCCTGCAACATTACCACGTCCGCCTTCAGAACCCTCAGATGCGCGACCACAAGTGCCCTCCTGACAGGCCCGTTCAACCCTCTAACATTCCAGTTGGGGGGCACCGTGCCCCCCCCACGCCGATCAGTCATCCCCTTTCCTGGGCCCGCACCCAGCCAATACACCGCGCCTCCATCAGCCCGCCTCCTGGCAGCCCCCACCACCGACCTTCTCCCAGTCCCAAAACCTAAGTCCTCCCTCGTCAGCAGAGTAACTCCCCCCTCCACCCCCCAGCACCAACACTTTGTAACCTAACCCCTGCCATGGATTAATCATATGCACACCCCCCACTGTGCTTCCATAGACTAGCTCATCCAGCTAGCCTGGTAGCCCTCGCCTCCGGCGCCAGGAAGTCTCCCACCTCATTCCCTCATTCCCCTCCCCCACTGCCCATTGAATCCACTTCCCTCATCAAACCGACCCCAAACAATCGCCCAATTAACATAAGAGACAACCCAAAAAGAAAAACACACAGAAAACCTCCCCAATATTGTAAATCAAAATAATACAAAGTAAAAAGCCCCACCAGTCGCCCCCACCAAAACACCGTAAACCCGCAGAAACCGAATAACTTTTACTTCCCCCTTCTTCAACCAAACTCAAATACAGAAGAGAAACAACAATAGAAACATATAAACATCACTCAAAAAGTAGCAACTTAAAACAAAATGTTCTCAGTTCAGCACCAACCCTTTCCTCTTGGCAAAGTCCATCGCGTCTTTGGGCGAATCAATATAATGGTGCTGGTCCTCGTGCGTAACCAAAGACGCGCCGGGTATAACAGTCCAAATTTCACCCGCTTCTTGAACAGGATCGCCTTAACTTGGTTAAAGCCTGCTCTCCTTCTGGCCACCTCCACGCTCAGATCCTGGTAAACACGCAAAATGCTGTTGTCCCATTTGGCTTATGGGCGGACGCGTTGAGCAGAGTCAACGCGACCGCAACGTGCGCCAGGCTTGGCTTGATCCGATTCAAGGTGGTACACCGGGCCCACATGACAATGGCCTGGGTGAGCAGATTCTTTGGGGTGGAGGACAGGTGTGTCAAGTGTGTGGGAGGACCAGCGAACCATGTCCACATGTTCTGGGCGTGTCCAAAACTTAGGGGATATTGGCAGGGATTCGCGGACATCATGTCCAGAGTATTGAAAAGAAGGGTGGCAATGAGTCCAGAGGTGGCGTTTTCCGGGGTGTCGGATGACCTGGGAATCCAGGAGGCAAAAGAGGCAGATGTTCTCTCCAACATTGAGGGCATTTAAACGTTTATTGGATAAACATATGGATGATAATGGCATAGTGTAGGTTAGATGGCTTTTGTTTCGGTGCAACATCGTGGGCCGAAGGGCCTGTACTGCGCTGTATCGTTCTATGTTCTATGTTCTGGCCTTTGCTTCCCTGGTAGCCCGGAGACGGATACTGCTAGCTTGGAGGGACTCAAAGCCCCGGAAGCCGGAGACCTGGCTGACTGACATGGCGAGCTTTCCTCCCGGCCTAAAGAAGATTAAGTTTGCCTTGAGAGGGTCACTGTTAGGGTTCGCCTGGAGTTGACAACCATTCATCAACTTCTTCGCGGAGAAGTAATCGTCAGCGGGGCGGGGGGGGGGGGGGGTTAGGGTAGCGTAGAATAGGGGGTCAATTAGGCGGGTCTTGGCGGGATGGGAGTCGGTGTTTGCACTGTGTCTATTGTTCTTTGTACTCTATTGTTTTTATACTGTTGCCGTTTGTAATGCCAAAAATACCTCATTAAAATTGTTTGTTTTAAAAAAAAGAAGAATATTCATTGGAGTATAGAAGCGTGAGAGGGGATCGCATAGAAACTTACAAAATTCGAACAGGATTAATAAGAACATACCGGGGCAGCACGGTAGCCTTGTGGAAAGCACAATTGCTTCACAGCTCCAGGGTCCCAGGTTCGATTCCCGGCATGGGTCACTGTCTGTGCGGAGTCTGCATATCCTCCCCGTGTGTGCGTGGGTTTCCTCCGGGTGCTCCGGTTTCCTCCCACAGTCCAAAGATGTGCAGGTTAGGTGGATTGGCCATGTTAAATTGCCCTTCGTGTCCAAAATTGCCCTTAGTGTTGGGTGGGGTTACTGGGTTATGGGGATAGGGTGGAGGTGTGGGCTTGGGTAGGATGTTCTTTCCAAGAGCCGGTGCAGACTCGATGGGCCGAATGGCCTCCTTCTGCACTGTAAATTCTATGATCTATGATAAGAACAAGGGGTAGGCCACCCGGCCTCTCGAGCCTGCTCCGCCATTCAATTTGATCATGGCTGATCGTTTTGTGGACTCATTTCTTCTCTCAGAGGGTAGTGAATCTATGAAATTCTTTACCGCAGAGAGCTGTAGAGGCTGAGATAGACAGATTTTTAATCAGTGAGGGAATCAAGGGTATGGGGATAAGGCAGGAAAGTCCACTTACCTGCCCGCTTGCCAAAACCCTTAATTCCTTTACTGTTCAAAAATCTATCTTTGCCTTAAAAACAGTCAACGAGGTAGCCTCAACTGCTTCACTGGGCAGGGAATTTTACAGATTCACCACCTTTTGGGAGAAGAAGTTCCTCCTCAACTCAGTCCTAAAATCTGATCCCCCTTATTTTGAGGCTATGCCCCCTTGTTCTCGATTCACCCGCCAATGGAAACAATCTCCCTGCTTCTATCTTATCTATTCCCTTCATAATTTTATGCGTTTCTATAACATCCCCCCACATTCTTCTAAATTCCAATGAATATAGCCCCAGTCTACTCAGTCTCTCCTCATAAGCCAATCCTCTCAACTCTGGATTAAACCTAGTGAATCTCCTCTGCACCCCCTCCAGTGCCAGTCCATCCTTTCTCAAGTAAGGAGACCAAAACTGTACCCAGTACTCCAGGTGTGGCCCCACCAGCACCCTGTACACCTACAGCATAACCTCGTACCAGCCTCCCCAAACAGGCGGCGGAATGTGGCGACTAGTGGCTTTTCACAGTAACTTCATTTGAAACCTACTTGTGACAATAAGCCATTTTCATTCATTCATTTCATTCCCTGTTTTTAAACTCCATCCCTTTCGCAATGAAGGACAAAATTCCATTTGCCTTCCGAATTACCTGCTGCACCTGCAAACCAATGTTTTGTGATTCATGCACAAGGACACCCAGGTCCTTCTGCACAGCAGCATGCTGCAATTTCTTACTTTTGTAAGGGCCACGAAGAATCCAGCACGAGTTTTGGATACAAAGTAATAACGTTTATTTACTATAATAATATATACATAACAGTAGCAGTAACTTGCCTTGCTACCTTCTCCTTCCTGCTGGTTCCTGAACTGGCCAGCTTATTTATACTAGGAGTTTCTCCGCCCCCCTCATCGGGGAAGTTCATACTCCCATAGGATTGTGGGATAGTCATTAGTCCCTAGCCAATCGTAAGTAGGCAGGTTATAACATCCCTCCCCCCCAAAGTCCAAGGAATCCACCGAAGACCCTGGCGAAGGAAGGCGACAAACTCGTTTGGCCGCAGGCCGGACGCCATTTGCACGCGGCGCTGGATCAGGCGGCGTGTAACGAGACGGAGACCGGCGCTTCCGTGATGAACGGCGCGGTTGTACATCCACGGCCTGTGGACCCGAGGATTTCCCCTCTGATGCATCCTGTGTCTCCATCTCGGAGTCAGAGTCTGCTGCCTCCGTCATGTCAGCGTCTCTATCTCCATTCGGTCCCGTAACGACCTGCGCAGGCTTCGAGCGAGGCACCAGTGGACGATTTTGAAGACTACCTTCCCTTGTCTCTGGTCTCTGCGGCTGTTGAAATGAGCTCCGGGGACGCGGAATCTATTGAGGGGATGATCTTCTGGACCGGACGTGGTCTACGTGTTTTCGCTGGAGACGACCCTGGGCTTGCACTTGGTACGATATAGGGTCCGTTTGGCGAAAGATTACACCAGGAACCCATTGGGCACCACCAGCAAAATTCCGCACGAATACTGGGTCACCGGGCGCAAACTGCCGAATCGGACGATGCCGAGACAATCCCTGTCCCTGCCGTTCTTGTGTGCGGCGTACTTTTGCGCCAATGTCCGGGAAGACCATACTAAGGCTTGTGCGAAGTCTTCGGCCCATTAGGAGTTCTGCGGGAGCTACCCCAGTCACTGCATGGGGGGTGGTCCTGTACGTAAACAAAAAGCGAGCCAGTCTCGTGTCCATGGATCCAGAAGACTGCTTCTTTAGGCCTCTTTTGAATGTTTGCACTGCACGCTCTGCCAACCCATTTGAAGCCGAGTGGTAAGGGGCAGTGCGGATATGGCGGATGCCGTTCATCTTTGTAAACATAGCAAACTCCTCACTCGTGAATGGAGTGCCATTATCCGTGACCAGCACCTCAGGGAGGCCATGCGTACTAAATGATAAACGCATCTTTTCAATTGTTGCGCAGGACGTTGTCCCCTGCATCTTATGCACCTCCAGCCATTTGGACTGGGCGTCAATTAGTAGAAGGAACATGGATCCCTGAAAAGGGCCTGCGAAATCTGCATGTAAGCGTGCCCAAGGCCATTCCCAGTGATGTAGGGGCGCGGCCGGCGGAAGCTTCTGATGCTCCTGGCAAATGGAGCAGTTTTGGGCCACCTTCTCAATGTCGGTGTCGAGGCCTGGCCACCAGACATAACTCCGGGCCAACATTTTCAGCTTGGTCACGCCCGGATGCCCATTGTGCAAGTCTGATAATATCAGCTCCTGGCCTTTTTCCGGGACAATCACACGCGTCCCCCACAAGAGGATGCCGTCTTCCATGCTGAACTCTGACAGCAACTCGCCTGGGAGCAGTCTATGCTGCCCACCATACAGGACTATGTGCCGAACCTTTGACAAGACTGGCTCCGTCTGGGTCCACTCACGGATCTGTGATGCCGTGACAGGCAAGGTGTCCATAAAATTTAGGGTTGCAACCACCTCACCGGTCGTGGGGGTCGACATGGGGCCGGTCGATAAAGGCAATCGGCTCAGTGCGTCGGCATTTGCTATCTGCGTACCTGGTTTGTGCTCCAGAGAATACTCGTATGCAGCAAGCAACAAAGCCCAGCGCTGAATCCGTGCAGAAGCAATGGGCGGTATTGGCTTATCCTCTCTGAAAAGTCCCAGCAGGGGCTTATGATCAGTCACGATAGTGAAATGGCGGCCGTACACATACTGGTGGAAGCGTTTCACCGCAAAAACCACTGCCAGGCCCTCCTTCTCGATCTGCGCGTACTTTTTCTCCGCTGCAGTCAATGTGCGGGAGGCGAAAGCTATCGGTCGCTCGGCCCCGTTCTCCGTCTTGTGGGACAGGATGGCCCCAATACCATACGGGGATGCATCACATGTGACGAGCAAAGGCTTTCCCGGATCATAGTGGGTTAGTAACCCAGACGACGACAATTGTTGCTTTACCCGCCGGAAAGCGGTTTCTTGCGGCTGACCCCAAACCCAGGTGTGATTTTTCTTTAGCAGCAGGTGCAAGGGGGCCAGCGTAGTTGCCAGATTGGGGAGGAACTTCCCGTAATAGTTTACGAGACCGAGAAAAGAACGAAGATGCGAAGTGTCAGTCGGGGCGGGGGCATGTTGAATTGCACGCACCTTCTCTGCGACGGGGTGCAGACCCTCGCGGTCCACCCGATAACCTAGGTAGACTACTTCCTTTGCCTGAAATACGCACTTTGTGTGACGTAAACGGACTCCAGCCTCCGAAAGGCATCTAAGGACAGCCTCCAGATTTTCCAAATGCTCTTGCTCCGACGTCCCTGTAAGCAACACGTCATCTAGGTAGACAGCCACACGTGGTAAACCTCTCAAAATGCCCTCCATAACACGTTGAAAAATTGCGCAGGCAGAGGATACTCCAAACCGTGTATATTCATACAGGCCCCGGTGTGTGTTAATTGTTACATATGGTCGGGAGGCAGGGTCCAGCTCCAACTGCAGGTAGGCGTGACTCATATCTAATTTTGTGAATGAGAGTCCACCTGCAAGTTTCGCATAGAGATCCTCTATGCGAGGCATTGGGTATCGGTCGAGTCGGGAAACTGTATTCACTGTAAGTTTATAGTCGCCACACAAGCGAACTGTGGCATCTGGCTTCATTACTGGTACAATTGGTGCTGCCCAGTCAGCAAAACGGACGGGCCTGATAATACCCAAACTCTCCAAACGAGTGAGCTCCCCTTCTACCTTCTCGAGCAAAGCGTAAGGCACTGGGCGCGCCCGGAAATAGCGCGGCGTGGCTCCTGGTTCAACTTGGATATGGGCTACGGCCCCTTTTATTTTCCCCACACCAGGCTGGAATACCTCTGGGTATCGTCCTAGCACCTCAGTCAACCCTCCAGAAACTGTTTGGAGGATGTGCTGCCATTGCAACCGCAAATGGCGCAACCAGTCCCGACCCAACAGGCTGGGCCCATGGCCACGCACTACGATAAGTGGGAAACACCCCTCCTGGCGTCCATAGACAACAGGGGTCATTGTAGTTCCTGCAATGTCCAGTGGTTCCCCCGTGTAGGTGGCCAACCTGGCCTGTGAGTCAGTTAATGTAAGGGTCTGTATACCCTGCTTGATGCGGTCGAATGTCCTCTAGGCGATCACGGAGACCGCTGCTCCAGTACCCACTCCATCTCCAGCAGGTGGCCATTGACCCGTACTGTCACCTTAATGGGGGCCACACGGGGAGCTGCCACACAATGCAGCTGCAGGCAGTCGTCCTCCGTCTCCACGTCCTCAGGAGTGGTCGCCGCAGGTTCATCCACATGGAAGGTACAGCCTCTGGGCTGGTCCCAGTTACGGCCCCTGGGCTGGTCCCAGTTTTGGTCGGAACGACGGCGCTTCTGGCGTCCCCAGGACCGCCCTCCGCGACGGGGTCGGCACCTACAAGTCTGACACAGACATGGCTCCTCATCCATTGGCTCTGGAGAAGGCTCCCTTCGGGGAGGAATGTCCGATGGCCACTGGCGTCGGTCCGGTCGTTGCCTCACCCAAGGTACCGCAGGAGTGCGGGGGGACGTTTTTGGGCGGAGAGGGTTGCGCCCCAAGGCATGCACTTCCATTCCCTGTAGCTCCTGTACTCCTCGCTCTGCGCTCTCTCGGGGCAAGACTATTTGTATTGCCTGTTGAAAAGTCAATGTTGGCTCCGCTAACAACTTTCTCTGGGTTGCTGCATTGTTAATACCGCAAACCAAACGGTCGCGTAACATTTCTGACAAGGTCTCACCATAGTCACAGTATTCCGCAATCCCGCGTAGCCTGGATAAAAAAATCGGCAAGGGATTCTCCAGCGGTCCCCTCAGCGGTATTAAACCGGTAACGCTGGACTATCGTGGACGGGGTTGGGTTAAAGTGTTGCCCCACTATATTCACAAGTTCGTCAAACGTTTTGGTGTCCGGCGCAGCTGGGTATGTAAGGCTCCTAATCACCCCAAACGTATGCGGGCCGCAGGCGGTGAGCAATATGACCACCTGGCGCTCATTTTCAGTGATATTGTTTGCCCGGAAATAGTAACGCATCCGTTGTGTGTACTGGTTCCAGCTTTCCATCGCAGCATCAAAAACATCCAAACTCCGTACAGAGGCATGGTATAATAGAAAACAACTTCCAACCTGTATCCAACAAAAATCCAGGGAGGTGGCTTCAGCAGTGTAGACAGCTATTCACTTTTACCTTCGTCGCCAGTTTTGTAAGGGCCACGAAGAATCCAGCACGAGTTTTGGATACAAAGTAATAACGTTTATTTACTATAACATATATACATAACAGTAGCAGTAACTTCCCTTGCTACCTTCTCCTTCCTGCTGGTTCCTGAACTGGCCAGCTTATTTATACTAGGAGTTTCTCCACCCCCCTCATTGGGGAAGTTCATACTCCCATAGGATTGTGGGATAGTCATTAGTCCCTAGCCAATCGTCAGTAGGCAGGTTATAACACTTACCATTTAAATAATAATCCATTTTGCAGTTATTCCTACCAAAATGGATGACCTCACATTTACTACATTGTACTCCATCTGCCAGACCTCACTCACTTAAACTATCTATATCCCTCTGCAGACTTTCAGTGTCCATTGCACAATTTGCTCTTCCACTCATCTTAGTGTCATCTACGAACTTTGACACATCGCACTTGGTCCCCAACTCCAAGTCATCTATGTAAATTGTGAGCAATTGTGGGCCCAACACTGATCCCTGAGGGACACCACTAGCCATTGATCGCCATTTATTCCCACTCTTTGCTTTCTATTAGTTAACCAATCCTCTATCTAAGCCAATACATTACCCATAGTTCCATGCGCCTTTATCTTATGCAGCAGTCTTTTGTGCGGCTCCTTGTCGAATGCCTTCTGGAAATCTAGATTAGACCGGGTAGATTCAGAAAGAATGTTCCCGATGGTGGGGGAGTCCAGAACTAGGGGTCATAGTTTTAAGCAAAGGAGTAAACCTTTTAGGACTGAGGTGAGGAGAAATTTCTTCACCCAATGAGAGGTGAATCTGTGGAATTCACTATCATAGGAAATAGTTGAGGCCGAAACATTGTGTAATTTCAAGAAGGAATTGGATATAGCTCTTTGGGCTAAAGAGATCAAGAGGACTTCCGGGTGCGGCGATGACCAGCTAAGTCGCACGTTTCGGCAGCTCCCGGTGGAACGGACTTTTGGGCTCTTAATAGGAGCCCCATCGGCAATTTTAACGGCAAATAACACTGTGCGGTAATCCAGAAGGGAATCCCCCTGGACACGGATGGAAAAAAGAGAGGAAAGTAGCCGGATCGCAGTGGATCCTCAAGAGCAGCGGCCAGGAAGGCAGGCACAAAGCAAGATGGCGTCGGAAGGAGGCAGTTTAATATGGGGCCCTGACCAACAAGAGTTCCTGCGGCGTTGCGTAGGTGAACTCAAAAAGGAGATGAAGAAGGAGCTGTTGGCCCCGATATTCCAAGCGATTGAGGGGCTAAAGGAGGAGCAAAAGACCCAGGAACAGGAGCTTCGGGTCGTGAAGGCAAAGGCTGCTGAGAATGAGGACGACATACAGGGCCTGGTGGTGAAAACGGAGATCCATGAGGCACAACACAAAAGATGTGTGGAAAGGCTGGAGGTGCTGGAGAACAATGCGAGGAGGAAGAACTTAAGGATTCTTGGTCTTCCTGAAGGTGCAGAAGGGGCGGACGTCGGGGCATATGTGAGCACGATGCTGCATTCGTTAATGGGATCGGAGGCCCCGACGGGTCCGCTGGAGGTGGAGGGAGCCTATCGGGTTATGGCGCGAAGACCGAGGGCTGGAGAAATTCCTCGAGCAATAGTGGTGAGATTTCTCCGATACAAGGACAGAGAGATGGTCCTCAGATGGGCCAAGAAAACTCGGAACAGTAGGTGGGAGAATGCGGTGATCCGCGTGTATCAAGATTGGAGTGCGGAGGTGGCGAGAAGGAGGGCAAGCTTTAATCGGGCCAAGGCGATGTTGCATAAAAGGAAGGTCAAATTCGGAATGTTGCAACCGGCAAGACTGTGGATCACACATCTAGGGAAACACCACTATTTCGAAACGGCAGACGAGGCGTGGACATTTATTCTCGAGGAGAAGCTGGAGTGAGCGGGCCAGAAAAAGAACGTTTGGGACAAAAGTGGGGGGGTGAATTTGTGGGATGAAGGGGGGAAAAGGGGGAAGAGAGGACTTCCCAGATTGTTAAACCTGCGACCCTGTAACTTCTCTCTCTTCCCCATGTCGTGGGGGAGGGGGTGAGGGAGAATGAGGAGCTGTGGGCGCCGGCCATTGGGGGCGGGGCCAAAAGGGGAAGCGGGGGCTTTGTTCCGCGCTATGGTAATCATGGCGGGAACAGGGAAGCAGGAAGGAGGGGGCCTCGCACAGTGTGAGCCGAGGTCACGGGGGTAGCCGAGGTCGGCCAGAGTTTGCTGACTTCTGGGAGCAACATGAGGGGTGCAATTACGCTAGCTTGGGATCTAGCGGGGGGGGGGGGGGGGGCGTTAACTGGGTTGCTGCTGCTGGGGAGAAGGGGGAGCTGGTATGGGAGGGGGGAGTCGGGGCAGGGGGGCGCTGCCTGAGGGGGATACAGCTACGTGGGAACCGGGTGAGGAACTGGATTGAAAAAGGAAATGGCTAGTCGTCAAGGGGGGGGGTAAAGAGCCCCCCAACCCGGTTGATCACGTGGAATGTGAGAGGGCTGAACGGGCCGATTAAGAGGGCACGGGTACTCGCACACCTAAAGAAACTTAAGGCAGATGTGGTTATGCTTCAGGAGACGCATCTGAAGCTGACAGACCAGGTTAGACTTCACAAAGGATGGGTGGGGCAGGTGTTTCATTCGGGGCTAGATGCAAAAAACAGGGGGGTGGCCATACTAGTGGGGAAGCGGGTAATGTTTGAGGCAAAGACTATAGTGGCGGATAGTGGGGGCAGATACGTGATGGTGAGTGGCAAACTGCAAGGGGAGGCGGTGGTATTAATGAACGTGTATGCCCCGAACTGGGATGCCAATTTTATGAGGCGTATGTTAGGACGAATCCCGGACCTAGAAGTGGGGAAGTTGGTAATGGGTGGAGACTTTAATACGGTGCTGGACCCAGGGCTGGACAGATCGAGGTCCAGGACCGGAAGGAGGCCGGCTGCAGCTAGGGTGCTTAAGGATTTTATGGTGCAGGTGGGAAGAGTAGATCCCTGGAGATTTAGTAGACCTAGGAGTAAGGAGTTTTCGTTTTTCTCCTATGTACATAAAGTATTTTTACGAATAGATTTTTTTGTTTTGGGAAGGGCACTGATCCCAAAGGTGACGGGGACGGAGTACACGGCTATAGCCATCTCGGATCATGCTCCACGCTGGGTGGACCTGGAGATAGGGGAAGAAAAACAACAGCTTCCACCCTGGAGAATGGACATGGGATTATTGGCAGATGAGGGGGTGTGTTTAAGGGTGAGGGGGTGTATTGAAAGGTACTTGGAAATTAATGATAATGGGGAGGTACAGGTGGGAGTGGTCTGGGAGGCACTGAAGGCAGTGGTTAGAGGGGAGCTGATATCTATTAGGGCACATAAAGGAAAGCAGGAGGGTAGGGAAAGGGAGCGGTTGTTGAAAGAACTGCTGAGGGTGGACAGACAATACGCGGAGGCACCGGAGGAGGGACTATACAGGGAAAGGCAAAGGCTACATGTAGAATTTGACTTGTTGACTACGGGTAAGGCAGAGGCACAATGGAGGAAGGCACAGGGTGTACAGTACGAATATGGGGAGAAGGCGAGTAGGTTGTTGGCCCACCAACTGAGGAAAAGGGGAGCAGCGAGGGAGATAGGGGGGGGTGAGAGATGAGGAGGGAGAGATGGAGCGGGGAGCGGAGAGAGTGAATGGAGTGTTCAAGGCATTTTATGAAAGATTATATGAAGCTCAGCCCCCGGACGGGAAGGAGAGAATGATGTGCTTTCTGGATCAGCTGGAATTTCCTAAGGTGGAGGAACAGGAGAGAGTGGGGCTGGGAGCACAGATTGAGACGGAGGAAGTAGTGAAAGGGATTGGAAGCATGCAGGCGGGGAAGGCCCCGGGACCAGACGGAATCCCAGTTGAATTCTATAAGAAATATTTGGACTTGCTGGCCCCGCTACTGATGAGAACCTTTAATGAGGCGAGGGAAAGGGGGCAGCTGCCCCCGACTATGTCAGAGGCAACGATATCGCTCTTCCTAAAGAAGGAAAAAGACCCGCTGCAATGCGGGTCATACAGGCCCATTTCCCTCCTGAATGTGGATGCTAAGATTCTGGCCAAGGTAATGGCAATGAGGATAGAGGATTGTGTCCCGGGGGTGGTCCATGAGGACCAAACTGGGTTTGTGAAGGGGAGACAGCTAAATACAAATATACGGAGGCTGCTAGGGGTAATGATGATGCCCCCACCAGAGGGGGAAGCGGAGATAGTGGTGGCGATGGATGCCGAGAAAGCATTTGATAGAGTGGAGTGGGATTATTTGTGGGAGGTGTTGAGGAGATTTGGCTTTGGGGACGGGTATATCAGGTGGGTACAGTTGCTGTATAGGGCCCCGATGGCGAGCGTGGTCACGAATGGACGGGGGTCTGACTACTTTCGGCTCCATAGAGGGACGAGGCAGGGATGTCCTCTGTCCCCGTTATTGTTTGCATTGGCGATTGAACCCCTGGCCATGGCACTGAGGGGTTCCAGGAAGTGGAGGGGAGTACTTAGGGGGGGAGAAGAACATCGGGTATCTCTGTGTGCGGATGATTTGTTGCTATATGTGGCGGACCCGGCGGAGGGGATGCCAGAGATAATGCGGATACTTGGGGAGTTTGGGGATTTTTCAGGGTATAAACTGAACATGGGGAAAAGTGAGCTATTTGTGGTGCATCCGGGGGAACAGAGCAGAGAGATAGAGGATTTACCGTTGAGGAAGGTAACAAGGGACTTCCGGTACCTGGGGATCCAGATAGCCAAGAATTGGGGTACATTACATAGGCTTAATTTAACACGGTTGGTGGAACAGATGGAGTAGGATTTCAAGAGATGGGACATGGTGTCCCTGTCATTGGCAGGTAGGGTGCAGGCGGTTAAAATGGTGGTCCTCCCGAGATTCCTTTTTGTGTTCCAGTGCCTCCCGGTGGTGATCACGAAGGCTTTTTTCAAAAGAATTGAGAAGAGCATTATGAGTTTTGTGTGGGCTGGGAAGACCCCGAGAGTGAGGCGGGGATTCTTGCAGCGTAGTAGGGACAGGGGGGGGCTGGCACTACCGAGCCTAAGTGAGTACTACTGGGCCGCCAATGTTTCAATGGTGTGTAAGTGGATGGGAGAAGAGGAGGGAGCGGGGTGGAAGAGATTGGAGAGGGCGTCCTGCAGGGGGACTAGCCTGCAAGCAATGGTGACGGCGCCGTTGCCGTTCTCACCAAAGAAATACACCACAAGCCCGGTGGTGGTGGCTACATAGAAAATTTGGGGGCAGTGGAGGCGGCATAGGGGAGGGACGGGAGCTTCGGTGCGGTCCCCGATAAGAAACAATCATAGGTTCGTTCCAGGGAGAATGGATGGGGGATTTGGAGCATGGCAAAGAGCTGGGGTAGTACAATTAAGAGATCTATTTGTAGATGGGACGTTTGCGAGTCTGGGAGCGCTGACGGAGAAATATGGGTTGCCCCAAGGGAATGCATTTCGGTATATGCAATTGAGGGCTTTTGCGAGGCAACAGGTGAGGGAATTCCTGCAGCTCCCAACGCAGGAAGTGCAGGATAGAGTGATCTCAGAGACATGGGTGGGGGATGGTAAGGTGGCGGACATATACAGGGAGATGAGGGACGAGGGGGAGATCATGGTAGATGAGCTGAAAGGGAAATGGGAAGAAGAACTGGGGGAGGAGATTGAGGAGGGGCTGTGGGCTGATGCCCTCCGTAGGGTAAACTCATCGTCCTCGTGTGCCAGGCTAAGCCTGATACAATTTAAGGTGCTACACAGGGCGCATATGACTGGAGCACGGCTTAGTAAATTTTTTGGGGTAGAGGATAGGTGTGCGAGATGCTCGAGAGGCCCAGCGAATCACACCCACATGTTCTGGTCATGCCCGGCACTACAGAGGTTCTGGGTGGGGGTGGCAAAGGTGCTTTCGAAGGTGGTGGGGGTCCGGGTCGAACCAAGCTGGGGGTTGGCTATATTTGGGATTGCAGAAGAGCCGGGAGTGCAGGAGGCGAGAGAGGCTGACGTGTTGGCCTTTGCGTCCCTAGTAGCCCGGCGCAGGATATTGTTAATGTGGAAGGAAGCCAAACCCCCGGGGGTGGAGACCTGGATAAACGACATGGCAGGGTTCATAAAGTTAGAACGGATTAAGTTTGTGTTAAGTGGTTCGGCTCAGGGGTTCACCAGGCGGTGGCAACCGTTCGTCGACTACCTCACAGAAAGATAGAGGGAATGGAAAAGAAGTAGATAACAGCAGCAACCCGGGGGGGATGGGGGGGGAGGAATCGGACGGACTCTCAGGGATGTTATTGTATATGTATAGGTATTTGGTATATGTAATTGTATATTGGATTGTTGGATTGTATTTTTGGAGAGTATTTATTTTGGACAAGGCAGTTGCCATTTAGTTTTGTTTTTTGTTTTTGTTTATATATTATTTATTTATTTGTTTAAAACTGGCCACTGTTATTTATATTGCTTTATTGTTGTGTAAAAGAAACACTACGTACTGTTATGTTTGGCCAAAAATCTTGAATAAAATATATATATTTTTTAAAAGAGATCAAGAGATATGGGAGGAAGGCGGGATCAGGGTATTGAACTTAATGATCAGCCACGATTAGAATGAATGGGGGAGCAGGCTCGAAGGGCCGAATGGCCTCCTCCTGCATCTATTTTCAGTTTCTATGTGAATGGCGGAGCAGCCTAGTAACCTACTTCTGCTGCTGCAGCTCATGCATGAAAAATATTTTTCACTTGGCGTTCATAAATATGATGATTTAAAAATAAACTTTTATCTCTTGCATCTGTAAAAGGGACAAGATCTTCCGGCTCTTCCCTCCGACGGGACCCCGTGGTCCTGCCGACAGCACATCCCCGCTGCGAGGTTCCCGGTGGCCTGGGGTGGAATCAATGGGAAATCCCATTGATAGCGGCAGGGCCAGAAGATCCTGCTGCCGGCCAGCGGGGGCTGCCTCACACTGCTGAGAAACAGACGGTGGGGAGGCCAGAGAATCTCACCCAGGATGTACAACTTGGATTGTTCTGCAATGCATAAAATGGACATTTCTGGTTGTGAAAACCTTTCTTAAATTAACAAACGAGAAATCCCATGTTAATCCACAATTATTATTCCTTCCAAAGGATGGCTCGACACCTTTATTCAAAGCGGCATACAAAGGCTTTACTGAAGTTGTTCGAGAGTTACTGGCACGTTCTCCTTCACTGGGAATTCTTAAGGTAAAAAGCAAACTATTTCTATGTCAATGTTGATGTGAGTAACAATCCCAACTCATAAATATAAGATAAAAATAAGCACAGCCTCACATGGAGTACCGTGTCCAGTTTGAGGCAGTTCCAATTCAGGAAGTATTAGCAAGGGTGCAGAAAAGGTTCACGAGAAATGTTCCAGGAATGAGGAACTTAAGTCACATGGATAGATTGCAGATATCAGTACTGTTCTCCTTGGAGATGGGTTGACAGCAGATTTGATAGTGTTATTCAAAATCATGAGATGTCTGTAGAAAGTAGACACGGAAAATCTGTTTCCATTGATTGTAGGTTAGAGAACCAGAGGGCACAGATTCATGGTAATTAGCAAAAGAAGCAACAGTCACATAAGGACATTTGTTTTTAATGCAGCGACTGGTTATGACCTGATATGCACGGCCTCAAAGTGCGGTGGAGGCAGGTTGAATTGAGGCATTCAAGAGGGAATTGGATTATTATCTAAAAGGAAGAACGTGCCGGGCTGTGGGCAGTTAGTCTGGAGGAATTGCTTCTTTGGAGTGTCATCACAGACATGGCAGTCCGAGTGACTCAATCTGTGCTGTAACCATTCAATGATCCTTTTCCGAATGCTTTACCAGAGCTTCTATTAAGTGCGCTATATTGAAATCTATTCACTGACTTTTTTTCATTCATTGTAGGAATCTGGTTTCCTTTTATTGCTCCTCTCTAGTTGCTCAGAGAAGTTAATAGTGAATCTTCTTGGTGCAGTTTTGACATAGCTGAGTGGTTTAATAGGCCACTTCAAACGGCCGTTAAAATTTAGCCATGAAGTGCGGTTTCAGAGTCATGTATATAAGTCAGGCCAGGTAAGATTTTAGCTGGTTTCCATCCCGACAATATATTTGTTTAAAGATTTCATATGAATTCTGTTATAACCTGCCTGCTTACCATTGGCTGGGGACTAATGACAATCCCACAATCCTGTGGGAGTATGAGCTTCCCCAATGAGGGGGGCGGAGAAACCATTAGTAAACTCCAAGTATAAATAAAGCTGGCCAGTTTAGGAACCAGCAGGAAGGAGTGTGCAGCAAGGGAAGTTGCTGCTGCTGTTATATATATATGTTATTGTAAATAAATGTTATTACTTTGTATCCTTAAAACTAGTGCTGGATTCTTCGTGGCCCTCACAAAAAATTCTCAAACTATCTTGATGGAATTTGAATACTCATTCTCTGGATTACAGATCCAGTACAACTATCACAATAGAAACATAGAACACAGAAGCAGGAATAGGCTGTTTGCAGCACGGTAACACAGTGGTTAGCACTGTGGCTTCACAGCGCCACGGTTCCCAGGTTTGATTCCCCGATGGGTCACTGTCTGTGCGGAGTCTGCACGTTCTCCCTGTGTCTGCGTGGGTTTCCTCCGGGTGCTCCGGTTTCCTCCCACAGTCCAAAGACGTGCAGGTTAGGTGGATTGGCCATGATAAATTGCCCTTAGTGACCAGAAAGGTTAGGAGGGGTTATTGGGTTACGGGGACCGGGTGGAAGTGAGGGCTTAAGTGGGTCGGTGCAGACTCGATGGGCCGAATGGCCTCCTTCTGCACTGTATGTTCTATGTTCTATGTTTGGCCATTTGAGCCTGCTTCACCATTTGCAAAAGAGCAAATGTAATGTGAGAAACATTTCCACACACGTGGCTCGGGTCTGGTATGCACTGCCTGGAAGTGTGGTGAAGGCGGGTTCAATCGAGGCATTCAAGAGGGCGTTATTTGAATATATACAATGTGCAGGGGTATGGGGAAAAGGTAGGGCAATGGCACTGAGTCCTGATTCCCATTTGCATGGCAGTTAGCTCAGTTGGATGGGGGCTGGTTTGTGATGTGCAGTGATGCCAACAGTGTGGGTTCAGTTCCTGTACTGGCTGAGTTATTCACAAACACCTGCCTTCTCAACCTTGCCCATCGCCTGAGGAGTGGTGATCCTCAGGTTAAATCACCACCAGTCTGCTCTCTTTCAAAAAGGCGGAGAACGGACTCTGGTGCACTTGCACTTAATTTAATTTCAGATCATTATTTGAATATATACAATGTGCAAAGGTGTGGGGAAAATTTAGGGCAATGGAGCGAAGTCATGATGTCCGTTTGGAGAGCCGTTACAGACGCGATGGGCCGAATGGCCTCCTTCTGCACGGTAACAATTCTGTGATTCAGTGTGTGCTGACCCTCTATCTGAATGCCATACTCCCACACGCTCTCCAAACCACTTGACTTTAGAGTCTAAAAATCTATCTCCTTCTTCAACATAACCGGTGACTTGGCCTCACAGTCTCCTCTGGTAGAGAATTCCACAGGTTCACCACCCTCGAAGTGAAGATGTTCCTCCTTATCTCAGTCCTAATTGGCCCACCCTGTATCCTGAGAATATGACCCCTTGTCCTAGACCCTCCAGCCAAAGGAAACAGCATCCCTGCATCCAGTCTGTCGAGCCCTGTCAGAATTTTATACGTTTCAATGAGGTCCCCTCTCATTCTTCTAAATTGCAGGGAATACTGGCCCAGTCAATCCAATCTCTCCTCAGACGATGATCCTGCCGTCCCAGGAAGCAATCTGGTGACCCTTTTCTACACTCCCTCGATGGCAAATATATCGTTTCTCAGGTGTGGTCTCAACACTTTCATTCGCAGTGTAGCTGCTCCAGACATTTCCTCACGTGGGCAAAACTACACGAAGCATCTGGATGGACGGAATCAAGGTGGTAGAGCCAGTATTGTGCAGATGTTTGATTTTGCTTGAAATGGCAGTGAATCTGGGGTTGAATTTTCATGCAGGTAAAAGGAACCCCAAAAAAGAATTGGGGGGACCGGTTCTGGGTTCCTGCCTCGCACAGCATCGGCACACACAATGAGTGGGCTTACCATCCAATATCAGGTGGGCTCCAACACTGCAGGACCACTAGGAGGCCCTTTAGCATTCACAGATCAGCAACCCCACTGTCCGAGGTGCGAGTTGCTAGTCTGAAGATGGAGGGTGCGATTTAACGGAAATGCAGGCCCAACCATATCCAATCCTGACCCCCAACCTCAATTGAAAATTCGGCCAGTGGTTTCCAAGGATTTGTTTCGGTACCTAATTCTCTGACGCATGGTTATTTATGCTACATTTCTTCTTTAGAAAATATTTTATTGAGGCATTTATAATTTTAACATTCTAAACAACAGAGCGGTCCAACACACTCAAAAACTCCACATTAACATATCCAACTTCCCTCCGCCCCAACTCCTATCTACCCAGATATTAGATTCCCTGCCCTTATTCTTCACTTCCATGCCTCCCCTTCCTCCTTCTATTTATGCTACATTTAACAACACCAAAATCAGTCCTATAACATAAAACAGAGGATTATTGAACTTATCCCAGCTCCATTTCCAGTTGCTTTTGACCCTGAGGGGCAATTGTAGTGTAACTATCACTCGAGAAAAAGTACCAGGGAAACTCATGGGACTAAAGTTCCCTGGACCTGATGAGTTGCACCCTATGATATGAAAGAAAGAATGAAAGGGGAGGCTCCTCAATGCAGGGAGGGCAGGAGGCATGTCCTGTTCCCCCGAGACTCCTGAAGGGTGAGCCAGAGGGCAGCCAGTGCTGCCTGGGACAAGATTGCGGTGGGTGTGAGCTCAGGGAGTGTGACCAGTAGGACTGGCCTCCACTGTCGCAAGAAGGTCAACAATCTACACTGGGCAGCACAGGTGAGCTGACACCAAGACCCCCCCGCCGAGACCTTCCCGCCCCACGCATTCATCCACCCCCCAAACCATGCAGCCCCTAACCCTCACTTCAACCCCCATCCCTTCCTTCACACTCCCCCCTCCCACCACTGTGAACCATGCGTGTGGCTAACGATGCCTTCTCAATGTCTCCATAGGAGACGGCACGGGAGCACAGTGGTTAGCACAGTTCTTCACGGCTGTTAGATGAGGTTCCTGGGCTACGAGGATAGGGTGGAGGTGTGGGCTTAAGTAGGGTGCTCTTTCCAAGGGCCGGTGTAGACTCGATGGGCTGAATGGCCTCCTTCTGCACTGTAAATTCTATGATTCTATGATGAAGCTATCTGACAATCACCAGGAGACGGCCCAGACTGGCGGTGGGGTGCAAGACATATGAATCCTCACCACTTTCGAGGACGGGCCTTGGAGGTGACTGCGGTGGCCGAGGACAGGGCGGTCACGAATCCAGAGGCTGGCAGAAGCCACAGAGGTGAGGATCCACTGGGCCCCACCCAGAGGACCTGTCACATGTTGTTATTATTGCCATATTGGCTGACTGAATCATCCCTTCCACTGACCACATGTCCATTCTCCCACAGGTCCTCCAGCCGATGACACCGATCCATCCCAGCTGGCTGAGCTCCAAGGATGCCATGATCGATGTGTCACAGCTGTCATCCCCACCCTACACTAGCACAGATACACACACTGCGGTGGGAAACATTCTTGGACACGCTTCTGGGTCACAATCTGGTGAGCACCACACTGCTGCTGATGTCCATCAGGTGGAGGCAGGAACCCCCAGGCAAGTTGGATCCCAGGCCCCAGTTGGGTCCCAGCCTGATGCCGAGCCTCTGGAACAGCGGTACCCCTCATGTAGACATCAGGGAGCAGCCAGGACATTCAAAGGGAGATGTTAGCGACATTCCAGTAGACCCAGAGCCAATTGGAGGAGTCCCAGAGGCTAGGGGCGCAGGAGATGTCACTGGCAATGGCAGGGCACCGAGGCCAGCACTGATAAGGTGACGACCACAGGGGAGAGCGTGGTGCACAATGTCAGCACCATTAGTGGAAGTATCCAAAGCGTGGCACAGTCGGTGCTAAGGATCTCGACAGAATGTCTGCCTCGCTGGGGATGTGACCCAGTACCATGCTGACCTTGATGAGGTGCTGCGGGACATGTCCCGCTCGTAGGTGGGCATTACCGAGGCGCTGCATAGAATGGCCCAGTCACTGAGGAGCATCGCCGAGGGTGTCAACACAATGGTGTAAAAATCAGGGAACCGTCAGGGCTGGCAGAGCCAGATGATGCAGGGGCAGCCGGGGCTCGAACCTGTTGCCCCTCCGTCCCGAGGTGAACCCCAGGGCCCTATGGGCACCGAGTGGGAGGAGAGGGCACTGGGTGCCAACATGGACCCGTCCCATGGGGTGGGGATGGTGACCTCCAGCTCGCCCGAGTTCCATCCCTCTGATGAGGCCGTGTCTCGAAGTCAGCACACGGGACAGGGCGGCACGGCTGTGCATGTGCCGTCGACAACTGCTCCAAGGTCCTCTGGCCCCAGACGCCTAGAAGACACCAGCCAGGGGCACCGAAGGCCATGGGTCGTGGTAAGTAATTGGCTGCCTCCACCTCAGATGTGCATCCTGGAGACACATCTAGATCTAGCGGTAGAGCAAGGATGGTTAAATATGTTGAGGATCACTGAGGGCACCGGGGGAGGGGAGGAGAGGGCGGGAGGAGGATAGGTAGGGGGTGGTGGGGAGAGCGGGGAGGCACTATTGGGAGAGTGGGGCATTGTTGGACACCTGTGACACATTAAAAACTCTTGAGCACAAGCAGTATGATGCCTCTGTCAGTTTCTTCCGCAATGCGGCCCGACCTCCGAGCCCTTGGCCCATCTTTCCCTCTCCAAGCATCTCCCCCTCCCCGTAGCACTCACCAACCCTCCGGCCGCGGACATGTCTGCGGAGCTGTGTCCCTTCCCTTGGGTGTTAGAATGTTGGTAGCTGCGTGTTGGTTGCCTCCCGCAGTGTTCTGGTACGGTGTCCATGCATCAAGGTGTGGTTGGGATGCTCGGCAATGAATCCCACATGCTACATGGCCCGCCCACCCACTGGAATCCACTTAGACTGTGTGCAGTGCTCACTTAACCACAATTGCAAATTCCCTATTAGCAATAGCCTTCAGTCGCACGGCCAGAGGCCTCGGCAGTCGGTGGAGGTTATGGGTGGTAGGTGAAGCAGACGGGCAAGGACAAGGGTTGCCCCCGGAGCGGGTACACACAATCCAGGCATGGTGGTGCTGAGCATGTTTGCACCCCCAAAGTCTCCAGCCCCTTTGCATGGCGGATCACACCTGCGGACAGTGCCCCCCCCCACCCCCCCCTCCACATCCCCAACCCCGAGCACTGGGGATGGCAGGCCCAGTGCCCCGGCTCTTTGCCTGTGAGCAAAGATTACTATTCACTTCCTCGGCTCTCTGCAGAAGCCCTTCCGCCTGGTTCACATTTTTCAAAAGGAGTACTAATCAGCGCCAGCTTGCTGCGCAGGCTGGTGAATCATGAAAGGCCGTTGGATATGGGGTCGTTCCCATTAATTGTATGAAAATAAGGCTTAAGTGGTGTGTAGGAGTGTAAGACCTGTGTATTGAGTCAGCTTCCACGTGGGGTTATTCCCTGTAGCTCAGCTCAGTACAGAGAGGAACAAACACGACAACCTGGACAAAGATGGCTTATTTAATCAAGCTTGTTACGTGTACACGGAGAACAGACTGGATATCGGCCAAGACCTGTTCTGCTGAACAAAGACCTGAACACAGTAATTATACAATGTTCAAAAATCAATAGCCCACCCTAGTTGCACACGATCCAATCCCTGAAGCTGCTTCTTTTAAACTTCACCCAATAGAATCGCAAGCAGCGCATGATTGACCCTCACCCTGACAGCTGTGTACAATGCCAGCAGCTTGCTGACTGTTTGTGAGAAACAGAACAACAGAACCAGCATCCTGAAATGTTTCACAAAGACAAGGGGCGGGATTAACCCCTACTGGGCGGGACGGGGGGTTCCGGCGTAATGGAGTGGTGGGAACCACTCTGGCGTCGGGCCGGCCCAAAGGTGCGGAAGTCTCTGCACCTTTAGGGGCCAAGCCCTAACCTTGAGGGGCTAGGCCCGTGTCGGAGTGGTTTCCGCTCCGCCATCTGGCGGGAAAGGCCTTTGGCGCCACGCCAGCCGGCGCCGAAAGGACTTCACCGGACGACGCATGCGCGGGAGCGTCAGCGGCTGCTGACGTCATCCCCACGAATGCGCAGGGGAGGGGGTCTCTTCCGCCTCCGCCATAGTGAAGACCATGGCGAAGGCGGAAGAAAAAGAGTGCCCCCACGGCACAGGCACGCCTACCAATCGGTGGGCCCCGATCGCAGGCCAGGCCACCATGGGGGCAACCCCCGGGGCCAGATCGCCCCGCGCCCCCCCCCCAGGACCCTGGTGCCCACCCGCGCCGCCTTGTCCCGCCGTTCACAAGGTGGTTTAATCCACGCCGGCTGGAGAGGGTTGACAGCGGCGGGACTTCGGCCCATCGCGAGCCGGAGAATCGCGGGCGGTGGGCTCGCCGACCGGCGCGGCGCGATTCCCGCCCCCACCGAATCTCTGGTGGCGGAGAATTCGGGACACGGTGGGGGCGGGATACCCGCCTGCCCCCGGCGATTCTCCGACCCGTTGGGGGGTCGGAGAATCGCGCCCAAGATGTCAGAAGAAATGTCCTTTTGGTCAAGTTAGCTATCCTAAATCCCATTTGATTACTTATTAGTGCTATGTCCTAAAAATACATGTTTAATGGTTAATAATGATTACTCAGTCCTATAATTCATCTCAATCCTTAATAAAACAACTTATGTAAAACTACTCGAGTGGCATGCTGATGATTCAGTTTTAAGAGGTGTCATCACTGAACCCCCCTTTCAATCCCCCCTTTTGGCCCTTGGCTAGCCCAAGAATAGGCCATTAAAGAGACAGACTGAATTTATTGGAGTCCGGCTGATGTGTGGAATATTCAACAGGTAAGAGCTGCAACAGTTCCTCTTTAACTAGGGGGCGACAGGGGGTCTGCCATTTAACTGGTTGGCGCCTGGCGCGGTTCTCGTTTTTGGCCTCTCCCGCTGATCACCGGCCTCGAATTGCTCGAGCGAGAGCACAATGAGGCCTGAGAATTGCGCCCATAGGATTCGCAGATGGCTTGACAGGGTAAATGCTAAAGGTTGTTTCTCCTTGTGGGAGAGTCCAGGACCAGAGGACATATTCCCCGAGTGAGGGATCTGTAAAGGGTCGCCCATTTAAGACAGAGATGAGGGGGAATGTATTCTTTACCGCAGAGAGCTGTAGAGTCTGGGTCGTTAATTGTGTTCAAGGCTGAAATAGACAGATCTTAGTCAGTAAGGGAATCAAGGGTTATGGGGATAAGATGGGAAAGTGGAATTGAGGATTATCACATCAATCATGATCTAATTGAATGGCGAAGCAGACTCAAAGTGCCCAATGGCCAAATCCAGCTGCTACGTCTTATGCTCTGCGTGTGCCCAACCATCTGATTTGTACTGGCAGTGGAATGAGGTTCCATGCTGGCAACATGGGTTTGTAAACATTCTCCTTCGAATTAGAATCACATAACCTCATTCAAAGTATTCCATGTTTAAAAATAAGCAGATGCATTGAATGATGTGCTCTACCTTCATTATTTTTTTACTTTTATCCTATTTAAAATTTATTTCTAATGAATTTTCTCCTTTGAACTGCTTCCCACATGTCATACCGTACCCTATTTCCCCAATCGAGAAGACAGCCAGGTAATCAGCTACTGCTTTGTAGCATTTGTGGTAATTGTAACCCTACCTGAAAGAGGTGGTCAGTTAACATGTACAGACCTGTGGTGCATTAAATTGTATTATGGTTTAATTGGTGCAGTGTGGGTTACCGTGCATGCAGAACAGGTTATTGATCACTTTCTGTTTGCATATCCAGAATGGGACAACAGCTCTCCATGCTGCAGTTTTAGGAGGCAGTATTCGAACAGTTCGCCTTCTCATTGATTCTGGAGCGGACCCAAGTCTAAGGAATACGGTAACCTTTGCTTACTATTTCCTGATGTTTGTAAAGCCCAGGCCTAGAAATTCAACTTCACAGAACTTGTCTTTCGGATGCTAAATAGCTTACCAAGGCCGCAAAATGGGGTGGAGCAAGAAGTGCATTCACATTCTTGGCAGGAAGTGAGCTATCGACGGTATTGGGGAAATATAGCTGGAATATGCTGGAAATATTCAGCAGGTCAGGCAGCATCTACGGAGACAGGAAAAGAGATAACAGGTGCGATTTAATGGCAAGATCTTCTTCTGCACTGTCGTCATTCTATGATTCTATGAAAAGTTTCTAAGTGCGGTAGTGAGCGGAAACTGCCGCAAGCTTCCCAACACTAGAGCCGGCTAGGCCCACACCGGTACCAAACGTGTATGGTCCACTTAACAAGGCCCGAAGGGCTTCATGCCGCTGATAATAATAATAACAATAATTATTGCTTACATTAACACTGCAATGAAGTTACTGGGAAAATCCCCTCGGCGCTACATTCCGGCGCATGTTCGGGTACACTGAGAAAGAAATAAGAATGTTGAAATTACCTAACAGCACGTCTTTCCGGACTTGTGGGAGGAAACCAGAGCACCCGGAGGAAACCCACGCAGACACGGGGAGAACATGCAGACTCCGCACAGACAGTGACCCAAGCCGGAATCGAACCTGGGACCCTGGTGCTGTGAAGCAACAGTGCCAACCAGTGTGCTACCGTGCCGCCCATGAATTGCCAGGACCGCGTCTACCAGCTCCCCACCAACAAGGGGGTGCAGCACTTAAACCGATCCCACAGAGCAAATCCCACACAGCTCGCAGCCATGCCACCGAAGAAACCAGCCCCACGATTCGGGGATGCTGACCTGGCCAGATTGTTGGACGCAGTCGAGACCAGACAGGATGCCTTGTTCCCCTGAGGGGCTTGGAGCATCAGCCACAGGGCAGCCAGTGCTGCCTGGGAAGAACTGGTAGCAGCCGTTAGCTCAGGGAGC
Organism: Scyliorhinus torazame; assembly: GCF_047496885.1. Taxonomy (NCBI): domain Eukaryota; kingdom Metazoa; phylum Chordata; class Chondrichthyes; order Carcharhiniformes; family Scyliorhinidae; genus Scyliorhinus; species Scyliorhinus torazame. The sequence continues at coordinate 247,309,878 of NC_092717.1, forward strand.
GCCACCAGAAGGACCGGCACCCAGTGCATGAAGATCAACGACCTTCACCGGGCTACACAGGAGGGTTGGAACCTGCCCCCTGGCACAGCCTCCCTTCCCACCCCACGAGCATGTGCCTGCCACCGCCCCACCCAGAACTATACCGTGCCCCGGCCCACCCATGTCCAGCAGTGCGGCCCATGCCACCCCAATCCCCCTCCACCCCATCCCCCATACTCCCCATCCCCCCATATTCACCATCCACCCATATTCGCCATCTCCCCATCCCCCCATACTCCCCATCCCACTGCCTCCGCATTCCAACTCCCCCCTCCCTCCCACAATGAGCAACGCATGTGGCTCACGATGCCCCCTCTATGTCCCCATAGGAGAAGTTGGCCCACAACAGACAGGAGAGGGCCCAGACGGGCGGTGGGGTGCTGGACATCAGAGTCCTCACTCGCTACAGCGAGGCATGTGCCGCAGGGACACACCTAGATGGAGCAGTAAAGCACAGAAGGCTAAGCAGGTTGAGGGCACTGAGAGGGCAGGGGGGAAGGGCATTAAGGGGGAGGCTACTTTAGGGGAGGGAGGGGGTGGAGGAAGGGCTTAGGAGGGGTGGCGAAGGTGGGGCAATTGGGACACATATGTACGGCATTAGAAAATTTTGCACCGAAGAAATATGACGCCTCTGGCACTTTCTTCTGCAATGGGTCCGACCACCAATCCCCTGCCCCAGCCCCCCGGCATGGAGGTGCTGCGGGCACTGAGACAGGGGCAAAATCCCCACAGATGGCACCAACTATGACCGAGGCTGCCGCCTGGTTCAATCTCGCGATTCGTACTGGCCGTCAGGAAACCTGGGGAAGGCCTCTCCTGGCATCTACCAGCCAGTCACGTCCCTGTTTGGTGGGACACGCTGGTAGACTGAGCCCTCCATCATTGGTGAAAGTAGTTGTGCTGGTTCTGGAACAGATGTCAGGGATATGGGCTTCGCTGGCTAGACCCGTATTCATTGCCCAACCCTAATTGCCCTTCGGGTCCTGTGCTAGAGATTGCCCAAGTGCTTCACTTGCAATGTGCTATCTGGCAGGAAGTCCCCTTTGCCAACAGTATTTAAAGGGATCACACTGATCTTATAAGAGTAATTGTTGGTTTCTCATTTCAAACTGCTGGTTAAATTTTCGGGAATTTTCGGGTTTGAATCACTCTGAAAGTTTTATTTTGTCTAAACAGAGAAGGATTTTGCTCCACCCCTCTCGTCAACAATGTATGATCCATCATGTTTTTGCCTCTCCTCCACTCTGAAGAAGTCATACGTATTCACAACATTAACCCTGTTTCGCTCTCCACAGATGCTGCCAGACCTGCTCAGTTTTCCCAGCATTTTCTGTTTTTGTTTTTGAAAGAATTTGGTGCTGCCCTGCTCTTGGCTGCCTCGGAAACAGCTTGGCTTCAGTCATGGGTAGCCTCCTCGGACTGCCTTCGGGATTGACATTTTTAGGAGAAGCAGCAAGATGCTACAGAGCTGTAGCCATGGTCACAAGGAAGAGGACGGCACTGCGTGGGTGGTCATACTCCATTACAGGCACAACTCCAGTCTCAAACTCCAGAATCCTGTATCTTTCCAGGTCAGCATGGCTCTCAACTGTACACTGCAGGCTTCTTTCACACTGCACAAATGACATCTCCAAACTTCCAGTGCACCGATGTATCAGGGAGGTGGCTAAGGCTGTCAGTGCCACGAGGAACACTTACATCACAAGTGACACAAGATGAGAGCGCACGAGATTTCACCTACAAATGTCAGCTTTACCTGGGCGCAAGGAGCTACGAACTGCTGATTGGGTGAAACTTTCCAAGCTGGGACTAAGTCCCGTGGCGGGGACAGGGATTGTTTCCCACCTCGGAGGGGAATTTGTGCCATATCGTGCCTCGTGGCGTAATTAAATATGCATTGGGAGGGTTTTGCAACAGTCTGCACAGCGAGGCGGACTGGATGGCTCGTACCCTGCCATCATATCCGAGTGCCATTTTTAAAAAGCGTCCGGACATAACTGGAAGAAAGAAGATGGACTTCCTGAAGAAAGAAGATGGACCTCTAAGAATGCTCTGAGGCTGAAAGATGGACCTCCTCGAAGACACTGAAGCTGGAATATACATCTGATAGATGCATCACTGTGTGTTCCAGGGTCCACGATTGCTGGATGCCTCCCTTACTGTTATGTTTTTGAATGCCTTACTTTGTAGCAGCATGGTAGCATAGTGGTTAGCACTGTTGCTTCACATGCCAGGGTACCAGGTTCGATTCCCCACTGGGTCACTGTCTGTGCGGAGTCTGCACGTTCTCCCCATGTCTGCGTGGGTATCCCCCGGGTGCTCCGGTTTCCTCCCATAATTCCGAAAGATGTGCTGTTAGGTAATTTGGACATTCTGAATTCTCCCTCCGTGTACCCGAGCAGTTGCCGGAGTGTGGCGAAAAGGGACTTTTCACAGTAACTTCATTGCAGTATTAATGTAAGCTTACTTGTGACAATAAAAATTATTATTATAATGTGGAGATGCTGGCGTTGGACTGGGGTGAGCAAAGTAAGAAGTCTTACAACACAAGGTTAAAGTCCAACAGGTTTATTTCAAACACTAGCTTTCGGAGCGCTGCTCCTTCCTCGGGTGAATTATTATTATAGACAGTAAAGGACAAGAGAATAGGTTGTCACACCATTGGTTACTTAACCAACCAGTCAGAGTTTATTGAGATAGGTGTTGCTTCATGACAGCTGAAGATGGGAGAGACTCTCGAATACCTCTGGTGACATCACAGCACGTCATGTGACCCATGACACAGAGATGCATTACATCAAAATACACAACAGTTCCAAACTCAGGCATCCTCAGGCCTCCTTCAGGTAAAAGCTGACACGTACGCATTTGTACGCCATGTTGGTCCAGGCACATTGTGCTTGTGCTGGTCTGACGTGATTTCCTGCTGGTGGCATGGATAATCGGGCATGGGCGATGTGATTCAGGGCGGGTCTTGATCTACATCCAATTTACAGGATGCAAATTAGTTTCATGCCAGTCTCTGGTGGGAATTGCAACATGCCATTGGTGGGAGGGAGTGGAAGACCCTTCTGTCATTTTATGCTGGCATGAAACCGATCTTTGGAGCTCGAGCCACATTGTCCCTGCCCGCCATTAAACCCACCGCTGGGGGCATGGGGAAATCCCACCTTGTGTACTCCCCATCACCAGACTGGCAAAAAAGATTCCATTTCCTTAATGTACAGCTGATTAGCCAACACAGGTGATACACATGCACTTGATTGAAACATTTAAGATCCTGAGAGGTCTTGTTGGGCAGATGTGGAAAGGATGTTTTCTCTTGTGGGAGAATCTAGAACTCGGGTTCACCATTCAGAAGTAAGGGGTTGCACTTTTAGGATAGCGATGAGGAAAACCTTTTCTCTCAGGGGGTTGTCAGTCTTTGGAACTTTCTTCCTCAAGATGGTGGAGGCAGAGACTTTGAATATTTCTAAGGCAGAAGTGGGTAAAATGCTGATGAGCAAGGGGGTTAAGGCAGGGTTGTGGGGTTGAGGGTTAAAATCAGATCACCTGTGATTTTATTGAATGGCTCAAAGGGCTCATCAGGGGCCTCATCCTCTTCCTAATTCATATGTCCGTATCATGCACATCTGTACCAGCTATAGAAACATAAAAACATAGAAATTATTGCAGCATAGAAGGAAGCCTTTAGCACATTGTGCTTGTGCTGTGCTGGCCAAAACAGCTACGCCACCTTCTAGCTCATAGTTCATATCCTTGTGGGTTATGGCACCTCACGTCCATACACAAATGTATCTGCCTCTGGCACTCTTTCAGGAAATGAGCTCCAGACTTCACCATTCTCGGAGTGGAAGAGTGCTTGCACATTCCAGATTTTTTTCATTCTGTGCCAATCCTCTGTGCTGCCTTTATTCCAAACAGGTTGCCAAGTTATGGCTGGCCGTTGAACATGGGCTCATAATTCCTGTCATGGCGAATAGCAGACCTACAACATGAGCCATGAGAAACTTCATTCAGCTAACAATTGGCTTGCGTAAGTCAATATTCCAGCTTGTGGTCCAATCTGGAGAAACTTTGCAGTATACCCTTGAATGTTTATCAACATCTGCAAGAAGAGGGGTTGGATGGAAAAATATCGACCGATATTGTCTTAAACGTAACAGTAATTGACTCCACAGGCTTTCCATAGTCATGTGGCCATGCCGTGAGTCTACCTCTGGAGGCAGTCATCTTGCGATAAGTTTAATAACAGCCTTTCACAGTGTTATGTGAGAGTGCCTTTAAGACATGGATGTTTAAGCAAGGTACCTTTAAGAAAACAGTGATGTCAGAGAGTGGGTGGAGCTGAGGTCAGGTCAGCCATTTTGCAGTTTAGATTTGCAGTTTGAAAAGAGCTTGGTGTGTGTCTGTGTTTGCAGTGAGCTGGATCTCTGCCATGAAAGACCATCTCTGGATCATTTGGGTGATTTAAACTTATAATAGTGAAGCCTTAAACCCTGATGTGATTTTGTTTAAAGGTGTTAAGTCTCTTGGAAGTTTGAAGGAACATTTTAGGGAATTATTTACTGTTGCAATATTTTCTGAGTTACCTTTGAAGTAAGGGGTGTTACGAGATCTAGGGCAAAATTCTCCGGTATCGGCGCGATGTCCGCTGACCGGCGGCAAAAACGCGCCAACCAGTCGGGCATCGCGCCGCCCCAAAGGTGCAGAATCCTCCGCATCTTGGGGGGCCGAGCCCCAACCTGCTGCTGCTCCTCATCCTGCTGCTGATCCTCTTGCTCTGGTTTTCCTGTCCCTCTCGCTCACTGCTGTTCCTCTTGCCTTGCTGCTGTTCCTCTCGCCTGTTTGTGCTGCTGCTCCTTTAGCCTCGCTTACTGCACCTCTGAACCCTGCTGCTGCCCTTCTCGCCTCGCTGCTGTTCCTCGCGCTCCTCATTGCTGCTCCTCCCACCTCTCCGCTGCTCCTCTCGCCTCGCAGCTGCTCCCCGAGCCCTGCAGTTGCTCCTCCCACCTCTCTGCTGCTCCTCTAGCCTTGCAGCTGTTCCTCTTGCCTCACTTTATCCCCTATATCCACAGCACATGTGACTCCTTCAAAGAACTCCAATTAATTGGTTAAAAATGATTTCCTTTCACAAAACCATGTTGACTCTGTCTGATTGCCTTGAATTTTCCAGGTACCTGCTTTACATCTTTAATAAAGGCTTCTAATATTTTCCCTATGAAAGATGTTAGGCCAACAAGCTTATAGTTCCCTGCTTTCTGTCTACCTCCATTTTTAATAAAGCAAATAAACATTTGCTATCCTCCAATCTACATAAACTTTCCCCGAATCTAGAGGGTTTTGAAAAATTAAAACAAACTCACATCTATCTCATTAGTCACCTCTTTCAAAACCTTAGCATGACCTTAGGGGTGGCATGGTGGCACAGTGGTCCGCATTGCTGCCTCACAGCGTCAGGGACCTGGGTTCAATTCCTGCCTTGGGTGACTGTGTGGAGATTGCACATCCTCCCCGTGTGTGCGTGGGTTTCCTCCGGGTGCTCCGGTTTCCTCCACAGTCCAAAGATGTGCAGATTAGGTTGGACCAGGATACTTGTCAGACTGCAGATCCAACAATTTGCTCCATACCACTTCCCTGGTGATTGTAATTTTCCTGAGTTCCTCCTTCCATTTCCTGATTTGCAGTTATTTCTGGCATGTTACTTGTGCCCTCTACAGTGAAGGCAGATGCAAAATACCGGTTTAATTCATCTGCCATGGATGTGCTTTCCAATACCAACTACCCAGATAACTTGCTAGAAGGACAATGCTCATTCTGTCAATTCTTTTCTTATTTAAATATCTATATGCTGGGGCGGGTTTAGCACAGTGGGCTAAATAGCTGGCTTGAAACGCAGAACAATGCCAGCAGCGTAGGCTCAATTCCTGTACCGGCCTCCCTGAACAGGCGCCGGAATGTGGTGATAAGAGGCTTTTCACAGTAACTTCATTGAAGCCTACTTGTGACATTAAGTGACTATTATTACGGGGCTGGTTTAACACAGTGGGCTAAATCGCTGCCTTGTAATGCAGAACACAGCCAGCAGCGCGGGTTCAATTCCTGTACCAGCCACCCCGAACAGTCGCCAGAATGTGGCGACAAGGGGCTTTTCACATTGATGCACTATCAATTATGACGAGACGAGAGTAGAGAGTAATCGAGGCTTTGTTAAGCAGAGATGTGTGTCCTCCTACAGCTGCTACCAGAAATGGGAGCAGCTCAGTGTTAACACACATTTATACTCCGCCTACTGGGCGGAGCCAGTAGTACAGGAGCCTTACCGCATTACCTCTAATACAACTATTATACAAACAGTGGTGACTACCACATTCACCCCCTGTTAAAAAAGAGTCCAGCGGGCGTGGTGGAAAACTATTTACAGGTTTGTGAGGATTTAAAGGTTACAGTCTGGTGAAAATTTACAAATTTAGCCGGTTCCGGTGGTGATGCAGGCGCCGACTTGGTCACCTGTGACTCCGGGAGCTAGTTGTTCTCATCTTCATCCCCGGGTGGAACCAGTGGGAGGACGGATCGTCCTGGGGCGGGAGCTGTAGTGAGGTGCGCTGGGGGGGTGGGTGGGTGGCGCCGGGGCAATCGGAGGGGGAGGTGTCGGGTGGTGTTGGGCCGTAGGTGGGGATCCAGCTGGTGCCAGGTCCCTGAGGGAGACTGTGTCCTGGCGGCCGTCGGGGTATGCCACGTAGGCGTACTGCGGGTTCGCATCCAGCAGTTGTACCCTTTCGACCAACGGGTCCGCCTTGTGGAGCCGCACGTGTTTGATGAGGAGGACAGGTCCTGGAGCTCCCAGCCACGTTGGGAGAGAAACCCCGGAGGTGGACTTCCTGGGGAAGGCAAGGAGACGTTCATGGGGGATTTCATTAATTGCTATGCAGAGTAGCGGTCGGATGGAGTGGAGCGCGTCGGGGAGGACCTCCTGCCAGCGGGAGTCTGGGAGATTTTTAGACCGCAGGGCCAGCAGGACAGCCTTCCAGACTGTCCCATTCTCCCGCTCCACCTGCCCGTTTCCCCGGGGGTTGTAGCTGGTCGTCCTGCTCGAGGCAATGCCCTTGCTGAGCAGGAACTGCCGCATCTCATCGCTCATAAAGGAGGATCCCCGGTCGCTGTGGATGTAAGCGGGGAAACCGAACAGGGTGAAGATGGTGTTGAGTGCTTTAATGACCGTGGCAGACGTCATATCGGGGCATGGGATGGCAAAGGGGAATCTGGAGTATTCATCGACCATGTTCAGGAAGTATGTGTTTCGGTCGGTGGAGGGGAGGGGCCCTTTGAAGTCCATGCTGAGGCGTTCAAAGGGGCGGGAGGGCTTCACCAGGTGTGCTCGGTCTGGCCGGTAGAAGTGCGGTTTGCACTCCACGCAGACCTGGCAGTCTCTGGTGATAGCCCTGACCTCCGCAATGGAGTAGGGCAGATTGCGGGCCTTTATGAAGTGAAAGAACCAGGTGACCCCTGGGTGACAGAGACCATCGTGTAGGGCCCGGAGTCGGTCCACTTGTGCGCTGGCACATGTACCTCGGGATAGGGCATCGGGGGCCTCGTTGAGCTGCCCGTGGCGATACAAAATCTCCTAATTGTAGGTGGAGAGCTCGATCCTCCACCTTAAGATTTTATCATTTTTGATCTTACCCCGCTGTGTATTATTAAACATGAAGGCAACCGACCGTTGGTCAGTGAGGAGAGTGAATCTCCTGCTGACCAGGTAATGCCTCCAATGCCGCACAGCTTCTACGATGGCTTGGGCCTCCTATTCGACAGAGGGGTGCCGAATTTCGGAGGCATGGACAGTGCGGGAAAAGGATGCCATGGGTCTGCCTGCCTGGTTGAGGATGGCGGCCAGAGCGACGTCCGATGCATCTCTCTCAACCTGAAACGGGAGGGTCTCGTCGACCGCGTGCATCGTGGCCTTGGCAATGTCAGCCTTGATACAGTTGAAGGCTTGGCGGGCCTCAACCGTCAGGGGGAAAACTGTGGAGTGAATGAGTGGATGGGCCTTGTCCGCATAGTTAGGGACCCACTGGGCATAATAGGAGAAAAACCCCAGGCATCGTTTCAGGGCCTTGGGGCAGTGGGGGAGAACTCCATTTTCCACAACGTAGCCAAGAATGGCTAAGCGGTTGGTGCAGAACACACACTTCTCCTTATTGTACATGAGGTTCAGGAGTTTGGTGGTGTGGAGAAATTTGGAAAGGTTAGCGTTGTGGTCCTGCTGGTCGTGGCTGCAGATGGTGACATTATCTAGGTACGGGAAGGTGGCCCGCAGTCCGTACCGGTCAGCTATTCGGTCCATCTCACGCTGGAAGACCGAGACCCCATTAGTGACGTCGAAGGGAACCCTAAGGAAGTGGTAAAGACGGCTGTCTGCTTCGAACGCAGTGTATTGGCGGTCCACCTTGTGGATGGGGAGCTGGTGGTAGGCAGATTTCAGGTCCACTGTAGAAAAGACTCGGTACTGTGCAATCTGATTGACCACGCGTCGAGCTGCGTGTACCGATTGATGGTCTGACTGTAGTCAATGACCATCCTGTGTTTCTCCCCAGTCTTTACTACTACTACTTGGGCTCTCCAGAGGCTGTTGCTGGCCTCAATGACCCCTTCCCGCAGTAGCCGCTGGACCTCCGACCTGATGAAGGTCCTGTCCTGGGCATTGTACCGTCTGCTCCTAGTGGCGATGGGTTTGCAATCCGGGGTGACGTTTGCAAACAAGGAAGGTGGGTCGACCTTAAGGGTCCTGAGGCCGCATACGGTGAGGGGTGGTAGGGGTCCGCCGAATTTTAAAGTTAGGCTTTGGAGGTTGCACTGGAAGTCCAGGCCGAGTAACAGGGCAGCGCAGAGGTTGGGGAGGACGTGGAGTCGGGAGTTGTTGAACTCTACGCCCTGGACGGTGAGGATGGCGATGCAGTATCCCGGATCCGGAGGCCAGGGAGATTCTCTGGGTAACGGGGTGTACCGCGAGGGAGCAGCGCCTTACCGTAGTGGGGTGGATGAAGCTTTCTGTGCTCCCGGAGTCAAGAAGGCAGGAGGTTTTGTGCCCATCAACGTTCACCATCACCGTCGCGGTTGCGAGGTTGAGGCCGGGACTGGTTGAGCGTGATGGAGGCGAGCTGCGGCTGGTGCTGGTAGGCCCCGGGCTGGTCGGCGGCGGTGGCAGGCGATGAACGGCCAGACGAAGTTCCCGATGAACCGGGTTCCTGAGGTGCCGTCCAAAATGGTGCCGAAGATGGCGGCTGGAGCTTCTGTGCGTCCGAGGGTTGGTCCGTCGCGGTTTGGAGGTAGCTCTCAAAACAAGCGAGCCAGTGGCCGAAGGCCAACGTGGCATTGTCTGCTTGCGGGTGCAGCTGTAGGCAATCAGGCTTGATGCGTAGTTCCATCGCTGTAATATCTCTGCTTAATAAATTGATGCACTATCAATTACGACGAAACGAGAGTAGAGAGTAATCGAGGCTTTATTAAGCAGAGATGTGTAGCCTCCTGCAGCTGCCATCAGAAATGGGAGCAGCTCTGTGGCCTCCTGCAGCTGCCATCAGAAATGGGAGCAGCTCGGTGTGCACACACATTTATACTCCACCTACTGGGCGGAACCAGCAGGCAGGGATCTACCCCCTACCTGTAGTACAGGAGCCTTACCGTATTACCTCTAATACAACTATTATACAAACAGTGGTGACTACCACACACAGTAACTTCATTGAAGCCTACTTGTGACAATAAGTGATTATTTTTATTATTATAGGAACTTTTACTGTCCGTCTTTATATTCCTAGCTAGCTTTCTCTTGTACTCTAGTTTTTCCCTCCTTATTAATCTTTTTAATATTCCTTTATGTTCTTTGTATTCTTTCCAACCTTCTGACCTGCCACTCGTCTTTGCCTCGGTGAATCACCGCGGGTAGCTCCTTCAATGGCTCCTGACCGGCGCTGCGTCGACTGCGCACGCCCAATTGGCGGCGATTCTGTGTCGGACCCGATCTCGGGTCTGACGCCCATTCTCCGCCACTGCGCCGAGCGCGATTTTAGTGCGTGGGTTTCCTCCGGATGCTCCTGTTTCCTCCCACAGTCCAAAGATGTGCAGGTTAGGTGGATTGACCATGCTAAATTGCCCTTAGTGTCAAGAAAAGGTTAGTTGGGGATAGGGTGGAGGTGTGGGGATAGGGTGGCGGTGTGGAGATAGGGTGGAGGTGTGGGGATAGGGTGGAGGTGTGGGCTTGGGTAGGGAGCTCTTTCCAAGGGCAGGTGCAGACTCAATGGGCCGAATGGCCTCCTTTTGCACTGTAAATTCTAAGATTCTATGAAATGATCAAACGGAAAAACTAGCATGGGGCCGCAGTTGAAAAATTGTTGTCTTTTAAAATTTTTCCTACTTCAAGACTGTGAAGAAAACAACTTTACAACTCTGTTTCGAAATAAATAACTTTGTCTTTATTGACCAAAGTCTGCATGCAGATGGCTACAGGTTAGAGAGAGAGAGAGCTGTTAAGGTAAACCTGCTCATTCTTTCTCAAGCTCGCAAAGACATGGAGAAAACGTTCAATATTTATACAAAAGCTGTATCATTTTACAAAAACAGACCTTGTTCAAAAATGTCAATACAGTCATAACTTCTGATCAAACATGTTGTCATGGAAAGACCGACTCGGCTTATTTGCAGTATTTTGTCTTTAGAGGATTTAAGACGTGGTCTATTTTGTTTTTCACCTCTGCCCTCATGATGCCTTGACGCAGATGGACCTAGGTCATGAGGAGGTTGTGTTATTCGGACATTCCTAGATCGTGGCTTTGTTATCAGGTTTTACTAAGGTCAGGCACTATTTTCCCTCTTCTGGCCTTGTATGATACGATTATGTGGATTCTTAGCTTTGTCTAGTTTGTCAGGGTCTGATCTTGGCACTTAGCTGACACAGCTGTCTTACACTTGGTTACATAAGTTGGCTATTTTTCCCATCATGCTATTGCTGAGTTTGTACACTTTCATAAAATGAAGTTGCAAGATCCCCAGAATGACTTTGAGTTTCTCGCAGATCTATCTGAATCTTTGCCCTGAAACAAGAATACAGGACGAACGCTTCGGTGCCAAGAGGAGCCAACAAAACAGCCTGGTGAGGAAGCCCACTAAATTGCCCTTTAATTGGAAAAGAATAATTGCATACTCTAAATTAAAAACAAAAGTTTAGCTTCGCTTAACACAAAACTGGAGAGGAGAACAGAATGTTACACGGGCAGATTGGAATAGATCTTCAATGAGTGCAATTGTGTAAAATGGGTGATAATTGAAGTTAATAAAAATTAAATCAGAAGAGATGTAAAATAATAATAATCTTTATTATTGTCACAAGTAGGCTTACACTAACACTGCAATGAAGTTACTGTGAAAATCCCTGTCAACTCCACCGTCATTGAAGTCGAAGAGGGTGGGGGCGATTCTGCAAAATGGAGACCAAGTGTTTGCGCCATCGTGAACGCCGTCGCGTTTCACGACGGCGGGAAACGGGCGTGGGCACGACCGATTCTGTCCCCCACAGGGGGCCAGCATGGCGCTGGAGTGGTTCACGCCGCTCCAGCCTCCCTTCCCGGCGCCAGATGGGCGTCGCGCCAGCCTGCGCATGTACAGGGGACTTCTTCAGCGCGCCGGCCCCGACTCAACATGGCGTGGGGGTTCAGGGGCTAGCCGCGCAGGAAAGTAGACCCGGGGGTGGGGGGGGGAGAGGCCGACCCGCAGATCGGTGGGCCCCGATTGCGGGCCAGACCCCGTCGGAGCACCCCCCCCCCCCCCAGCCTGGTGAAGGAGCGCTTTCCCCCGCCCCACAGGCCGCCCCCCCAACCCTTCGCGCAGAGTTCCCGCCGGCAGTGACCAGGGATGAACGGCGCCGGCGGGACTCTGTCGTATCCGGGCCGGAGAATCGGCGGCCCCGCGCCACGCAGAATCGCGCACCGGTGTCGGAGCGTTGTGGCGCGGTTGCGGCGAATCTCCGGCCTGGCGCGGGGCTCGGAGAATCGCGCCCGGTATACCCAGTGTATTCACTCACTACAACCATTCCTACAAGAGTTTGTTTGAAAAACACATCTATTACTCACATTGCGCCTTCCCAGAGGATCTACGTGCTTTTATGGCAAGAGTGGCTGGACTCAGCATGATGGATGGCATCCTGCTGTGTGGTTCCCGAGTAGTCATTCCCAGCGCGGCCAGAGGACGACCTCACATGACCTCCACAGCGGACACCAGGGAGTCTCTAAAATGAAAATGCTGGCCTGGAGCTATGTGTGGTGTTCTGGAATGGACACAGATATCGAGAAGTTAGCAAAGCAATGCACACAGTGCCAGGAACATCAAAAGCTACCTCCGGCAGCTCCACTGATGCATGTAGAAATGGTACAGCAGTTAGGGCAGCATGGTAGCATTGTGGATAGCACAATTGCTTCACAGCTCCAGGGTCCCAGGTTCGATTCCGGCTTGGGTCACTGTCTGTGCGGAGTCTGCACATCCTCCCCGTGTCTGCATGGATTTTCTCCGGGTGCTCCGGTTTCCTCCCACAGTCCAAAGATGTGCAGGTTAGGTGGATTGGCCGTGATAAATTGCCCTTAGTGTCCAAAATTGCCCTTAGTGTTGGGTGGGGTTGCTGGGTTGTGGAGATAGGGTCGAGGTGTTGACCTTGGGTAGGGTGCTCTTTCTAAGAGCCGGTGCAGACTCGATGGGCCGAATGACCTCCTTCTGCACTGTAAATTCTATGATCATGGGGGATTTTAATCTACATGTCGATTGGTTTAACCAGGTCGATCAAGGCAGCCTTGAGGAGGAGTTTATAGAATGTATCCACGATAGTTTCCCGGAACAGTATGTAATGGAACCTACAAGGGAACAAGCAACCCAAGATGTGGTCCTGTGTAATGAGACAGGATTGATTAATGATCTCATAGTTAGGGATCCTCTCGGAAGGAGTGATCACAATATGGTGGAATTTTAAATACAGATGGAGGGTGAGAAGGTAAAATCAAACATTGTGCTCAAACAAAGCAGATTACAATGGGATGAGGGAAGAGCTGGCTAAGGTAGACTGGGAGCAAAGACTTTATGGTGAAACAGTTGAGAAACAGTGGAGAACCTTCCAAGCGATTTTTCACAGTGCTCAGCAAAGGTTTATACCAACTAAAATCAAGGACGGTAGAAAGAGGGAAAATCGACCGTGGATATCTAAGGAAATAAGGGAGAGTATCAAATTGAAGGAAAAAGCATGCAAAGTGGCAAAGATTAATGGGAGACGAGAGGATTGGGAAAACTTTAGGGAGCAACAGAGAGCTACTAAAAAAGCTATAAAGAAAATTAAGATAGATTATGAGAGTAAACGTGCTCAGAATATAAAAACACATTGTAAAGGTTTCAACAAACACATAAAACAAAAAAGAATGGCTAAGGTAAATATTGGTCCTTTAGAGGATGAGAAGAGAGATTTAATAATGGAGATGAGGAAATGGCTGAGGAACTGACCAGGTTTTTTGGGTCGATCTTCACAGTGGAAGACACAAATAACATACCAGTGACTGATGGAAATAAGGCTATGACAGGTGAGGACCTTGAGACGATTGTTATCACTGAGGAGGTAGTGATGGGCAAGTTAATGGGGCTAAAGGTAGACAAGTCTCCTGGCCCTGATGGAATGCATCCCAGAGTGCTAAAAGAGATGGGTAGGGAAATTGCAAATGCACTAGTGATAATTTACCAAAATTCACTAGACTCTGGGGTGGTCCCGGCGGATTGGAAATTAGCAAACGTGACACCACTGTTTAAAAAAGGAGGTAGGCAGAAAGTGGGTAACTATAGGACAGTTAGCTTAACTTCTGTAGTAGGGAACATGCTGGAATATTTCATCAAGGAAGAAATAGCGAGACATCTGGATGGAAATTGTCCCATTGGACAGACGCAGCAAGAGTTCATAAAGGGCAGGTCGTGCCGAACTAATTTAGTGGACTTTTTGAGGAAATTACCAGTGTGGTATACAACGGGGAACCAATGGATGTGGTATATCTGGATTTCCAGAAAGCTTTTGACAAGGTGCCACACAAAAGGTTGTTGCATAAGATAAAGATGAATGGCATTAAGGGTAAAGTAGTAGCATGGATGGAGGATTGGTTAATTAATAGAAAGCAAAGAGTGGGGATTAATGGGTGTTTCTCTGGTTGGCAATCAGTAGCTAGTGGTGTCCCTCAGGGATCAGTGTTGGGCCCACAATTGTTCACAATTTACATAGATGATTTGGAGTTGGGGACCAAGTGCGATGTGTCCAAGTTTGCACACGACACTAAGATGAGTGGCAAAGCAAAAAGTGCAGAGGATACTGGAAGTCTGCAGAGGGATTTGGATAGATTAAGTAAATGGGTTAGCGTCTGGCAGATGGAAAACAATGTTGACAAATGTGAGGTTATCCATTTTAGTAGGAATAACAGCAAAAGGAATTATTATTTAAATCATAAAATATTAAAACATGCTGCTGTGCGGAGGGACCAGGGTGTGCTAGTGCATGAGTCGCAAAAAGCTGGTTTCTCGGTGCAACAGATGATTAAGAAGGCAAATGGAGTGTTGCCCTTCATTGCTAGCGGGATGTAGTTAGGGGGGTTATGCTGCAATTGTATAAGGTGTTAGTGAGGCCACACCTGGAGTATTGTGTTCAGTTTTAGTCTCCTTACCTGAGAAAGGACGTACTGGCGCTAGAGGGTGTGCAGAGGAGATTCACTAGGTTAATCCCAGAGTTGAGGGGGTTGGATTACGGGGAGAGGTTTACTAGACTGGGACTGTACTCGTTGGAATTTAGATGCGGGGGGATCTTATTGAAACATATAAAATTATGAAGGGAATAGATAGGATAGATGCGGGGAGGTTGTTTCCACTGGCGGGTGAAAGCAGAACTAGGGGGCATAGCCTCAAAATAAGGGGAAGTAGATTTAGGACTGAGTTTAGGAGGAACTTCTTCACCCAAAGGTTTGTGAATCTATGGAATTCCTTGCCCAGTGAAGCAGTTGAGGCTCCTTCATTAAATGTTTTCAAGATAGAGATAGATAGTGTTTTGAAGAATAAAGGAATAAAGGGTTATGGTGTTCAGGCGGGAAAGTGGAGCTGAGTCCACAAAAGATCAGCCATGAACTCATTGAATGGTGGAGCAGGCTCGAGGGGCCAGATGGTCTACTCCTGCTCCTAGTTCTTATGTTCTCATGTACTTCACCCATGGGAATGGCCGGGCTGGCCATGGTCTAGCTGCCATGTGGATTTTGTGGGGCCTTTTCAAGGGATGATGTAATAATAATAATCTTTATTAGTTCACATCTAGGCTTACATTAACACTACAGTGAGGTTACTGTGAAAAGTTCCTAGTCGCCACATTCCGGCGCCTGTTCGGGTACACGGAGGGAGAATTCAGAATGTCAAAATTACCTAACGGCACGTCTTTCGGGACATGTGGGATAAAACCGGAGCACCCGGAGGAAACCCACGCAGACACGGAGAGAATGTGCAGACTCTGCAGAGGCAGTGACCCAAGGCGGGAATCAAACCCGGGTCCCTGGCGCTGTGAAGCCAAAGTGCTGACCACTGTGTTACGTACATTCCAAATGGATGGATGTTCACCGAATTACCTCGACGACATCACTTATAATCTTTATTAGGGTCACAAGTAGGCTTACATTAACACTGCAATGAAGTTACTGTGAAAATCCCCTAGTCGCTGCATTCCGGTGCCTGTTCGGGTACACAGAGGGAGAATTCAGAATGTCCAATTCACCCAACAGCACGTCTTTCGGGACTTGTGGGAGGAAACCGGAGCACCCGGAGGAAACCCACCCAGACACGGGGAGAACGTGCAGACTCCACACAGACAGTGTCCCAAGTGGGAATCGAACCCTGGACCCTGCCGAGCCACCACCTAGCAGTACAGGCAATTCTTTAATATTCACGGACTGTCCGAGGTACTGGTATTGGACAACAATTTTTAATAATCTTTAATGTCACAATGGCACTGCCTTTACAAGTTCGGAGTTCACCTATTTTCTAAAACAAAATGGCGTCTGTCATTTCGAACCGCACCCAGCCACCCATCATCCAATGGGTTAGCCTAACACATGGTGCTGGTGTTTAAACTCGAGATGCGGAAACAGACCTCAGGTTCCCCAGAAACTCACCCCATCCGCTTCTTTTTCTACTATAAAATCACACCGCACGCAACCACCGGGGGTAGCGCCCGCAGAGCTTTTGATGGGACGTTGGCTACGCACGCGGTTGAGCCTTGTTTTGCTGGATATTGGAGGAAGGATCCGTGACTAACAAGAATAGGTCAAAATGAAACGAAGCAGACCCATTAAGGAATTTCTAGCGGGCGAGGCCATTTACGTCTGAAATTTTGCAGATGGAGCATTGTGTGGATTTTGGGAATGGTAATAAATCGGTCCAGTCCAGGCTCACATTCTGTATGGGTACAAGGAAAGGAGTCTAACAGACACATGGACCATCTCCGAAGCCGGGCTGTACGGGTGCCTGAGGACCGGCTGAGGGCCCTAAGGCCGGTAGTGCCCCTTCCCTCAGAACAACGGGCTTTGATACTCAGTGAGGCGGCTGAGCCTCTCGATTCAGAGATGCGGGAGGTCAACTTGTCCAATCCGGAGTCAGACATGGAGACTTTACCCAAAGAAGTCGAAAGAGGTTCGATGGTGACCGCAGGGCAAAGCACAGCAGAACCACCCAGATGTTCGGCCTGAAAACAACGCTCCCTGACCCGTTATACCCCATGGACCCGAAACCGCAGACGCTGGATGGACAGCCCCAGTCAAAAAGAGCAAAATGGAAGACGTATTGGACTTGGTGAGGGGAGGGATGTTATAACCCTACATGAGGCCCAGGGATCTGTAACCTCAGAGTCCCTGCGGCCTCACCTGAGTACGATCTACCCAGATGAGGGGGATGGAGCTAAGCCCTTAAACCAGAGACTGCTGGGACATAAATACCCTGGCCCAATTGTGGGCCGGGCACGGGAGACCCTTCGGGGAGTAGGAGGTGTAAATATATAAGGAAATAAATCTAACTATTTTTACAGACGTCGCTTCCAAGTAGTCGCCTGACTGAGGCTTTACAGGACGTCTCTTTGAACAAGCCCTTCAGGGAAGGCAACATTGGGGCTCTGATGTTCGCAACCCTGTGTGAATGTGTTGTATAGGCCTGGGACGCAATCAAAACAAAGACTGTCATCACATGAATTTATTCAAGAAATGTGGGATATTCAATGCACTTGATGGCACAGAAGATCATTATTTGTGGGATGACATGATGATGACATGAAGATGGTGTTGATGAGCCATATGATGATGTCATTCAAGGAGCAGATTGGGATGAGTTATTTGATTCTGAAGACGAGGAGGAGGGTGAATTTTATGGACTTTAATACAAGTTCACTGCATGCCGTGCTGTTAAGTAGTACTCGTCCCTGCACTCTGAAGGTAACTGAATGAAATTGTATCAATTTGTATATATGGCTTTTGTTTTTGAATGTTATAAATTTTATTAATTCAGTGTGTCTGTCCAAATGGAGCTTAAAATGCTTTTTGGCTCCTTTTGCACTGCTTCTGGAGGTGGGGTTGGCAGGAAATATCTCCAACCCAGCAACTCTATGAAGCGATGGGAGAGGGTGGATTTGAACCGCTTGAAAATATTACTCATGTAAAAGTCCATCCCCTATGTCTTTTGACTACTGGTTCTGTGTTAGGAGCTTGGCTTTTAGACGAGTATATATGTATACTAGAAATAGTTCAGTAGATGGGGGTGGGTGGCTGGATCAGGTATTGTACGTGATGATCAGCCATGATCATAATGAATGGCAGAGCAGGCTCAAAGGGGCGAACGGCCTCCTCCTGTTCCTATTTTCTATGTATGTTTCCATGTAAACAACTGCTTGAAGTATGAGCTGCTTGCCAGGTGAATGAGGGAAAAATGCTGAAGGGATTTAGTGACAGTAAATGTTACTGGAACAATCTAGTCATGTGGAGGGTAAATACCGACATGAATTGGCCAGTTTCCATAGTTTTGCATATTCTCAGTGCTGGCCTCTGCTTGTGATCTTCCACAATACCTGGCCTCATCATGGGAAATGTGCTCCACTGAAATATCACGGAAGCCTCAATTTGCACTTTGTGTTTCAGACAGAAGAATTACCAGCAGATCTCACAAGGAATGATCGTCTGATCCAACAACTTCAGTCAAAACAAAGAAGGTCAGAAAGCTGAAGACATGGAACACACTCGGCACATTCGGACTAATGCATAGTACGGTGAGAACTGTAATGGCACATGCTTCTGACCAGGGACACCATTCAGTTGAGCGGTCGTAAGGATGTTGCAATAACATTATTGAGACATATAAGGTTTGTTGCAGATCTCATTATTATTTCATTCTAATTAAAAGTAAAAATTACGTGGAATAAGTCTTGTTATTGGTGCCTAATTGTTTCTGGCATTTGATGCATTAAGAACTGATGGGTGGGATTTCCTCCTTGCTGTTGGTGACAAAAAAATTTAAATGGGAATAAAGAATGAATTTACACTTTTGTTAGAAATAGCAAAGAAAATATTCCTCAAATGTCTCTTGTGAATGGTTAATTTCTGTCATAAAATCTTTTTCAAAAACCATTCAATAGTTAATAAATGACAGTGTTGAAATACTAATTTGTCATTTCACTAGAAAACATGCTATGCAACTTTCTAAGCATCATCCCACACAAATATACATGAGAGATGGTCAATTGTACTGAACCAAACAATAATTTTCAATTTAATATTGTTTTATTAAACCATAATTAAACTGAAATGTTTCCAATATTTATTTGACTGTTTTATTGGAAAATAAGCACATAGGATTCGGGGAAAATATTTTCAGACAAAGTACCTTGAGAGCATTCGGGTATCATTTGAGACCTCAAGAGGCTGTCCCTGCTCCAGGACCAGGTGTGGCTCACATGGCCAATGGCGGAACAAGCAAAGTTTCAGTGGTAGGGGCGGAAGAGCTAGAATTTTGAGGGCAACGACTGCATCCAGTTATATTATCCATTGCTCATTCAAATGGAAATTAGAGGCTCCTACGACCAACTGAAGAAGAAAGTGCAAGAACAGAGGAATTCAGAGCAGGAGGAGGCCATTTAGACCCTCAAACCTGCTCTGCTTTTGATAAGATCATGGCTAATCTAATTGTGACCTTAACTTTCTTTTCTGCCAACCTCCCCACCAAATATCTTTACTACCTTGTCAAGCCAAAATCTTTGTAACTCAGTGATGTACCATCAATGACCACGAGACGAAATGGTGAAACTATTGAGGCTTTATTGCACTCGATGTTGAGCCTCCTGCAGCTGGAAACAGAATGGGAGCAGCGCAGGAGAGCAGACACTTTTATACACCGCCTGCTGGGAGGAGCCAGCAGGCTGGGATTTACCGTGTTACCTGTAGTACAGTGGCAGTACCGTAATACATGTAGTGTGTGACCAGTGGTGTTTAGCACATTCAGCCTTAAATATATTCAATGACCCAGCCTCCAATGCTTTCTTTGGGAGACAATTCCACAAGTTGTGGAGAAATTAACATCGGACCTGCCCTGAGGCAGGTTGTCATATATTGATTTTGTTTCACTTGCACACACCTCCACCAGTAGCAGAATCTTAAAACACCAAAGTCTCATACGAACATAAGAGTAATACTAATAATCTTTATTATTGTCATAAGTCGGCTTACATTAACACTGCAATGAGGTTACTGCGAAAAGCCCCTAGTCACCACACTCTAGCGCCTGTTTGGGTACACAGAGGAAGAATTCAGAATGTCCAAATTACCGAACAGCTCGTCTTTCGGGACAAGTGCGAGGAAACCGGAGGACGCAACAATTTCTTGTTAAAACCAACCCATCCTCTGTCTGTACATTGTAGGAACAAGGTGCTACTTCTTCAAGTACAATGGCTTTTCACGACCAATTGCCTGAATCTTCTACTCTCACAAAGTCATCACTACTCAGGTGGTAAAGTTCTAGCCACTCTATCATAGAACTGCTTTTGTTTCACTTTAACATTTTGCGTTTCTTGCAATACCACTGCATTCTCTTCCTTCTTTGCCAAGTATGGAAATGTGGTACGCAATCTTCTATTCATGAGTAACTCTGCTGGTGATCAACCATGTGACAATGGTGACACTCTGTAACTCAATAGTGAGAGATAGATCAGATTGGCTGTCCATTACTTTCTTCCACAATTGCTTAACAATATGTACACCTTTTTCAGCTTTTTCAATGGCTTGAGGGCACAACGGGCTCAACATGAGGTGATTTAAATCAAACATGACTGCGAAGTGTGGACATCTTTCCAGCTAAAACCAGGATCGTTTTCGTTCATGGCGAATTGCAAAATTTTGTGTCCAGCAAAAATTGACTTGGTATACTTGGTATGCAGCATAACACTGCTTGCTGTTATGATTGACAGTAGGGCCATTTTGGGATAGTTTGAAAAATAGTCTCTGACCATTAAATAATTTTTCCCTTGTCGGTGAAAGAGATCGATAGCTACTTTCTGCCCTGCTGGTGTAGGTAAATCATATAGTTGCACATGTGCTCTTGGTTGCTTGCAACGATGCGTCTGGCATGTGACACAACAACTGACCATCCTGTCAATATCCTGGTTTATACCTGGCCAGTAAACAGAGTCACGAGCTCCCCATTTACATTTTTCAATCCCAAGATGTCCTTCGTGTATCCTCTTTAGTACATCCTTGCGAAGAAATTGCGATGTGACAATAGAGTTCAAACGAAGTACCATTCCCTTAATGATACTGAGTTCAGATCTTATATTGTAGAACTCCATACATTGACCTCTGGGCCAGTGTGAGTTGATGTTCCCCATCACCACTTGGAGAGTTTGATCCTTCCTGGTCCCTTCATGGATCTCAGGTAGTTTCGCCTCTGATACTGGTAGTAGTGTGGAAACAAGATTGACATGCAGATCTGCATCCTCAGTAATCTCACCACCAATACTTTGCATTGGCATTCTCGATAATGCATCTGCTATGAACAAATATTTGCCTGGCATGTAGATGAGATTTAAATCATCATCAACCTCTGAATGTGCGGAGATATCTGGTTGAGATTTATTTTGATGATGTTAACCAAAGGAGGATGATCTGTCACGTGTGTGCGTGGGTTTCCTCCGGGTGCTCCGGTTTCCTCCCACAGTCCAAAGATGTGCAGGTTCGGTGGATTGGCCAAGATAAATTGCCCTTAGTGTTGGGTGGGGTTGCTGGGTTATGGGGATAGGGTGGCGGTGTTGACCTTGGGTAGGGTGCTCTTTCCAAGAGCCGGTGCAGACTCGATGGGCCGAATGGCCTCCTTCTGCACTGTAAATTCTATGAAATTCTATGAAACTGTGACAGTTGAGAAGTTGGAAGCCCATAGATGTAGTTGTGGAATTTCTCCAAGCCTACAACTAAACCCAGGCATTCTTTTTTGATTTGACCGTACCTCTGCTCTGTCGTCATCATGGATCGTGATGCATATGCGACTGGTTTCAATCATCATGCTCTAGTTGCTCCCAGACCATCTTTGGAAACATCTGTTGACACTTTAATCTGCTTAGATAGGTCAAAAATGTAAGAACTGGCATAGTGGTTAGTGAAGTCTTGAGCTTCTTCCACTGTTGCTCATGTTGCTCAGTCCAAGTAAAATCCGTTGTCTTGTGCAGGAGATCACAATAGATGTGTTGTTTTTGCTGACA